>NC_134691.1:301212669-301576836 GCF_050947455.1 Rhinoderma darwinii | reverse complement strand
ACACGGTGGTGTGCATGGGGTCTAAGGGGTATTGTGTACTGCATGAGCCCATGTTACCATCTTTCCTCCCTGTGAGATTTTTTTTCTGCTGAGTTCCCCTTTATCAAGTTCCCACCAATGGTCCAGGTTTATTTTTCATTATAGCGGACCGCTGCACCAATGGCCACTCTAATTTAGTCCCTTGCTTCCTGAAGTACTAGGCCGCAACTCGCTCCGGCAGTAAACCCACTCACCGGGCTCATGTGACTCTCCCTGGCCTATCGGCCACTGTGCTGGTTACGAATGGGGCGGGTACTGGCTTCCTCCAGTAGCTTGGCAGCAGGTTTTTTCCTGGGCGGTCTCTTCCGTGCAAGCTTTCCGTAAAGGTGGTTTTTAGCTGTGCTCAGCACCATCCCTATAGCTTGTCAGACCTGCTTCAGTCTGCCACAGTCTGCTCCCCTGGAATCCCCAGCCTCCTTTCCAGTGGGACACCGCACCAGTGGTCCGGTAGGCAAGTTCAGTGGTTTCCTTCCCACTAACACTTTTTTTTTTTAAACTCCAGAGAAGAGGACCAGCCCTCTCCCAGCATGGGGCAACCGGCAGCCTGTGGCGTTAGAGACCCACTATAGATGTGGTCGCTGTCATTTTCCTTAGGTCAGTCTACCTCACTATGCTGCCATTGCCTGCAACCCAGGACTACCAAGAAAAACGCACCCTCGCAGGATGGGGCCTCTCCAGACTGGGCACTGTTCTTCATCCATCCAGGCCTTCACGTACCTTTCCAGGCTCTGCCAGGCAATGGATGAATCTTTGGAATACTTGCCATCCCAGATAGTGGACTAAATTAATACTCCCCTGGAATCAACCTCGGGGGATAACGTACCCTCTTCCCCAGGGCAGGCTATGTAAGAGAACCAGAAGCGCCATAGAACGATCCTGCGCTTCTATGGGTTGTTTGTCACTATCCCATGTTAGGTAGCTTCTCCAGCTCTGGTACTATCTTGGTCTGACTAATTCAGAGTTGGAGATTCTCCAGGGGAGACAGTCTGATCTAGACACTAAAATCGCGCGTATGTAGTCCTGCGTAGTGGCTGCTGTCAGGGACACCTTACATGTTAAGGATTAGGCTGTGTTCACACGACCTATTTTCAGACGTAATGGAGGCGTTTTACGCCTCGAATTACATCTGAAAAAATGGCTCCAATACGTCGGCAAATATCTGCCCATTACTTTCAATGGGCTTTACGATGTTCTGTGCCGACAACCTGTCATTTTACGCGTCGCTGTCAAAATACGGCGCGTAAAAATACAGCCTCGTCAAAAGAAGTGCAGGACACTTCTTGGGACGTAATTGGAGCCGTTTTTCATTGACTCCAATGAAGAACCGCTCCAAATTACGTCCGTAAAAGACGCCCCGCAAAACGCGAGTACATGCAATTACGTCTGAAATTCAGGAGCTGTTTTCTCCCAAAAACAGCTCTGTAATTTCAGACGTAATTGCAGTTATCGTGTGCAGATACCCTTACTCCCCCCTCCCCTACTGTCACCAGCTCCAGCCTGTGCTTTTCCAAAACCTCAGCGAGTTTCAGTACCTAAATCCGGGATAATGACCCTGCTTTTGAGCAGGCTCTCACCTGTCTGCCCTTTGGTAAGCGTCTGCATGAACTCTTTGAGGCCACTGCTGGAAAGAGTTCCCTCCTACCTCAGAATAGTCCTCGACACCAACCGCCTTCCCAAGGTTCTTAGAGGTTTTGTTTCTTTTGTAACTTCCTTTTTTCATAGGTCAGAGTAGGGGACCACCTGTCACAGACTCCAGACATCCATCCTTCATTCTTAAGCCCTCCTGGCATGGCTTCCCTAGGCCCCAGAAGCCCCCACTTCAAAGATATCTTCCGCCTGAAGGTCTCCCCAATTGAGTTCTCTTCATAGTTACATAGTTAGTACGGCTGAAAAAAGACACATGTCCATCAAGTTCAACCAAGGGACGGGAAAAGGGAAGCAAAAAACCTCTACACATAGGAGCTAATATTTTTTTTGTTCTAGGAAATTATCTAAGCCTTTTTTAAAGCCATCTACTGTCCCTGCTGTGACGGCTCCTGCGGTAGGCTATTCCATAGATTCACAGTTCTCACAGTAAAGAAGGCTTGTCGCCTCTGCAGGTTGAACCTTTTTTTCTCCAGACGGAGGGAGTGCCCCCTTGTTTTTTGAGGGGGTTTTACATGGAACAGGATTTCACCATATTTTTTGTATGTGCCATTAATATATTTATATAAATTAATCATGTCCCCCCTTAGTCTTCTTTTTTCAAGGCTAAATAGGTTTAATTCTTTTAATCTTTCCTCATAACTTAAATTCTCCATGCCCCTAATTAGCTTCGTTGCTCTTCTTTGTATTTTTTCCAACTCCAGGGCATCCTTTCTATGAACTGGAGCCCAGAACTGGACTGCATATTCTAGATGAGGCCTCACTAATGCTTTGTAAAGTGGCAATATTACATCCCTGTCCCGCGAGTCCATGCCTCTTTTAATACACGACAATATCCTGCTGGCCTTTGAAGCAGCTGATTGACATTGCATGCTGTTATTTAGTTTATGATTTACAAGTACACCCAGATCCTTCTCAACAAGTGACTCCCCCAATGTAGCTCCCCCTAGCACATATGATGCATGCAGGTTGTTGGTACCCAGATGCATAACTTTACATTTATCTACATTAAACTTCATCTGCCAAGTGGACGCCCAAACACTCAGTTTGTTTAAATCCGCTTGCAATTCATAAACCTCTTCCATAGACTGAACTATATTACATAGCTTGGTGTCATCTGCAAAAATAGAAATAGTGCTATTAATCCCAACCTCTATATCATTAATAAATAAGTTGAATAATAGTGGTCCCAGCACTGAACCCTGGGGTACACCACTTATAACCGGGGACCATTCAGAGAAGGAATCATTGACCACAACTCTCTGGATTCGGTCCTTGAGCCAATTCTAAATCCAATTACAAACTACATTTTCTAAACCTATAGTCCTTAATTTACCCATTAGACGTCTATGAGGGACAGTGTCAAATGCCTTTGCAAAGTCCAAAAACACTAAATCCACAGCGGCCCCTCTGTCTAGGCTTCTGCTCACCTCTTCATAAAAACAGATTAGGTTAGTTTGACAACTTCTGTCCTTAGTAAAACCGTGCTGGCTGTCACTTATAATGCTATTTATTGGCACATAATCCTGTATATAGTCCCTCAATAGCCCCTCAAACATTTTCCCCACGATGGATGTTAAGCTTACTGGTCTATAATTACCCGGGGAAGACCTAGTGCCCTTTTTAAAAATAGGCACCACATTTGCCCTGCGCCAGTCCCTTGGCACTATACCAGTCACTAGAGATTCTCTGAATATTATGAAACGGACAGAAATAACTGAACTAAGCTCCTTAAGAACTCTAGGGTGTATCCCATCTGGTCCCGGGGCCTTGTGCACATTTATTTTATTTAGCTTGGACCATATCTACATTCATCCAATTCATTATATCAACTGATGTATTAACAGAACTGGCACCGGCTACATCGGCTGCTCTTTCTTCTGTTGTATATACAGAGCTAAAGAACCCATTTAGTAACTCTGCCTTCTCTTGATCCCCTGTGACCAACTCCCCATTACCACTATCTAGGGGTCCTACATGTTCAGACTTTGGCTTTTTAGCATTTATATACTTGAAGAATTTTTGGGGATTTGTTTTACTATCCTTGGCCACCTGCCTTTCATTTTGTATTTTTGCTAATTTTATTACATTTTTACAGATTTTATTAAGCTCTTTATATTTTACAAAGGCTGCAGATGTACCCTCAGATTTGTATTTTTTAAATGCCCTTTTTTTGTCGTGTATTGCAAATTCACAGAAGGTGTAAGCCATGTGGGTTTTAATTTTAGTCGTTTATACTTGTTACCTATAGGAATAAATTTTGCACTATAATAACCCAAAGTAGATTTGAAAATCTCCCATTTATCATTTGTCCCATTATTTGACATTAGTTCTTCCAAGTCTATATCCTGAATTGCAGCCTTCATCCTGGGGAAATTGGCTTTCTTAAAATTAAATGTTTTTGCCCTCCCAGCCTGTGTTTGTTTTTTACAGTATAGGTAAAATATAACTATATTGTGATCACTGTTACCGAGGTTTTCACGAACATTGACGTTCCCAACAAGCTCTGCATTATTAGAAATGACCAGATCCAACAGAGCTTCACCTCTAGTTGGGTCTTCCACAAACTGGCCCATAACATTTTCCTGCAACAGGTTGAGGAAATGTCTCCCCTTTGCAGTTGAAGCCGAACCATGACACCAATTAATATCCCGGAAATTAAAATCTCCCATTATCACTACAGTACCCGCCTGTGCAGCCCGCTCCATCTGTTTATATAGCTGACCCTCCATCTCCTCAGTTATATTGGGGGGTCTATAGATTGCACCAAAAGTAATTTTTTCAGTGTTTACCTCCCTTTGTAATTCCACCCACAAGGTTTCAACCTCCTCACAATCTTCACCCACTATTGTCTCTTTCACACTTGCCTTCATATCATTTCTCACATACAGACATACACCACCACCTTTCCTATTTGTCCTGTCTTTCCGAAACAGTGTAAAACCCTGTAGATTTACAGCCCAGTCATGTTTCAGCAACACCAACTATATCTATATTTTCTTACAGTACCAAGGCCTCCAGCTCCCCCATTTTGCTTGCTAGACTTCTGGCATTTGTGAACATACACTTTAACTTGCCTTTCAGTTTTTCACTTTTATTATCAGAAATATGATTTGACATTATTTGGGCATTTTTATTTACACTGCTGTTCTGTAACAAAAGGATCTCCTTATCCTGTTGTCTAGTCCTCTCCCCACATTCTGTTTCTCCCCCCACCAATATAGTCTGACCCCTCTCTAACCTGGCTACCCCTTTTTTTTTCTACATTGACCTCCCTCCTCAGCCCTAGTTTAAATGAGGGGGGGTGACACTTCATTCCTTTCAGGCGATGGCTAGCTCAAGTGGACGATGCCCTGGTTGGAAAGGTGGTGTTGACGGGATACAAGAGAGAATTTGTGACCCTTTTGACACGTCCGTTCTTAGCCAGCTCCACCTTGGGCCCCAGAGCGCGCTTCCACTTTTTTTTCACGCTGTTCACTTTTTTTTCACGCTGTTCACTTTCTTCTCCTTCAGGAAGTGATCGTTTCTGTCCCACAGTAAGAACATTTCCAAAGATTCTTTTTAAATCTCTTCACAGTCCCCAAAAAGGACAGATCAGTCACGCCCATCATGGAGCTGAAGAATTTGAACTGCGAAGGTCAAATGTTCTGAACCGTGTCCATGTAATCTGTGGTCATCTCGTTAGACATTCATTGTCTCGATCTGATGAGCGGTACGTATTAAGCTTGCAGCGACTGAATCTACATCCGTAATGCCGATCTCCACACATTTATCGCAAGTCCTGCCCCCCTGCCCCCCCCCAGTGTTTCCTTTGCTTCACTGTCTGTTCTCAACATTTCCCGCTTGTCGCCCTCCAGTTCAGGCCAGCCACTACTCCCAGGGTCTTCACCGAGATCCTGGAGGCTCTCATGGTGCTTGTCCTCACCAGGGGAGTCACTATTTTTCCCCTTACCTGGAGGACCTTTTGTTGAAGGTCCATTCAGAGAGGACATTTCCAGTCTCGTGATCGTTCTGGACACCTTAATTTGAAAGGATCATCAACGAATAGAAGTAGTCTCTGGTGCGAGCCCTGCACATGGAGTTCCTGGGTATGATTTTCCACACCAGGATGGCCAGGGTTTTTCTCCTGGTGGACAAGATCAGTGCCATTCAGGCCAGCGTGAATGTCCTTTGCCAGGATGCTCCAGTTTCAGTTTGCATTTTGGTGCTGGGTAAGATGGTGCGAGCCTTTGAGGACATCACCTATGCCCAATTTCACATTCTTCAGACGGCAATCCTTGCACATTGGAACAGATCCCAGGAAAATTTATTATTCCTCACTGGTTCGTCGGGAGTTGCTCTGGTGGGAGACCTCACCAGTCATCTTTCAGGGCCGGTCTTTCCTGCACCTCCAGTAGCTAGTCATTATGACGAATGCCAGCCTCTCTGGCTGGGGTGGGGGTGTTTGGCATTCCCACGGTTCATGGAACAGGGTCAGAAGATGAAGTAGCAGCTACAGATCAATCTTCTGGAGATGAGGGTCACTGACCACTCCATTACGGTTGCCTATCTGAACCATCAGTGGCACTAGAAGCAAAGCGGCAATGTGGGAGTCCTTTCTGATACGCTGCTGGGCAGAGAAACATGTCCAAGCTCTGTCAGTGGTCTATGTGAACAACTGGACTGCAGACTTCCTCAGTCAGGGGAAAAACTGTATCCAGGGGAATAGCCAACTAATCCAAAGATTTTCCTCCAGGTCTGCTGTTGAGGCCCTGGTTACGACATGGGAAGGGTTTCGCTTCTCTTCCATTCTGCTGCTAAATCAGAGCTCTCAAGCGGGTCAAGCCAGAGGGCATTTCAGCTATCCTTGTGGACCAAGATTGGACTTGCCAGGCCTGGTACGCTGACCTAGTCAATCTGCTCGCGAACAACCCATGACCCCTTAAACTATAAACTACTGAAGGCTTGATACACTCGCACTCTATGCAATTTGCGCAAAAAGTACTTCATCTTGGATTTATTTTTTTCTTAAATTTGCACCCCGTACAAAAAAAGGTTCCCAACCCCTCTCCTAGATACTATTAGCTACCAAAAGATGCGTCCTACTTCTTGCTGCTAAAGAGGTTACGAGATACTAATGAACAATCCTACTGAAACACACTGTAATAAACATATACAGGTAGAAGCAAACAATACTCATCTAAATGATCAAGCTGACACTTTTTTTTTTTCCTCAATTCACTGCACTTTTAGGGTATGTTCACACGCCCTATTTACGTCCGAATTACGTCTGAAAATACGGCTCCAAACTCATTGAAATCAATGGGGTTACTTTTTTTTTAACGCGCTGCTGTCAAAAGTCGGTGCGTAAAAAGACGCCTGCGTCAAAGAAGTAAATGTCACTTCTTGGGACGTAATTTGAGCCGTTTTTCATTGACTCCATTGAAAAACAGCTCCAATAGCGTCTGTAATTGACGACGCGAAAAACGCGAGTACGAGGAATTGCGTCTGAAATTCAGGAGTGGTTTTCGCCTGAAAACAGCTCCGTAATTTCAGGCGTATTGGACGCTGCCGTGTGAACATACCCTTAGAGTTTTACTAAGGCTCTGTTTACACCTTTCAGGTTTTTCGTGGCTCTGATCGAAAGAAGAGCAGTACAATGAAAAACCGGATGAGTTGGATCCGTCGCATGATGGAAACCATTAAAGTCAATGGGTTCCATTGAGCACCATGGGTTTGTGTCATGGTGTGTCTCGTTTTGCTGGGCAGAATATGTTCCACAAGAACTACGGAATCTGAACAGGGCCTAAGACACACAAAAGGCCCACCACGAGAAGTAAACACTGACAAATTATTGGTCTGTACATGGACATTGAATATGTATTAAGCCCTATCTCAAAATTACCTATAAGAGGCCTTTTTTTTTTTTTTTTCCAAATACAGATGGTACAGTCACTTTACCCAATCTCCTAGGGAAGGTACTTGGTTGGATAGAAAAACTAATGGTTGCTACCGGTGCAGTGGATGAAAGAGTTGGGGAAACTGATAGGAGATATCAGGTATAAAAAGGGAGACTGCTTCTGAGACACATGTTGAACATACTGGCAATACTAACATGATTTGAATCATGGGCATTGATATGGTGAAAGGGGGGGGGGGCAATTATGAGAGTAAAAATATTAGAGACTGAATGGATTTATAGATTACCAACTGCAACGCCAAATTAACAGCTTGGCTCACGTTTTGTATAAAACTACTTCTATACGGTCTTTAAACGCTTCCTGCTCCTGGACGTACTATTAGGTCATGATAAGCGCATCGTTCACGCTCCATGACCTAATACTATGTCCTGCATAAAATCGTGCTGCGCACGTTCATGAGCTGCGATAGCCTGCTGTCAGAAACAGCAGCCATCACAGCTCAATGTGCCAGGACCAATTGAGATGGTCCCGCCTAGGCGATCGCCGCTATTGGTTAGTCAGTGACTGACCAATAGCGGTGATCGTGGTCTTCACTTCCTCTCCCTGACATCAGTTCCCGCCGCACCCGCCCTGAACGTCTGTTGGAGTTAGAGAGGCGTTTAGCGCGGTTGTGAGCAATGAGAGAGAAAGGTGCTTCCCACCTCCCCCATTCACTTCCCACTCCTGTTCCCTTCCTCCTTGTGTTCCCCCCCCCCACGTTTTTGGTCAGAGAGTTCCTATCACTAACTAATTCTTAGTCTTCAGGACCAAAGTCATTGGTCCCTGGGGGTTTTTTTTTTCTTTATAAAATATATACAAAAAAAAAATTATATAAAAATTTAAAAACAAAGAAATAAACAATAGTTTAGACAATTCAACTAGTTTGTTTAATATTAGGGTTAGTTAGTGGCAGGGAACCGTCAAAAAGTGTAAAGTATAGCGTCAGGAATACATCATCGTAGTTAGGTTTCGCGTCTGGGATGTTCACATAAAATCTAGTTAGGTTTAGCGTCAGGCACCCGTCACCGTAGTTAGGTTTAGCGTCAGGGGAGCCCGGATTAATCTAGTTCGGTTTAGTGTCAGGGAATCGTTGCCATTGTTAGGTTTAGTGTTACGGGAAATCCACTTGTTCTCTAAAAACATTTTTTTTAAAACCACTTGTGCTAGTTTAGGCCTCATGCACACGACCGTAAAAACTCCCGTTATTACGGGTCGTAATCACGACCCGTAATAACGGGCTCATAGACTTCTATTGGCGACGGGTGCCTTCCCGTTTTCTCACGGGAAGGTGCCCGTTCCGTTAAAAAAGATAGAACATGTCCTATTTCTGGCCGTAATAACGGCACGGACAGTCCATAGAAGTCTATGGAGCTCTCGTAATAACGGGTGGCTACATGTGTGCACCCGTCATTACGGCAGCGTTGCTAAGCGACGTCAGTAAATAGTCACTGTCCAGGGAGCTGAAAGAGTTAACTGATCGGCAGTAACTCTTTCAGCACCCTGGACAGTGACTACCGATCAGTATAAACCTGTAAAAAATAAAAATAAAAGACGTTCATACTTACCGGCAACTTCCTGCTTCCTCCAGTCCGGTCTCCCGCCCGTTGCCTTGGTGACGCGTCCCTCTCGACATCCGGCCCGACATCCTGGATGACGTTTCAGGCCATGTGATCGCTGCAGCCAATCACAGGTCAATCACAGGCTGCAGCGGTCACATGGACTGCCGCGTCATCCAGGGATGTCGGGCTGGATGTGAAGAGAGGGACGCGTCACCAAGACAACGGCCGGGTAAGTATGAATTTCTTTAACTTTTATTACAGAAAAGGCTGTCCCTTCTCTCTATCCTGCACTGATAGAGAGAAGGGGCTGCCGATTAGTGCAGTGCTATTTTGCCACCAAAAACGTGCTCGTAAATACGGGTGGAATACGTGTGACACCGGACCCATATTTACGAGCACGGGTTCGTAAATACTGGTGCAAAACGGGTGGAATACGTGTGACACCGGACCCGTATTTACGCCAGTATTTACGGGTGGGAAAAAATACGGTCGTGTGCATGAGGCCTAAGGTAGCAGCCTATTGCTCCCAGTTAGGGAATGTTTTTTATTTTATGTTTTGCTGTATACCAAATACATTTTATATGTGTCTAAGCACAACAAACGTCCCAACAGACATTTGCGGCCGAAGAGGCATATTCATTTCTTGCCTCTGACACCAACTTGTTGGATGGGGACTCTGTTTTATTTGTTGACATCCTCATCCAGTGATTAAGAGGAGGGACCCCCTAGGAAACACCCCAGGACTACCACCACAGTTGAAACCCCTGAGAGAAGTGAACCTGCAACAATTGAAACCCCCGAGCAGTGACCCCATTTGGACCCCCCCACCCCAGACAATTATGAACCCCAAATCCCTGAGTGCACGGGCAGCCGAGGGATCAAATTTAACGCAGCAGGGCTCAGTGAGATGGACTTTTTCAAGTTCTTTTTCACTGATGAGTTTATAGAGCATATGGTGTCCCAGACAAATTTATATGCCCAACAGTATATCACCAAGAACACATTTTATGCCCTATCCCACAGGTGGACTCCTGTAAATGCAGCTGAGTTGGGTAGTTCTGGGGTCTGCACTTGAACATGGGTCCTACTGGTGCACGGACATCTTATACGACACCCCGATGTACCGCATGGCTATATCCAGGACATGTTATGAGGCAATGCTTCGCTTTTTACATTATGCAGATAATAAGTGCCCACCCAGAGATGACCCCAGTATTGACCGTTTATATAAACGGAGACTCCTATTAGACCATTTCAGGGATGAGTCCCTTGTACATTTTGAATGTAGGCTTCAATTCCGCCAGTAACTGCTGAGTAAGAGGGCAAGGTATGGCGTGAAGCTGTATAAGCTATGCGAGAGTGCATCAGGGTATACATACAAATTTAGGCTATATGCAGGGAAGGACACCAGTGTTCAGCCCCAGAATGCACCTTTCCCTTCTTAGCCCTGCCGTGTGCCTCGGCAGCAGATAATAGCCACATGTAGGGTATTGCCGTACCCACATTACAATTTATGGGATGTATGTCTCCAGTGACACATGCTGGGCACAGTATATCGGACGCTGAAATGGCATATATGTATAGAAATCACTCTCCTAATTCCTATCACTTTCATCTAGGTGAAGGGTACCGTTTATCTCTTTAGAAAGGTCTTAAGGGTTTTCCCATTTGAACAGTTATGGCATATCCACAGGATATGCCATAATTGTTCGATAGATGCGGGTACGACCTCTGTGACCCGCACCTCCCTCTAAAACTGCTCCTCTCTGACCCCCGTCTTGACTTCTCTTGCTTTTGTTGCTCCGTTACGCCGTTTCCGGAACTCAGGAGCTACGGAAATAGCATAGCTCACTGTGCAACACGGTTTTTGTAACTCCTATAGGCTGCGCATCTGTGTCACTCATTCTGCTCCCTCCCCCTGAACCCCCTTCCCCATAGACAACACCTTTTAGGCCAAACGCACAAGATTCAGAAGTGTCCTGATAATGAATACACATGATCATCCAGCCTGGACGTCGTGTATTCAGAATCCTGACACTTCTGAATCTTTTCTGAGATTTCCAGCAAGGGACACGAAATCTCGTTTACCTCCGTAATGTCGCAAGATTTCGTTTCCCTTGCTAGAAATCTCAAAGAAAAGATTCAGAAGTGTCAGGATTCTGGATACACATGACGTCCAGGCTGGATTTCATGAGTATTCATTATCAGGACACTTGATTAACGTTAATCTCTGTTTATGTGTTTGCACATCGCTGCTGTGTAAATCAATGGAGATGAGTGTATGCTGCGGACTGGTCACTGATTGGTCAGCGTCATACACGTAAACATGCACAGTTAAAAACCCAATACACGCCCAGTTGTCCATTCCAAACCTCATTTGTATGTGTATATATATATATATATATATATATATTTATTAGCTCATAACTTGGCCAAAAATGAAGGTGTTTTTAAAAAAAAACAAAAAAACGTTACTGTTCTCTACATTGCAGCGCCGATCACATGCGATAGGAGATAGGGGTTTGAGAATCTGGTGACAGAGCCTCTTTAAATGCAAAAAATAATCCATATGTTCGTCAAGTTCTACCAGTTAAAGGGAGAGATTTGGATGAAGGGAATATGTCAATTTTTAAACTTTGTTTCCCCCTTAGGGTATGTTCACACGACAGCGTCCGTAACGACCGAAAATTACGGGGGGAGAAAACAGCCCCGTCATTTCAGCCGTAACGGCATGTGCAGGCGCTTGAACGCCGCGTCCATTACGGACGTAATTGCCGCTGCTTTTCATTGGAGTCAATGAATAACTGCTCCAATTACGTCCCAAGAAGTGACAGGTCACTTCTTTGACACGGGCGTCTATTTACGCACCGTCTTTTGACAGCGGCGCGTAAATATACGCCTCGTGTGAACAGACAAACGTCAGCCCATTGCTTTCAATGGGCAGATGTTTGTCAACGCATTCAAGCCGTTAATTTCGGACGTAATTCGGGGGTTAATACGCCCGATTTACGTCCGTAATTAGTGTGTGTGAACATACCCTTATTGATCCAGAGTAAAAAAAACAAAAAGGCATAAGACAATCTTCCCTATAATGGAAAACTTTCCCTACTGATCCGAAGTGGCGATCAGACTGGATCAACAATTTAAAACAAGAAGTTTCTAAATTTCATAAAGCGTTTATCTTATTTTGATCTAAAAATGTTTTATCTTGCTGTGACCGGCTCCTGCGGTAGACTATTTCACATGTTCTTATGGTAAAGAGGGTTGATGCCTCTGGAGAGTAAACCTTTTTTTCTCCAGTCAGAGGGAGTACCCCCTTGTCTTTTGAGAGTATTTTGCACGGAACAGCTTTTCACCATATATTTTTTTTATATTGGCCATTAATATACTTCTATAGATTTATCATGTCACCCCTTAGACGTCTTTTCACAAGACTAAATAAATTATTTTAATCTTCACTCATAGCCAAGATTCCCCAGAACTGAACTACATATTCCAGATGTGGCCACACTGCTTTGTAAAGTGGTAGTATTAAGTCCATGCCTCTTCATACACAGCAATATCCTACTGGCCTTAAAAGCAGCAGATTGACATTTCATGCTGTTATTCAGTTTATGATCTACAAGTACCTCCAGATCCTTCCCTACTAGTTACTCGAGCAGGTTTACCTCCCTTAGGACATGTGGTGCAAGAAGATTATTAGTACTCAGATAACATTTATCCACATTGAACCTCATTAACCAACTGGATGCCCAAATCGGCTTGTAATTTACGAACATCTTCCATAAACGGAACTAGAATTCATCGCTTGGCATCATCTGCAAAAATAAAAACCATGCTATTAATTCAGAGCAGGAATAAAATTAACACCACTCTCTGGATACGGTCCTTGAGCTAATTTTCAGTCCATTTGCAAGCTTTACTTTCTAAACCTCTAGTCCTTATTTTACCCATTAGGTGTCCACGTAAATTATGCCCACATCTAAAACTAAAATGGAGTTCATTGATGGACATACTCTAAAAATTCAGCTAGAAGATTGCATCGCAACCAGGATTTTAGTCCAAGGGGGCCTAAACGGCCCTCTGCCACATTAGAATACACCACCAGTGTTGTAGGTGGGGGACCCTATTATAAATTTTACATTGGGGCCCAGGAGATTGAAGTTAGGTCACGTTCAGACGTGGCAGAATTTTTTCGCTGCAAATGTTGGTGCACATTTGTGACAATTACGCAACGAATCTGCAGCAACATTTGCATATTTGACAGGTAATTCAGCCGTTGCGGATATCACAGCGGACTTGCCACAGATTTCAGTTTTTGCATTGCAAAGGTTGAAATACGCAGTGAAATTCCGCCGCTTCCCTGCAACATAATGAGCATGCTGCGGAGGGGAAATTCTGCACTGCAGCCTCATTTCAGGACAGTTCTTTTCCGCAATGTCTGAACTAAGTTTCCTAAAAAGGTATAGAAAAAAATGTAAAAAACGACCGCTGGAGAATTCTACTGCGGACTGTCCGCTGCGGAATTAAACAGCAATTCCGCCACGTGTGAATGTGGCCTTACGCTTCATGGTGAGAGCTGTACACAAATTTACAACAATCATTTCTGTGCAATGCAGCAACTACAGGACAGGATGAAAGTTACTGCACAACAGAACAGCCTTTTTCATGTCATTTTAATAGTGTTCTTTAAAAAAAACAAAAAAGGAAACCTTTTTCCAGATAAAATTCTTCTAATTCAAATTGCATAAATGAAAATAAAATTATACAGACAATATATTTAAAAAAATGCCCCAAGCCTTGCAAAGCATATGCAAAGTCAATGTAAAAGTAACTGGATGTTTCAGAGTTTCTAAAGAGTAAAAACTTGTCACAATTGAATTGTATGGTAAAATAGAAAAAAAAAACAAGTCAAAATTCTCAACTTCCCATATATCAAATATGATTCATGACTAGATTTAAAATAATTTTTAAAATTGATGGTCCCCCCACTAAAGTTTTGCAGTAAATTGCACGTTAGTAGCGGGAAGCGGTCTGCTATGCATACACATAATGCACTGGCTACATGCGCAACATGTTGAGATTGACCAGATATTCTTTAAACCGGTACCATATTAAAAATAGCAGCATACGGCTTGTTATGCCTTATACATTTTTGTAGTCTTTGTGGACCCGTCCATCCATGTGCCCATCTTGTAGTAGTATCAGTTATCCAGATGCCACTGCTGAGCTGGTGACCCGTCACAGATTGCCATGGCGACGTATCCCTTGTGACTGAGGGAGTCGATGAGCTTCAAGCACTGCCCAACTGATACTTGATAGAGGCGGTTGTTTTTCTGAAGAAAGAATGTTCTTCTTACTAAATCTGGCGTTCACTTATTCAGGCAAAGAGCAGTAAAAAGATCTCACACCTCATAAAAACAGTCACAAGTTGTACAATTCCCGGGAATGTCGACCTCATGAGATGCTCCCTGGGCAACTAGCTATGAGCAAAATCACTGCCAATGAGGATATATAACGCACTGGCACACACAGTTCTAACATCCATTTCCATGGAGGAGATGTACAGTACTACGGTAGTAGTGTCTGGGGTCGTACAAAGCTCTACTTGCTGAAAAGTTTCACAAATTAAAAGTCAGAGATCAAGTGAAGCTCCACAGCAGAAATTTACCTCATAAACTTAGATACTCCTTAGGGAAGGGATAGACACAAAACTCTATAGCTTGCCTTACGGACCCCATTAATTTCAGTAACATTTTTTTTCTTTGCAAACGCAATCGCTTGGTCTCTGTACTTGCAAAAAAAAAAAAAAACATTGGGGGAGATTTTTTCAAATGAGCAGTTTCCCATAGCAACCAACAAGTTGCTGCTTTCATTTTCAGTTTTGCTATTGAAGTCCATGGGGAAACAAATCATAATGGAAGGCGCGGCACCCCTTGTCTTGTTAAGATTCATTATATCCATTTTGACGTTTGTTTGTTGGTGAGGAGCAACTGAGAGAAATTAGAAGCCAGTGCCGGACATTTCTGGGACGGTGGAGCTACATTTGAACTCAAACGGTTTTGAGCCTTCATGACCATAACACAATGTCACCTTTTGGAACAGCAAAAACAGAAGAAATGATCCAGCGCTGAGTCGTGCTTTGGTTAAAAAGGAAGAAGTATTCCCACTTTTATTGGGGTATTGAGATTAAAATCGAAAGGAGACGCAGTCCCAAGATGTGTGTTAGTAGTAGGCGGTTTTGCCCTGGCCTACGCGTTTCAAGCACGTACTGTGCTCTTACTCATGGCAAAGAAATGTGACTCACATTTCTTTGCCATGAGTAAGAGCACAGTACGTGCTTGAAACGCGTAGGCCAGGGCAAAACCGCCTACTACTAACACACATCTTGGGACTGCGTCTCCTTTCGATTTTAATCTCAATACCCCAATAAAAGTGGGAATACTTCTTCCTTTTTAACCAAAGCACGACTCAGCGCTGGATCATTTCTTCTGTTTTTGCTATTGTGTACCGCCAGCCGTAGCGGGGATCCGAGCGGAGAGTCCGGAGACGCATCAGACTGGTGAGCTGGAGGTTTCCTCCCTTTTGGAACACATTGTAAGGCCCCGTGCACATGACCGTAGTTTTCATCCGTAATTACGGATGAAATTGCGGACCCATTCATTTCTATGGGTCACGGACACCTTTCCCCTATATTTACGGATGTGTGTCTGTGCCGTATCCTCAAATTATAGAACATGTCCTATGCTTGTCCGTAATTATGTCACGGACTAGCCCATAGAAATCTATAGGTGTTTCTGTAATTGCGGACGGCTGCTGATGTGCAATCGTAGCCGTCCTGAATTGAAGAAGCCTTGCTATGCAACGCCAGCGGATTACCCAAGATTCCGCCCTGGTATTTTTGCGGATCCGTAAATACGGATGAACTACACATGCACTATGGACCGTATTTGCGGACAGCGTGCCATATATGAGGATGACTACGGATCCGTAATTGCAGACAGTAAAAACCATTACGGTCGTGTGCATGAGGCCTAAGAGTTCATATTCCTTTTTTTTATTTTTGTCCCAATATTTTTTACTTTTCTCAGAGGAAGCTTTCTTTCGGACCAATTTGCAATGACTTTTCTTATAACTTTGTAAACCTTGCATAGGAAATAATTATACTTTCCTTATCTCACTTCGTTTTAATCAACCAACTCCATTAAAGTACTGACTTCAAAAATGAGCTAATTCTCCTATGTGGGGCAAAATATGTATATATTGCATAACATCTGCTCGAATGCCAAATGAAATGTTACATTTAATAAATTTCAACATTACTTTCATATTTTAAAACGGTAATACTGATAGAAGCGCTCTGCACCCGATCAATACTATTGGGTAGCTTTCAATAGACCTATTGACAGTTGTCAGAGAAGTCTATTCCTATCTTACGATTAAGCGCACTCCTGGGGTTATTAGAAGTGAAAGCTCTGATGTAACTGCAATATCCCACTCAACCAATGTCATACACATACAGGCAACTGGATACATATTTGCTCATTCTCCGACCTTTGTTCCAGATATCAGATTATTGGGAGAACCGCAGCAAACAGCAGCATAGATCTCAGCTTCCTAGACCCCAATGAGCATGATAATCATAGAGAAGTGTTCATACATTAAAAGTTGAAAGAGTATATACACATTGGTTTTCAGTGTAATTTACCCCCATGACTGTGAATGGTGCATTACTTTACACATTTGTCAATCATTTATGGGTTGGTACCTTTTGTCTAGGTTCAGAATTTGTATTATATATTCTCTACTCTGTATTCCTTCTGTGGGGGATAACATGTTACAAAAATGTATATGCACTTTGTATATGCCAAACGTATGTATATGATTCTTCTGTCAATAAAAAAAACTTATGTTTTAAAAAAAAGTAGTAAGAGTATACTTACACCAAACACCCACTGTTGTGATCCACCAGATCCATGACATTTCATTAGTCGTGGAGGATCTGAGGATCGAGTCTCTGACATATCCAAGCACAACAGATTACTCAGGATTAGCTCATGTTCTTCATTATATGTCCAGATCTGAAATGTATTATTATTAGTCTACACCGTGGGTCTACTGCATTTGTTAATGAAATAGTCATTATGATCAGAGACTGGTGGATGGTTAATAATCATCACATATTATATAGTAGATCTAGTCCTGCATAGTGGTTATTGAACCAATGACAACATTACCTGGTCAGAGTCATTAAAGTCACAATCTTTGGCAACTACTAGCCCTCCCTTCTGACTAGGATGACCCTGGGCCACAAGACACCGGTTTGTCTGCATGTTGATGAGCTAAAAAAAAACAAATTAACATTTTTATTTTTTTTTAATTTACTGGAAAAAAATAAATAAAAATACATATTATAATAATTGTACTCTTGTCAGAATCTTTTCAAAAGCTAAAAAGGGAACCTGTCAGTTAGGATAAATGCCTTAGTGACTGCAGCATCTCATCCATTAGACAAAGAGAGGGCCTCTCTGTCACCCCATCACCCCCCCCCCTATGACATGAACAATGGGTGCTGATGGGTTGTCATGGCAGTCAGGGGTCTAATGTAGGCCCCCAGGACTATCATATTGGTCTTCCTATTAAGCCCTGCCAGACTAGGATGATGCAAAATGCACAACACATACAGTAAGTATTGGAGTGTATTTTTTTTCTTCTTAAAAAAAACTTTATTTAAAAAAGTTTAAACCCCCCTTTTCCCCATAACAATCCGAACTATTACAATATAAAATGTATCCGACACTGTGGATGCCAAGATTAATGTTTTTAGTAACTTTG
This sequence comes from Rhinoderma darwinii, assembly GCF_050947455.1. NCBI lineage: Eukaryota > Metazoa > Chordata > Amphibia > Anura > Rhinodermatidae > Rhinoderma > Rhinoderma darwinii. The sequence goes on along the minus strand of NC_134691.1, from coordinate 301,558,820 downwards.
CGTTCTAAAAAAAAAAATGTAAGAAATATGGAATAAAAAGTGATCAAAAAGTCGTATGTACCCCAACAAAATGGTACCAATAAAACTACAACTCGCCCTGCAAAAAAAATAAAATAAGTTATGGGTCTTAGAATATGTGGACACAAAATAATTGTTCTTTTTTACGAATTGTTTTTATTTTGTAAAAGTAGTAAAACAAATATATAAATTCGGTATCGCCGTAATTGCACTGACCCGCAGAATTAAGATAACATGTCATTTTTACCACACAGAGAATGCTATAGAAACAAAACCCCCAAAATTATGTAGAAATAGCTGGGTTTTTTTTTTCCCATTTCACCCCACAAAATAATTTCTTAACGTTTCTCAGTGCATTATAAAGGTACATTAAAAACAACTCGTCCTGCAAAAAAAACCAAAAAAAAACCCTTATTTGAGCCACAGTGCTGCCCTACTATGGTAAAACTGTACCGTTTTAGGGGCTGCAGGGAACGTCATTTCTTCGCTGCTTCCCTCCTCTATCAAAAGTCATTCTACTAGTGAATTTATGCATTTTGTGGAAGAAAACTTTTTGCTGGACTAAATACAAGTTAACAGAAAGTGACTACTAAGAATAAAATACACTCCTGCAGGTCAGTTGTAGTGATCTTTATACTGAACCACATTATAATTGTAAGTATAGAGAGTAAGACACAACTCACTTACCCTGCCACGTTGTAGGATTTTGGGCCGTTTCTGGCCCCTATTGAAGAATACTGGTGGTTGGGCTTTGGCATTGGGACCAGAAATTTGCATCTCAGGGTAAATGTTGTCCAGATACCACTTAAAGGACTTGCAATTCAGTCTGTTCCTCAAGGCCACTCGGTCGCTGATGTCTCCGTAGTCTCTGTTCCTGAGTTCTGGTCGGAGGGCAAAATACTGCTCCTGACCATAAAAAAATAAAAAAAAAGAGGATAGTGTGATTGCGTTATTTTATTACTGTAATAAGACTTTAGTCTATTTTGACTACTAAATTTTTCACTCAATGATCCATTAGCTCTATTATGCTTAGAAAATATATCAAGCAACTAGATCAGGCCAGTCAGGCTTTTACATTGCCATGATCAGTAGCAGAGTTTTTTCTTATTTTTGTAAGAGATAATGCAGAAATTTCCCAGTTCTCACTCATTTGTTTTTTTTGGGTTATATTTTTCCCCTACAGAAAGTCAATGATTTCACGGTTCTTTCAAAACGAAAAAAAAATGTGACAAAAAAACCCCCACAACAAAACGTTTTGTATGAAGGAGGCGTTAAAGAGGCTCTGTTACCAGATTATAAAATCCTTATCTCCGAACAGTAAAGTTGTTGTTTTTTTGAAAAACGACAATTTTTGCCCAAGTTATGAGCAATTTTAGATTTATGCAAATTAGTTTTTCAATGGACAACTGGGCGTGTGACGTCACTTCCTCCCACAGGTCCTTCACCATCGCGGCGGACGAGAGAAGACACATCGGCTACAGGCGTCCGAGAGGGTACAGTTGAATCTGCAGCAGCATATCTCGGACGCCTGGAGCCGATGTGTCTTCTCTCGTCCGACGCGATGGTGAAGGACCTGTCGGAGGAAGTGAAGTCACAGCGTGATCTCGCGAGAACACGCTGTGTGTTTGTGCAGTGAAAGAAGCTGGGTGGGAACGATGAGAAGTGTATGACGCTGATTGGTCAGCGTCATACAATTCTATTCACAACGCCCAGTGGGTAAAAACAGAATACACGCCCAGTTGGTAAAACGAGAACACACGCCCAGTTGTCCATTGAAAAACTCATTTACATAAATCTAAAATTGCTCATAACTTGGTCAAAAATGACTTTGCTGTTATCTACATTGCAGCGCCGATCACATTCAATAGGAGATAGGGATTTTATAATCTGGTGACAGAGCCTCTTTAACAGGTAGCAGCGTGAAACATCTTATCTCTAGATTAATCGTTTATCATGTTCCATATATTAGAGCAGATCATTGTAATGTTCTCAGCAGCCATACAGGTGATGGGGGAGGCGGTGACTGGAAAACTCATCTGATTCAATTAGTGAAAACCGGTTGCGATCACAGGATCAATTTCATAATGTGAAGAAAATAGAGACAAACTCTTATAAAGAAGCTGCACGATTTCAAAATAGTAGAAAAATAGTAAATACCTTATAGTCATCCATCCATACATATGCCAGTCGTAAGGAATTATGAGCCATAGTGTCATGGCCGCCAGGTGAACCATATGGACGTCTTTTCCGGAATATATGCCCTACCCTGGAGCAAGGTACAATGAGAAGGCTCCCTCCACACATCCAGATCTGAAAAATAATACATTAAATATTATCAACACATACAAGATATTTCTGTCTTTGACAAAGTTTATAAAACCCCCGACAAATGATTGCTGCTTTGAAAAGGCTTACAACGAGGATCCGATGGACGTGACATATTATAGGAAAAGGGACAAGGAAGGGATAAGATGGCAAAATCTAATATTCAAACTTAAAATGGCAGCAAGAGCGGGCATGTACTGCCTATTGGCACAGTATAGGGTGCGTAATCTCCTTGTTTATAATCTCCCCGTTGTTTAACAATGTTTGACATTTATCAAATCCCACTTAGATTTTATTATGGTCTCTCTTAACTGCTTTCCTTTAGTGTCATAAGTAGCACATAATAAACTTGAGCTGGACGTGATCCTCGCTGTAGGTAGGGGGGAAACTTCTACAATCTAAAAAAAATAAGTGATCATAAATGATTGAATTCTCCTTCATCCACACTGGCCCTTATAGTTACAATCGCCTGGAAACTAGCAAATCCTAACAATAATTAGCCAGGGTGAATGGGCCTATAGACCACTAAGTGAAAGGACAGGAAAACGGCAAATTAGTGAATGACAGATAATACAGCGTATACTGCTTTCATTTTATCATTTATACATTTTTACTGGTTTTGGGTGGATAGTGAGATGAAAACAAGCACAAAAAAGGCCAATTTTCAATAAGGCCTAACTGCAAAGGGAAACGGTCACAGTGAACATGCAGTCAGATCTGTGAGGAGATTATTATAAAGCAGGAAAAACTGAGCAGATTGATATATAGATTTATGACAACATATTCAGTATAATTTATTAATTTAAAATTACTGCTCATTTTGGACTTAGGAGTCAATCAGTGATGGACATCCTTCCCTGTATAAGTGTACATTTAAAAGGTAGCTGTCAATCACTGAGTAGGACCGCCCACAGGACTCCTAAACCCAGAATGAGTAGAGATTTAAAACTAATAAAATTACAAGTTACACTGAATCTTTTCCCCACCCAAAAAAAAGCAGCCCACCCACTTCTTGCAGCCCACTTTACTGCATTCTGCAGAAAGTACCAATTCCGGTAGCCCAGCAACTTCACCCACATGTACAGTAGCTACATGCCCTGAAGGGCTAGTGGGTAAGACAGGGTGTTTATCTACTGTGCCACAGTCTCTATGATACACGGGTAAGAAGAAGCATTAGATAATTGTGCAATAAACTAAAACAAAACTTATGAGATATTAGAATGTGCTGAGAAAGATTCTGTTCAGTGAAGGGGCATTATGTAGCAAACAGAAAAAAAAAATTGTAAGAGAGAGATGGATCTTCTATAAATAAATTAGCTATATGAGACAGTTTTCCAAAATTTCCTATAGTTACCCGAAATGATATCTCCAGATTTTCTCCACCCCAGATGTCCATGCCACTGTCATATTGCCCCAGTGTACTAAAATACTCTCTGTCCATTGCGAAAAGTCCTCCAGCCATTGTAGGAGATCTGCAATAGACGTAATGCACATGAAAAAAGTCACGTGTGTTATGACTAGATCAAATACACAGAGAGAGAATATATATGATCTAGGCCAGAAAGGTGAATCAAAATGTTAAAGGGGTTAACCCAGAATCGAGAATTATCACCTATCCACAAGATAGGTGATAATCTTCTGATTGATGGGGGCCCCACCGCTGGGACCCCCGCCGAGTGCAAGGGGTTCTGGAAGCCCCCCCACCCCCCTCCTCTTCACTGCTTAACTGCAGTGAAAAGGGAATTGAATGAAGCAGCGGTCGAGCACGCGCACTGCCGCTCTATTCAAAGTCTATGGAATGACGGACTGTGCTCGGCTGTTTGTCAGTTCCATAGACATTGAATGAAGCGGCGGGCGCATGCTCGACTGTTCTCATGATCAATGGGGGGCCCCCAACGATCAGACAAATATCACCTATCCTGTTGAAGACATAAGGATTGTATTTGGATTATAAAAGTGGGAAAGCTTGGAACCCCGGCAGAAATTGTCCTCATTATTAATCTGAATATACATAAACATACACAGTGCCATTCCAGCTGTTTTTTGTTTTTTTAACACCTTCCCGACCGCCCACTGTCTTTTGATGTCAGGCGGTGCGGGTGCTTAATCTACAGAGACGTCTTTTGGCGTCGCTGCAGATCAGGCTGATGAGCGCTCGTGAGAGCGCTCGTCCTCTAAGCAGGAGCTGTTACTAACCGCTCCTGATCTTAGAGAAGCCTCCTGAACACAGCTGGGGTCGGCAAACATTCCAACCCCAGCTGTTTAACTCTTTGATTACCGCGGTCCGTGACCCCGGCATGATCAAAGGGAATTCCCCTCTTTGATCGCATCACCGGGATTCCAGTGATGCGATCAAACACCGGGGAATCCCTCTGCAGTCAGCCCTGGGGACCTACAAAGGACCCCAGGGCTGTCTGTTCCGTGTGCCTGCTGTTCGGGCACACTATGTGCTGCCCGATCAGCAGCCTGTGTCATAGTGACACAGTGTAATGTATTAGCATACAGGAGTATGCTAATACATTACAAGTAAAAATAAAGTTACAAATAAAGTTATCCCTTGATGGGATTAAAAAAAAAAAGTAACAAAACAAATAAATAAAAAAAGTCCCAAAAAGAGTCTTTATTTTGCATAAAATACATTTTATTGCCCCTACACTAAATAAAAACCAAAAACCTATGCATATTAGGTATCTACACGACCGTAATAACCTGAATAATTAATCTAATGGGTTATTTAGTGTGAAACGTGAACGGGATAAAAAACAAAAAAAACTATTCCGAGAATCGCTTTTTCCTATATTAACGGCGTAAAAAAAAATTTTTTTACCACCAATCTGTGGGAAAAAAAAAAATACTATTTTTCTCGCATAAAACAAGGCCTCATACAGCCACGTCAATGAAAAAATAAAAAAAGTTATGGCTGCTGAAATGCCGAGAGGCAAAAACAGAAAAATTGAGCTGGTCATTAACGTCTTTTCAGGCCCGGTCATTAAGGGGTTAAAAGGCACAGTGTTGTTTTAACTAAATCCCTGTGTGCGTTACCAAAGACTTCGTTCTTACTGCTAATTATTAGTTTAATTGAAATGTTTGAGGTGGATATAAAAGAGATGACAGCTGCAAGTGTTTGATGACTTCTGGGAAATATTTTTTTTTTGTTGCACAGCTCCGTTCTGGAAAGTTAAAAAATCACTTCCATACTGCAGCAATGAATTTACAGCGCTACAGATATGCCGCCAAAAAAACCACATAACATTTTCCAATAAACAATCCAGCTAATAGACTTGAATACTATCCGTTTCTTGGTCAAATGAATCCTTCAGATTCCAGATACAGAAAGCCAGGTCAAGTCTTCACATTACTTAACATCTCTGCCAAAACTCTGCTATGAAAGCCATTGGCAGCCTGTGCAAGCCGAGTATTGTGTATTTCCAGGCTGCTCCAATCTGGGACACAAAGTACAAAGACAACTATGACAAGAATCCGATAATAACTTCTTATGTTGTACAGCTTTACAAGAGAAAACAAATTTAGATTTTAACTACTACGGTGTGTTCCCTACGTCGATGCTTTTTTCTAACTTTGCCAACTCTACTACAAAATAACTCCAATCTGTCAGCTGGATGTCAGACCATAACGTTAAAACCAAGCACGGATAATTTAGACAATGGCATCAACACATTTTCATTTCTCCATGAAATCTAGTCTGTCCTTGAGTCATTTTCTTCTGCTTGTTTAATAATTTTATTAAAGCAGATCTGTCAGCGAAATACGTTGTCCTATGTGAGGGCAGCAAATTACAGCTACAAGTAAAATATTGTGCCATTGGCCTAATAGGAGCGCTGAAAGAATACAGCAGACTCATAGCTATGAGTTTTCTGCATTCATGATGGGAGGGCTCCCCCCGCCCCTCCCCGCAGTGACTGACAGTCTGCTGTGTATACACATATACATAGCAGCCTGTCAGTCACCGGCCTGAGGGGAGGGGAAGGAGCGCGTCTTTCCCACCCTCATTTATACAGTGGACTCACAACGGAGTCTGCTGTATTCTTTCAGCGCCCCTATTAGCCAACTGGCATTAGAAAATTTTGTGCCGTTTTGCGTACTAGGAGTACGGACCTGCAGCTGTAATATGCTGCCCTTACCTAGCAAAAGCAATTCGCTTTTCTTACGGCAGTCAACAGGGAAATTGATGGAGAGCATAACTTTCTTGTGCGAGCCAAGTTAAGCGTGAGGATACTAAATATATTTTTATTATACCTAATATTTTTTTAAAGAATTGATTTTCTTATTTTAAAACTTTTTTTTTGTCATATTAGGTGCCCCAAGGTTTAATCATCTGGGATCAACGTTTTCTCTGATCCCAAATGTCACTGAAGGAGTGTGGCTGTCAATCACAGCCTGATTTGATCCAAGCTGTCTGTGTGAGCAATGATTACATACATATGCGGCGTTGTGCGTGAGCTTCACATGTATGTCATTTTGCGTTAAGGGGTTTCCCAGGATGAGAACAAAAGGGTTTCCTTTTTTCCCAGAAGCAGTGCCACTCTTGTCCATGGTCTGTGTCTGGTATTGCAGCTCAGTCCCATTCACTTGTATGCCGCCATCTGGTGGTCACCCCACCCCATGTTACCTCATACAAACACTGAATATCAAAACATAAAGCCTTTACCGAAACGGAGCAGTAAATCCATCAGGACCTCCTAGTTCAGACAAAGGAACTGGGTCCCACTTAAAGTGGAGACCCCAATTAAATCCACCACGCACAACAGGGGACGAGCTGTACATTAAGGTGTCTGCACTGATGATGTCAATGACTGGACACACCACCGTCTTGGGATTTTCCTTGATGGGAGTGAGTAGAGGCTGTAACCACATTTCATTAACCTCACAGTGGCTGTCTAGGAACACCAGAACATCACCTGATAGGAAAAAAGGAAATATGACACATCTGTAAAGGGAAGGGAACATTTAAAAGATGCTAAAGTAATACAGGAGAATGTCCTGCTCGTTCAGAATCACACACATATTCACACAGTGCAGTACCGTAATAGTTAAAAGATGTAAAATGTTGAAGCTAATTCATTTTACTTAGGGAAATGGCGAAATTGGCAACCACTTTTCTGAAAATGCAATAAGTAAAAAAAACAAAACACTGCAGGATACAATAGGCGCCAGGTTGAGGTGATGTAAATAGCAAATTGTATGAAAAACGCCTTTCAAGACTGTTCCGGTCTATTTGTCTAGGGATTACCAGTACTCTCTTGAATCGTGTTGTCCAATAAAGAAGTTATTTCACCTCAGGCTGCTGCTTCACCGGCGCATAAACAGAACATCTTCACAGAGCCCCATTTACCCAACGGATCCCAAGTGTACTTTAAGGCTGGGTTCCCACGGGACGGATACGCTGCGTAAAAATCACGCGTGTCCGACCTGGAACCCGCAGGACATTCCGTCCGAAAAATCGCACAACATTGTGGTGTGATTTCTCGGACAGAAATTCCGCTGCGGGGGAAAGTCGTTCATACTTACCCACTCCCTCCTCTGACGTCCGCTCCGGCCTCCCTGGATGACGTTTCAGGCCATGTAACGCTGCAGCCTGTGACTGGCTGCAGCGGTCACATGGGACGCCACGTCATCCCAGGAGGCCAGACTGCATGAAGAAGCAGGGTGTTCCGGGTAAGTATATACATTTTTTTCTTCCAGCGGTGCGATTTTTGCGGGGTAAACTCTGTGATTACGCCGCAAAATCCTCAATGCTTGGCTTTCTGTTGCGGGTTTTGCATCCCCACTGAATTCAAATGGAGAAAACTCGCAATGGAAAATGAACAAAAATGCAGCATAAATTGACATGCTACGGAATTAAATTCCGCACCGTAGGTCGTTATTTACGTTTACGCTGCATTTTTTTTCCTCAGCGTGGGCATGAAATTTTCTAAATCTCATCCACTTTGCTGCTACTGTAAACGCGGCGGAATTTACACGCAGAATTCCGTTGCGGAAAATCCGCAGTGTTTACGCTACGTGGGAACCCGGCCTAAGCATCTGTCGGGGCAGTATATGTTGGTGTACCTTTTTCTCAACCGTATAAGATAGTGTAGTGGTCTACGCTATTCCATACAGAGGGATGGCGGAAAAAAACCATACCACACGGTATATGTTTTTTTATTATGAGAGCCTACGGTTGATGTATGCCTGTGTATGCCTATACAGTGGCATATTTTGGAGGCTTATGTCAGAGGCATACGTCAGGAAACCCTCCCAACTATTTACTGTAACATCTGCTTGAAGTTATAGTAAATCTTAAAAAAGAAAAAAAAAAAAAAAACACATTTACACCCTGTGTACCTTACTTACCTTAGATGGACACCACTTTTCTCTTCAGAAAACCACTTTTATGAGCCAGGAATGTGTTCAGAGCATTTGTCACTTCAGTTTGCCCAACTTTACATTTGTACCAGAGAGATTTATTTAAAGAAATTGGATTTGATTTAAAGTATTATTTTGCTCACATCAAAGGAATTAAAATAAGTTGCCTCAGCAATACAACCCTTTTCCATATAGAAACGCTATCAGAGCATATGGCCATATTAAAAGGGGGGGGGGTGCCACGCTCAAAATCCAGCTTTATAAGCCAGCGCAGGGAGCCACTAAGAGCAGCTCTCACTCTGGCGGACTCACCCCATCCATGTATTACATGGATAGTCATTCATCAGAATGGCCGGTATGCTACACAATGATTGGCCAGCCACAGCTTGCCCCAGCTGATATAGGTGATTAACAAGCTGGCTTCCATGTGAAAAAATAGTTTGGTCTTAAAAGATTTTACTTTTAAACATCCCCACCTGTAGCATGAGAAGCTCCAACCATCCTTCCACGAATAAGTCCTTCCCTCTGTTTGTTTCTCACCAGTTTCACCTTCTTGGGTAGGTTTTCCTTAATGTAATCATCCAATGGCTCCTTTAAATCACCTGGCAAAAAAGGTACAAAAGTAGATGGAAGGATTTTGGCTAAACATAATGTGATAAATCATAATATGTTCCATTACATCCATTCTGCATCAATCAAAAGTAGTCCTAAAATAGATTCCAATCTGAAAACAACCAATAGTCTAGAAATCTGTGATAGCGGATAAGGAAGAATATTGTGAATGGACAAGCAGAGAGGAGTGGTAACAGAGCGGACCAGTAGATGTGATAGTTGTGCGGTGCAGTATAGGCGTTGGACACCAATTTATCTGCCCACAGCCATCTTGTTGGTAATAACTGTTGCAGTATATCTGGAGTATATTAGATTTATCATTGCAGTTTATGAATTCTGTTGTAATTGGCTGCTAGATCTGGGATCCGCACTGATCAGACATATCCCGTGGATAGGCCATAAATGTCTTAGATGGGAATAAACTTAGAAAAACATGGTCTTTATCCAAACAAACACCTTTAGTAAACTCCACACAGGAGGACAACATAGTTATAGGGGTTCTTCAAATCAGGACAACCCTTCTCCTTGAGTCCCGAGCGGAGAGGTCCTGCTTTCACTCAAGAGGATGTGACATGTCCAGGTATAATATAGTAGCCTACTGAATTCAATGAGTTGGCAATACCAGCTGGACTGGGTGAACAAACCCTTAAATGGTGGAAAGACACAAAAATACCCTACAAAAGCAGAGTCTACTTTCTCATACATATGGGTGGTCATTAAAACTGACCTCCACCTATTGAGCAGCTGCTTCTCTTTCAGTGTCTCTGGGGCCTGTGCAGCTGGAAGACAAGCACACATAGTGGCTAATAACATTCAGGATAACGTCACATTTTAGAATAATTATACAAAATATTCCCACCAGATTGTCAGCAAGCACTGAACTTCAAGCCAGATACTATACTGGAAAAGATAACATTTCAGGATTGTCAGATGACATAGCCGTGCGGAGCCACTGTTACACCATCTGTAGTGATATTTTGTATTAGGGATGTCATGATACCAGAATTTGGACTTCGATACCGATACTTGGTTTAGTATTGCGGTTTCGATACCAATTCGATACTTTGCCAACAGTAATAAAAAAATAAAAAAAGTTCTTCCACTTTCTGGTGTGAGGTGGGATTCTGAATTTAACCTCCATTTGCCTCACATTAATAGTAATTAACTCCATCATGTTTCGCAGTCATAATGGGTTAATGTGTGAGGTACATGATGGGGTTAATTACTATTAATGTGAGGCACATGGAGGTTAAATTCATCACACCTCGCGCCTCACCTAAGTGAAAAGTTTTTATTTTATTTTTTTTACAGCGTACACATCATAAATGACGCAAAAAAAATTGTTGTGCAGGTTATTACGGCCGCGCCAATACTGAATGTGTGTATATTTTATGTATTGAGACTTATTTTAATGTTTATTGTAAAAATAAAAAAAAAATAAAAAAAAGAAGGCGTATGTATATTTTTTTTAATTTAACATTACTTTATCTTTTTACTTTATTTTCAAACTTTAATGTACTGGCATATATCAGATATATGCTAGTACATTAGCCTGTGTCTGTATAGTACACAGGCGGTTGTTAGGACATACAAGACAGCCCTGGGGTCCTTCAAAGGACCTGGGCTGTCTGCCCATATATGGTATGGCCCTCGATCGCGTCACAGTCATTCCCCGTGACGCGATCCAGAGGCATCCCCCCCTTCTCACTTTCCCCTGAATGCTGCAGTTCGCTGTGATCGCAGCATTCAGGGGAATAGCGGCGGAGATAAGAGGTTTCTCTGATCTCCGCCGTTATAGAGCGGGGCTGCGGCTGTGTAATACAATCATTGCCACGCTCCTGACAGTAAGTGCGCGCGCGGTCAGCATGAGGTGATGCGGCTGGCGCTAAACTAATGAGCGGTGACACAGGCACCGAAGACAGAACACCAGGGTGTTTTGCAGTGCAGCCGCCATGTTGTCTTCAGTGACGGCAATTAGTGCAGTGCCGGCAGCATCACCTCATCCTGACGGCGCGCACTTGTTATCAGGACTCAGGAGCGCGGCAATAACTATCACACAGCCGCAGCCCCGCTCTCATCCATTCATGTGTTACTATACTGAGCTGTACGACGGCACAGCTTAGTATTGTAATACATGAAACGGTATCGAACCGTTTGGGGATGCACAGTATCGATGTTTCGATGCATCGTGCATCCCTATTTTGTATACGATAATGTTTGATAAATAGGGCAGAGTTTCCCAACCTTTTCGGACTCTAGGCACCCCTGTAATAAAAAAATAAAATAAAAAAAATGTCCTCAGGGCACCCCTACCAAAGATTGTTTTCCAAAAGACAAAAAACAGCTAAAACAAGCATCACACTATTAGGGTATGTTCACACAGCGTTTTTGTAAGGCAGAAAAAATCTGCCTCAAAATTCCTTTTTTTCTGGTCTGTGTTTTTTAAGCCGTTGAAGCCAATTCAAAAGTCGCAGGCAAAAAAAGCACTCCAAACAAGCGTCACAGGGTTTTTTTTCTGCCTCCTATTAATTTCAAATGGAAGTCAGAGGTGGAAACCACTTGAAATCCATCAGCCCCCCACTCACAGTAAAATGACCATCAGTCGTCCCCCCCCAACAGTAAAATGACCATCAGCCCCCCACCCCTTCCTGTAGATAGCGCCATTGTAGCTCTCTGAAGGAGCGGATTCCCCCTGTGGCCGGGGATTCCGCTCCTGGATGGAGCACTTGATGTCTCTGTCCATATATGGACAGTGACATCAGGGGCAACTCCTGAAGCGGAATCCCTGTGCACAGCGTTGCCGACGCTGTGACCGGGGATTCCTCTCCGAGAGAAGCTACTGACGACTCTGTTCATTTATGGATAGTAACGTCAGGGGCTTCACCTGGAGCCAAATCACCGGCCACCACGCTGGCAACGCTGTGGAAGGGGATTCCGCTTCATGAGTTGCCCCTGATGTCACTGTCCATTTATTGGCAGAGACAACAAGCGCTCCATCCAGCAGTGTAATCACCAGCCACAGGGGGATACCACTCCTTCAGGAAACTACAGCGGCGCTATGAACAGGAAGAGGGGGTGCCATCTACTGAGGTGGGGGATGCTATCTACAAGGGGGCTGCAAAAAATCTCCTCACATGCACTTTGCACTCTGAGGAGGCGGAGGAGAGCAAGCATGGCCGTGGCAGTGGTTCAGAGTTTTGCGGCTCCTCTGGAGGGTTCTCACGGCACCCCAGGGTGCTGCGGCAACCCGGGTGGGAACCACTGACATAGGATATCAAAATCAATAAATAACAAAAAACAAATCACCAGTAAATATAATCTAAAATGTCTTTTACTATCAGGTTCCTTAGCCGTTTCAAAGTCATTTCAGTTTTCCAAAAAGTCAATCAGTATGGTCACCGCCACAGCTCCCGCAATGACAAATTTGCCATTCAGAAGTTCATAGGATTTATTTCCCAGTGATATTTAAAAAAAAAATTCATCTTAAAAGGGAAATACTCTGTTAAAGAGATTACTACCGTTATTGAGATCACTTTGGTAGCTCTCACCTAGATCACTGTTATCATCCACCAGTATGATTTCCTGTAGAAGATTAGGTGATGTGCGGTCCAACACGCTATGAACGGTTCTCAGAAGAGCAGAAAAGGCTTCATTGTAGAAACAAACAACAATGCTGGTGAGGGGCAGTTCTGTTGGGTACAGCTTTTTAGCACACCTGCCAATGTAGAGGAAATAATGATAATTCAGACATTAGAGTTACAGCTAATGACATTTTTACTACAGTGAGAACAGGACAATATAACTAAGCAAAAAAAAAATATAACAATTATATAAACAAAATGTTGCCAACTCTTCCTGCAAACACTGGAGGCATTTTTTGTTAAGAACCGACATTTATGAAAGTGCTGTAAGATGTACCAAAATGTACTTTAACCTAGACAACACATTCAGCTGCCAATAATCCATACATCAACAAGAGGATCAACAGATAAACTTCAGAAAATAAATCTTACTATGTAAGTACATAGGATAACAATAGTAATGCTTTGAATGGAAGAAACAATGGGGGAGATCTACAAACATGGTGTTTTTTTTTTTTTACCGTTGTCCAATGTAGTACCTATATGCTGGTTTATTGGCCCATTATACCCACTTGTTTTATGAACTCAGATGTGATCAATATTAGGTGGATCCGGTGTGTCCCAGACACACAGAACCCGCTCTCAGCCAAGCCGTCAGTTTAGCTGAAAATCGACGGGAATAGGCTGACTGAGAACGATACAGCTTCTATGTATACAGGATACATAGCAGCTATATACTAAAAAGTTTAAAAAAAATATTATTAAATTTAAATTTGAAAACTGTTTAAAAACACAGGTATTAGTGGCTTTGCAATCATATCAAGATATGTTACACTGAAAATTCAGATGACAACAGTCTTTGTAATTCTTCTCCAATAAGCCGGTATCTCTGAGCAATAAGAGACTCAAAAGAAAATCATAAAAATCTTAAGCATTCTTTAAAAAATTAGCAAATTACTACCAGTTATTTCTATAGTAAGGATTACGTCTTACATGCCTGAAAATAATGTGATGTAGAATTAAAAGAATAAAAGGTGTTTGTAGAACAAGGGAGAGGGGAATTGTAAATTCCAGGTGCCAGAGACTATACCACAAAAATGCAATAGCAAATCACAATAAAAATACTTAGCAGATGTTTGGGTGAGGCTGGGTTCACACGACCTATTTTCAGACGTAAACGAGGCGTATTATGCCTCGTTTTACGTCTGAAAATAGGGCTACAATACGTCGGCAAACATCTGCCCATTCATTTGAATGGGTTTGCCGACGTACTGTGCAGACAACCTGTCATTTACGCGTCGTCGTTTGACAGCTGTCAAACGACGACGCATAAATGGACTGCCTCGGCAAAGAAGTGCAGGGCACTTCTTTGCCACGTAATTTGAGCTGTTCTTCATTGAACTCAATGAAGCACAGCTCAAGATTTACGAGCGTCTCAGACGCCTCGTAAATTACGAGGAGGAGCATTTACGCGTGAAACGAGGCAGCTGTAAACAGTCTGTCTTTTCACACGTAAATGCCTCTCATCGTGTGAACATACCCTAAGAATTCATCAGCAGAAGCAGCTGTTGTGAAAGGATGTATAGTTTATATACTGCAGGGCTGGGAATATATGTATGGAATGTGCCGCTGCCATGTAATGCTCAGCTGTCGCACTGTGTAGGAGCGCTCACAACTTCTGTCAATCCTCAATTGTTCTAGCTCTGTAGAGGAATGGTTAAAGAATCCCATACACAAATATTTTATTTTTTATTACTCCAAAGTTTTGTCAGGCGATTCCTCAGTCAGTCAGCTGAGAGGTAAACACATTACTTTGTATAATGAGCGCACTTCCTTTCAGCACAATGATTGGGACTTTAGGAGCCTGTTCAGTGGGTGGTGTTGTACCCACTAGGTCAGCTTTATAAGGATATCTAACAGATGAAGAAGTCTTATTCAATCTGTTAAATGCCCCAAGTTCAAGAAGTCCGTAACAGTCCCTTAAAAAGGACTGTCACCTCTGAAAATCCCCCTAAACTAAAGTGATCAGTAAATAGCTTAAAAGACACCGATTCTGAATCTGTCATTTTCTTCTACTCACTTGCATTCCCCCTGCTGTAAGCCCGCAAACGGACTGTGCGCTCCATGACGAGTCCTAGAAGGCCTCTCCATTATAATGCCGATCTTAGGAGTCCTCTCTATGCATTAGCACAAGGGCTTACAGCAAGGGGATGCAGGCGAGTAGAAAAAAATTAGTACCTTTTAAGCTATTTACTGATCACTGTAGTTTAAGAGGCTTTTTGGAAGTGACAGTCTCTTTAAAACGTACCTATACCTTCTAAAAACTTTTGACATGTCAGAAGTTTTGATCAGTGGGAGTCCGAGCACTGAGACCCCCACCGATGACTAAAACGAAGCGGCAGAAGAACTCAGGTGAGCGTTGTGTCACTATGTTTCTGCTCGGCTTTCCCTGGAAAGCCAAGCAAACAGTGAACGGACTATGACTTTTTATTGAACTCATACACCACTCCTCACTATGACATGTGAAAAGTTTTTTTTAAAGTCTATGTACACTTTAGACAGATTAAGGGCATGACCAGACGTAGCGGAGTTCTGCATACACTGTCCGCATCAATGCCGCACAGAATCTGCATTGCCTAAAATGGGCATTAAATTGATGCGGACTAGCCGTTGCGTATTGAGGGGAAGAGGGCTTCCCTTCTCTCTATCAGTGCAGGATAAAGAGCAGGGGCAGCCCTTTCCCTAGTAAAAGTAAAATAAATTTATACTTACCCGGCCGTTGTCTTGGTGACTCGTCCCTCTTTCGACATCCAGCCCGACCTCCCTGGATGACGCAGCAGTCCATGTGACCGCTGCAGCCTGTGATTGGTTGCAGCCGTCACTTGGACTGAAACGTCATCCCAGGGGGCCGGACTGGATGAAGAAGCAGGGAGTTCTCGGTAAGTAGGAACTTCTATTTTTTTTTACAGGTTGATGTATATTGTGATCGGAAGTCACTGTCCAGGGTGCCGAAACAGTTACTGCCGATCGTTTAACTCTTTCAGCACCCTGGACAGTGACTATCTCCTGACGTCGCCTAGCAACGCTCCCGTAATTACGGGTGCACACACGTACTCACCTGTAATTACGGGAGCCCCATTGACTTCTATGGGCCTGCCCGTGCCGTAATAACGGTCCGTGATTACGGGCGTTTTTACGTTCGTGTGCATGGGGCTTCAGTCCAGCTATAGACCTAGAAATACATAGGTCCAGCCGGAATGAAGAAATGTCGTGTTAGTAAAATCAATACGCTCCGCAGCATACATAACATCTGCGGACTTCATTGCGGAATTTTGACTCTCCATTGAAGTCAATGGAGAAATTCCGCAATGAGTCCGCAACAAGTCCGCTACACATCTGCAACAGCCAGTGTATGCTGCGGACACCAAATTCCGCACCGCAGCCTATGCTCCGCAGAGGAATTGTCCGAAACGTGTAAACGAACCGAACTAAAAAGCTGTGGAAAGCAATGGAGAAACGTGTACGCTGCGGATTTCCGCAGCGGAATTCCAGAGCAATTCCGCCACGTCTGGCCATGTCCTAAGGAAGTAGCCTATTTTGGACCAAAGGATGCAGCAATCTTTTTTTATATCCACGTTTCAAAACCCATAACTTTTGTATTTTTTCGGTCAAAGTAGCAATATAAGGCCTTATTTTTTTTTTAATGCCACTATTTTGCAGTACATATAATGTGCTGTATAGCATTTTACTTTTTTTGGGTGAGGTAGAAAAAAAAACGCCTTTTTTTTTTTTGAGTTTTGCTTTTACGGAGTTTACATGCGGTATTAATAACATGATAACTTTATTCTGTGGGTTGCTAGGATTACGGCGATAACCAATAAATAAGAAATCAAACCAGGGACAGCACACGGATGTTGTCGCGTCTGGTCCGCAAAAACAGATGAGAATAGGGCAAGCTGTGAGTTTCTTGCAATGGACACATGCTCCGTTGAAAAAAAAAACGGATGTGTGAATAGCCCCATTGACTTGTATAGGTCAGTGTGCACATGAGCAAGAAATACATTTGTGTGAATAGGGACTAAAACTGACAGGCAGTCTATAAAGCCCTGCCTCTAGCTTCCATGTATGGTATACCTGGGGGTCACTGTTGGGTTCCCGGCTGCAATACCACCCATCGGCACCCTGTGATCGCTTTCACGGGGTTCCAATGGGATAACAGAGGGGTTAAACGGTCGGGATTAGAGCCATCTCCGATCTCGGCCATTAGTACGGAGTGCCGACTGCATATTACGGCTCCTGAGCCAGCACCATTATACAGCGTCATAATAGTTAACATAAGTCGCCGTACTGCGAGTCGTGATATACAATTACTGCACAGGGCGGGAAAGGGTTAAGCAATGTCAAATCTGAAAATATCTTTCGCTACTGCTACACTTAACTTTTAGCCCTAACAAGCTATTTAACTCCCTTTTTCTTATATAAATAGTGAAATTGAAAAACTATTATACTTGTTCAGACAAAAGCAATCAAAAGTGGAAGAAGAGATGCTACAAAGCAAATTCTCTGGGGGTGACATCTGTACAAGTATGAAATAATCTCATCTGCCTGCCATCTGATAATTCCAGAAAAAAAGATCAATCATTGTACAGTAGACTTTTAAAGCTGACAATGTTGTCTGTTTCTATAATGGACTAATAGATCAGCTGGATCAATCATAAGTTAAAGGGGTTGCCTGGTTTAGAAAACCCATTTACAAACACCCTATTATGGCAGTTAACTAAGGTGAGTCCCACATGAGGTGAGACCTCCATCAATTAACATAAGAGGCTGTGTCTCTGGAGGACACAGTAAGTTCATGCATTACACGGACAGTCCATTGACTTCAATGCGCAGCATGTAATGCTTCATTTCCCCTGAGGTGGCACTGCAGAGGACATAAACACTTGCTGCCAGGATCCCCTGCAGATTACACCCTGGGTGAGGGGCACCCTGTAATCAACCTAACTTTAGGGGACGCTTTTAACAAAATAGGATTGCCAAACGTGGACAACCGCTGTCCATATGCCCTATTATGCTATATGCAAGTCATAAAGGTGGATCTTCTTCTCTGGTTTTATAAGGATCAGCAACTCCCGCTTTGGCAAACCTAGCCTGCTCATGTACTACATTGGCAGCCATTGAATTGAATGTCGACCATGTTAAGCTAAATTTATGGCTGGCAGCAACTTCCGCAGCGAGAACAGCTTATCACAGGGGGTTGCAGAAGCTGGACCCTAGGTGATCAGCTGATCGCCGAGCCAGCTACTTTGAAATTAGCATCTGTGGGCAGCAAAAAAGGTGATGACAGATGCTCTTTCAGAACTTTGGTTTCACAACAGCACGAGACCAGATCACATCCTGTGAGATCACAAAAGCTTTTATTTCTCTTATTTGGGAAAGGCTTTCCTGATTCCACACGATCGCTTCCAGTCTTTTTCTCTTAACACATGGCTCCTGCACGGAGGTATAATACGCTGGTGTAAAACCGGCCTTTGTAAATCTGAAATTACGCATAGCAGCTTTTACTACAATCTCACAGAAAATGTTGGATCGTATCAGAAATTTGATTAATTGGAATCAACCATTAGCTAAAATACCGCAACATGTTCCCAGTCTCCCTAATATGAGAACATGAAACTGGTTGGGGATATTATTTTCTTAAAATATGGATTCATTCATGAACAACATTTATGAACCCCGGTTTCATCCCAATGAAAAAAATTTAAAAAAAAAAAGGTAGCACTAGTGACATACTTGGGATCTCTGGTATCTGGGATGTCTCTGTGATACCCTAGTCTATTGCTGATCAGCATATTGAAAGCATGTTTCTGATAGCCAACATCCCGCACGTCTTGGTCTTGTTCATTGAAGATCATACCTATAAGAAAGCATATAAAATATTAACACAATCAATACAGTGAATCTGTCCAAGAGGCGACAACCCCTGCCCATTATGCAACACCCATCTACGTAGTAAGTAGAACTCCAGACATCAGAGGAGACTCCAGACATCTAAGCTCGGATGATGGAAATCACTTCAAGACAAATATTTGTGATCTGTACAGATGTATGTTCTGAACGATTCATGAGTTAGTAATGCCCCAAAAAACGCTCAGTTTGTAAACTAAAGATAAAGAGAAAAACAGCCAGACATCGCTCTATAGTCAACATAGACTCTGCGGTGGACATTGCAATGGGCATTGAATGTAACCCATAATACACAGGAACTCACGAAGAAGAAATAGTCCTGGTAAAGCAAAAACAAAAAAGAAGAACTGGACTGATCTCAAATTAAATGATACAGATTTTCCATTTTAGGTAAAGTTCCCATTTTTTTTTTATACCAGAAAGTTTATAATTTCTGGTCAAACTCTTAAATACTGGATGTTTACTCTGAAGCAAGTAATCTTAATCTGGACTCTTGCAAGGGCAAAGGGAGCATGTGCTTTTAGAAGGATTGCTGCATTAACCCTTTCATTAGCTATCAGTGCCAAATGTGTTCCTCTAGCAGCCAAACTATTTTTGCTTTTTAAAAACATTTCCAGTCATTTCTTAGCGATAACGGTTTCTTCCCCCAGTTTGGCTGACTTGCTTATTAATCATCCGGGTAATTCTTCCATTGGAACACAGGGCAGGCCTTCAAGGGGTGGCCTCGGGATGGGTGCTTTTGCTGGGATGTGCCACTAATGTCCAATCAGCAGAGGTATGACTGCTGTGACCACCAATGATTGCTAGGATGACGTGGCAGCAGCGATAGGAAAACATTGTGCCACTTTGTCTTCTGAGATCTTGGTACTATACTAATGCCCAGATCTTAATGCCAGGCCCAATATTCAGGGCACAACAATCATTTGTAGTTGGGGAGCAGCAAGAAAAGCTGGGGTGATACAGTAACCACTCCATGTTATCACCCCAATTACCAATGAGAGGATACATGCTCTCTGCCACAATTGAGGGGGGGGGGGGGTCTTTTTTTTCCTACTACAGGGGTGAGAATATGAGGGGTTATATATCTAATCACCCCTGGCAACTAATGAGACTATTTTCTAACTGCATGACTCGCTTATTACAGGCATCAGGATTGCAGAGATTTTTGGTCTCTTGATTATTTTGTGAAGATCTGTGCATGAAGACATAGTTAAGAACTTTGCACATCTTGAACTTTCATTTTCAAGTTTTGTCCTTTTCAGGCTCTGGTTAGGTCCGATTTTTAGCCACATTCATGGATTTGTATGTATTTTTTTTACAAAACATTCTGCTTTGATGCAAAATTGCATGAGGGTGCCCATATGTAAAGTGCTGGGTGGCAGGTCCACAATGTGCCAGGTGTCTACATTCAGAAAATATATGGGCATGGGGGTATAATATGATTAATTCCGCTTATAAATTGTGTTTGTCAAGTGTGTGAATATTGCCCTAGAGGTGGAAGGGTTAATCATCGCAAAATTGCATATAAGATGGACACTCGGGTGTGCACCACATTGTGAACAAGCCAGCTCAAAATCATGGGGAGTACAGTAAACAGTCTTTACTAGCACATCTATATAATTTATTTTATTTTTAGAAGCATGTTAAATACAGTAGAAAACTAGCGCGTCTCCTGAGGATAATTTGGTTCCTCTTTACGAGATCTTCCTTTTTTTATTTATTTAACAGTGTAACTCCAGGCGTTTCCCTATATGAATTTTCGACCCAAAATCATGACATCTGAAGAAAGTGCTCATTTTTCTGGCTTTCTGCACAGCTTTTGCATAGGATGTTGCCTAGAAACAGTCCATGCATGCTCTGGGTGACAACAGGAGACCTCCATCCTCCTGTGTGATCTGGGACAACTTGTGAAGTAAAAAGAGTCTTTACAAGCTGCTCAAACACCTCAAACCGGCCATCAGTTCATGTGCTTGTTGGACACTGAACATCCTCAGTGACCCAAAATGTCTTGTCAGAAATGTGGTCTGCGCTTTTGCAACTCAAGGACATCTGGTTATATTTAGATATATGGAGATTGTTTGTCTAATCTGTTTTATCCCAATTTTCCAGTCAGGATGTGGGCAGATTTACACACATAGAAAGTGTGGCCTATTTCAACATGCTCAGCCACGGTGGTCTACAAACCACACCAGTTGTTATCAATACCCACGGCGTCCTAGACAGAGACACTTTTATCCCCGACATTACAGATTGTAACATACCGGATTAACTTCTATATATGTATTTATAAAGAATATACAGATACACCGATCCTTTAGCAGTGCTTGCAGTTTAATCCCATGAGCCAATGCTCTAGACATGTGCTAATGGCTCTTTACCTTTTTGGGTGGCATTAAGAATAAGCCAAACTGGCTCCAGGGGAGGTTTAAACGGTCCCCTAAAGACGACCGTATTTTGTAGTTCGATTTTGAGAATGTGTGCAACTTTGGGCAAACCCTTTTTAGGACTATGAACACTTCTCAGGACTATTTTTTCTATTCCTATTTTTTTTTTCTTTCAATCAAAAACAGGTTTACTCTTTTGGGTGAATTTACAATTGAAGTTTTTGTGTTGTTTTTTTGCAGCTTTTTTTGTGAGTTTGTGCATATCACAGGAATAAAAAACACCACTAAAACACGTGCGAGGAATTACACCTGGGCCTGTTCACATCAGCGTTGGCTTTCCGTTGAGGGGTTCCGTCTGAGGTTTTCGTCAGGGAACCCCTCAACAGGAAAGTAAACGGAAACCTTAGCTTCTGTTTGCATCACCATGAAGCTCAATGGTGACGGAAACTTTGCGAATGGTTTCCGTTTGTCACCGTTGACAGGGTTCCGTTATTTTTACGGAATCAATAGCACAGTTGCATGGTGATGCAAACGGAAGCTAAGGTTACCGTTAGCCTTTTTCCCGATGGAACCCCTCGACGGAAAGACAACGCTGATGTGAACACAGCCCTAGTAGTGGTAAACAACGAAAACAGATCCCTGCAGGAAGGATAATGCAGTCAAGGACCCTTACGTAGCTTACAAGAAGGCCTCATGCACACTTCCGTCGGCCATTGAACGACCGTTATTGACGGTCCCGTCGCACAAGGGCTGCACACGGATGGCTTCCGCGTGCAGCCCATTGTTTCACGAACCAAATTCAATGAGACGGCCAAGACTGTTCCGTCAAAACGGGCAGGAGTAGGACCTGCCCTACTTTTGACGGAACGACCGCACGGTTCCGTTAAAACAACGGAAGTGTGCATGGCCGCATTGAAATGAATGGGTTCAGGGTGCTATCCGTGACAACAACGGTTAGCACCCTGAAGGAAAAAACTGAAGTGGGCATGGGGCCAAATACTTAGAGGGCTGCATAAATAACAATTTAATCTCCATAATAAGATTACAGTGATTACTTTAGCCTTAAAGAGACTCTGTCACCACATTATAAGTGCCCTATCTCCTACATAAGGAGATGGGTGCGATAATGTAGGTGACAGCAGTGCTTTTTATTTAAATAAAAGATCTGTTTTCACCACTTTATTAGCGATTTTAGATTTATGCTAATGAGTTTCTTAATGCCCAAGTGGGCGTGTTTTTACTTTAGACCAAGTGGGCGTTGTACAGAGGAGTGTATGATGCTGACCAATCAGTGACCAATCAGCGTCACGCACTCCTCTCCATTCATTTAGGCAGCGCATAGGGATCCTTTTAGATCAATATGTGCTGTCTTATACTAACACATTAACGATACTTAAGTGGTTAGACAGTGAATACACATTCCACGGGATGTCTATTCACAATCTCTGCACTTCGTTACTCTGTCTGTGGTAGTTACAGCAGAGGAAGCGTAATCTCGCGAGATTACGCTGTAGTTGACAGGTTACAGCGAGATTACGCTTCCTCTGCTGTAACTACCACAGACAGAGTAACGAAGTGCAGAGATTGTGAATAGACATCCCGTGGAATGTGTATTCACTGTCTAACCACTTCAGTATCGTTAATGTGTTAGTATAAGACAGAACATATTGATCTAAAAGGATCCCTATGCGCTGCCTAAATGAATGGAGAGGAGTGCGTGACGCTGATTGGTCACTGATTGGTCAGCATCATACACTCCTCTGTACAACGCCCACTTGGTCTAAAGTAAAAACACGCCCACTTGGGCATTAAGAAACTCATTAGCATAAATCTAAAATCGCTAATAAAGTGGTGAAAATAGATCGTTTTTTTAAAATAAAAAGCATTACTGTCACCTACATTATAGCGCCGATCTCCTTATGTAGGAGATAGGGCACTTATAATGTGGTGACAGAGGCTCTTTAAGGCTGGTTTACATGGGGAGACTTCTGCCCATATTGACCACCATTCAATGATATAAGTCGATCGGTGATTGTTAATAGGCACTTTTACATGGGCCAATGCTATACAGTATGGGAACGAACAATCGTTCGGTCCCCATCAGTTTGCTCATTATCGGCAGCACATCCCCGGTTTAGACGGACGAATGTGCTGCCGACAACAATTATTTTATTGGCTGCACAAACAATGGGATCAGCTGACGAATGGCTATTTGTTGGCTGATCGCTTCCCGGTTTACATGAGCCAATGATCGGGAACGAGCATTAGAAACAGCACTTGTTCGGATAATTATTGGCTCCTGTAAATGGGCCTATAGAAGTGACCCAATAAGAGACAGAAATGGCTGTGGGGAATTGAAAATCCCACTGTCTTCTGTCAGCAGGCAATAATTTAAAGGGAGTCGGTCACCAGAATGTCCGTATTAAACTAGTGAGGGTATGTCACACGGGCTATTTTCGTCCGTTTACGTCCCGAAAAACGGCTGAAAAGTCGGAAGCAGAACGCCTCCAAACATCTGTCCATTGATATCAATGGGAAATACGGCATTCTGTTTTCCGACGGGGAATTTTTTTTCGCCTCGTTCCAAAAACGGCATGTAAAAAGACGTCTGAAGATCAGGAGCTATTTTCCCTTGAAGACAGCTCCGTATTTTCAGACGTGTTTGGTTAAGCGTGAGAGCATAGCCTTACAGTGTATTGTGGAGGAGACTAACCTGTTTCTAGCATTTATTTTCATTTTCTGCCTCCTTTGTAGAGAAATACGTTTTATATGGGTATGTTCACACGGCTTATTTTCAGTCGTTTTTCGGACCTTAGACGCTCCAAAAAACGGCTGAAAATACGGGGGCTTGATTTCAATGGGGAAAAAACGGCGTTCCGTTCCCACGGGGGCGTTTTTAAAAACTGCGCACAAAAAAATGCCCCTTAAAAAAGTAGGGCATGTCACTTTTTGAGTCGTTTTTGGAGCAGTTTTTCATTGGGTCAACAGAAAACCAGCTCCAAATATGGCTGTAAAAAAACGGCGCAAAAACGCAAGTTGCTTAAAAAAAACGTCTGAAAATCAGGGGCTGTTTTCGCTTAACAGCTTTGTATTTTACGTCCGTTTTTGGTTTGCCGTGTGAACATAGCCTTAAGCTATTGAGCATTTAGGTGCAATGAGGACGTCACCGTTGCTCCTAAATGCTCTTACGTCACTTCAGTTCAACCCCCCTCCCTTCTTACATTGATTTACAGGGACCAGGCAGCGTAATCGGCGCGTTCATGCCTGGCCACGTACTGTCTGTAATGCGAGCGCCCCTGCTAGTTATTCGGCGCATGCGCAGTACGATCTTTCTGCTAGACGTTCTAATTGGCACAACTGCGCATGCGCCGAATAAAGAGCAGGTATGCTGCGCATGCGCAGTAGTGCAAATTAGAACGTTGAGCAGAAAGAGCATACTGCGCATGCGCCAAGTAAAGGGCAGTACACACAGTGCAGGGCCAGGCACGAACGCGCCAATTTTGCTGCCTGGTCCCCAATCAATCAATGTAAGAAGGGAGGGGGGGTTGAACTGGGGAGCGACGTAGGAGCATTTAGGTGCAACGGTGACGCCCTCATTGCACCTAAATACTCATTAGCATAAACGTAATAAAATGTATTTCTCTACATAGGAGGCAGTAAGCATAAAATGAAAATAAACAGGTTAGTCTCCTCTACAATACCCTGGTACTAGTTTACTACGGAATTCTGGTGTCAGACTCCCTTTAACAATAGTCTGCATGTTTAGCCAATAAAGTTAGGAATCAAAACAGATGATGGCACTTAAAGGGATATTCCAACCGAATAGGGCCTATGGACATCAGAGACAGGGGTCCCCTGCTCCAGACAATGACTCCTCTGACTCATAGCGGAGACACACTGCAAAGAGCGGCTGACACTTTGGTGGACTCCACAGTGATAGTAAATCCTCTTTGAGACGACCACCCAAAATTACAGTGAATAATAAACTTCTAGAGTGTCGGCCATCTCACAGAGGTGGTATTTTAGAGAATTTTTGCTGTAATACATGGTCACGTTCTATATTTCCCCAACAGCGTTCAGATGGGACAACCTATGTAATCACTAATTCACCCATCTTCTTTGAATTAAACACAAGAAAAAAAATAAAAATTAATCCCAGAATAATGGGACATTTAGCCTAAAAACACATCACTTTAAGCGAACCTATCCCCTTAAAATTGTTGTCCAATCTATGGGCAGGTCTATTTAGTATCAGAGCAGCCGGATATATAATTTTGTGGGAAACGATTCAATATGACATGTAATTTACGAATATCGTAGCTTATACTGGGCTTAGGAGTCCAGTGGGCGGTCCTACTCAATGATTGACAGTCTTTCCTGTGTGAATGTGCATACAAAGATAACTGTCAATCACTTTATTGGACCACCCACTGGACTTATAAACCCAGAATAAACAGGGATTTAAAGGGATATTCCCATTTTAGACATCTATGGCATATCCACGGAATATGCCATAAATATCTGATGGTTGCGGGTCCCAGCTGTTAACGTAACTCCAATAAAACAGAATGATGAGAGCTGCGGACATGCACGACCACCTCTCCATTCATTCTCGGGAATGGACGGGAGTTGGGGGACTCCCGTTCTTGACGGAGGTGTGGGGTCTAGTGTAAAGTGAAGGATATGAATTTTCTCAGCTCCTCTTGCTCTAACACGCTGCTAGCAGGCCAGACTGCATGTTCAATGTGACAGGTTCCTTCTACACAGCGGATCTATACTGAAGTGATCACATGTATTATGTAGAGTAAGAAAGTGGTGAAAATACAGTAACTTGTTATTTACGTGCAGATCTCAGTAGCTGCCATGGATGCACCCAATTTATTTCCGGAGCTACAACCCAGGTATGACTGATTTTATTTATCTCATGCCAATTTCTCCGTGGCATATTAGCTGCGACTAGGACCTCTGCCAACAGCGCTGACTACTTCCACTCTAAAAACAGAGGCTGGATAGAGGCAGAGAGTTTACTCATTTTACTTCCATATGTCCGTGATCATTAATGCGATAAGCTGCTGCATACTCTATGGAAATAGCTCATCCTTCTCAACCCAAGTAATGCTTCCCTTCATGACCTGGGCCAGAAGTAATACACTTCTGTCAATACAGCTGAACCATAGACACACTCTGAAAAACTTTCCTATTCTTTGCCCTTGTATGTACCATATGCTATACGGTGGATTCTCAAATATTGTGTTATAAACTGAACATAGAGTCAAAATATATAGCGGATATCTTATCAAGGAATAAATGCACAAATATTGGGCTACAATGGCAATAAATTTCTCATTATTCCATACAATTGTAGATTTTATATAATTGAGTTAATGAGGCACCCGTATTGCTCAAAATTTCCAATTCGGTTCCCAAAAATATTATGTTTACAGTTCTGCGTCCATATAGGTGGCTATAAGGAAGAGTTAACTACATAGAGAGGAATGTTTACACCAATCCTTATAGCCGTGTACACACATGCAGATATGTAAACATCATTCCCCTCGTCCACAGGATAAGTTTTTGGGGACCAGATTATAAGTTACAATATATGGTCTCCACTCCCAAAAAGTGTCCAAATGTCGACTACTACTTGAATAGA
This sequence comes from Rhinoderma darwinii, assembly GCF_050947455.1. Taxonomy (NCBI): domain Eukaryota; kingdom Metazoa; phylum Chordata; class Amphibia; order Anura; family Rhinodermatidae; genus Rhinoderma; species Rhinoderma darwinii. The sequence continues at coordinate 301,531,914 of NC_134691.1, read as the reverse complement.
TACAATATAAATTTTGAGCACTATTGGTGCTGGAACTATTAACCCTCTAGTTCCCAACAGTGAAGCTCCCCATTAAATATCACACTTACAGTAACTTGTGACTATAATAATTTGTAAGCACATCTGATACATTTATCTTTGTTCTTACCCATTTCTGGGGAGAAGTTCCCATTGGTTTCCACAAAGTTCCCTACGCGATTTCCTAACTGATCTCCCACCCGACCCTTGTTAGATCCATCGGAATCCATTGCGGCTGATTCCCGGGACAAGCGGGGGTACATTTTCTTGGGGAATGGTTTGTACGGCTCCAGCCCCTTGATGGGCACATGTCTGATGCCTTGGCTCTCTTCGCTAAAGTTAAAATAAATAAATAGCAGAAGTGTCCAGGTCACAGAGGTGAAGAGGCACCCATAGCAGAAACAGCGGAGAGCGGCACTGCCCATTGTAACCCTAGCATTGTCGAGGGTCCATTCTCAAGTCCCTGTCAAGTGCACAAAAAAGAAAAAGAACATAAAAAACAAACAAGTAATGAAGTAATATAAATAAATAATGAGTAATTCCAACACCCCCCAAGGAACATGTTAATGTGTGCTGAGACCAGATTAATAAATGGCTATTCCCATGCAGATTACACTAACAGCCCCTCACATATTAACTGCAAACCAGATGTCCATGTGTCACCCGGGTCACCCTGCAGGGAAGGCTATTGTGTGGCTGCAGCCCCATCATTAAGCACACAGCTGTCAGCACCAGAGCGAACTCTGTGTAATACCCACCACCAAGTTACCCAGCAACCACATACTACGACCCCCGGGCCCTTCATCGACCTTCTTACCTGGGGCCCCTTCCAGAGTGGTCTGAGGGGAGACTGGCCGCAGTCTCCGCCCTCAGAATGACGAAACTAATTAGATCCGCCCCTTTTCACGAGTATCACCCAAAGCTATTCACAAGAAGGGCGTGATCAGCCACTTGACGTCATCTTTGGGTGGCGCGAACGTAGTAGTGGACAGCAGCGCTTAGACGAGCTGTAGAGGCGGGACAGTGCTATACGTCTTTGTCTCCTATAGGAAGACATATTGGCTTAGTCTGCTCCCCTAGTCTGCTGTGAGTCTGCTCTACAAGAAAATGGTCGCCGTTCATTTTATCGTTGTTCTGCTGAACGATCCTAAACTAGTATTGTTTGTGGGTTTATTTGCTAAAATATGTCAAGAATCTAAAGAATGACAATATTTTTTTCATGCACGTTGCAGACAGTTACAAATTGACATAAAAATATAGCTTTTTTGTTTCGATGGTAAAATATTTAGGTACCTAAAACACTGAGGTATATTCCTATGCAGTGGAATAAATTGGTAAAAGTGTTGTGCTTAAAGGTTATTTAAACTTTTGACGTGGAGAGAGGAGAGAGAGAGAGAGAGAGAGAGAGAGAGAGAGAGAGAGAGAGAGAGAGAGAGAGAGAGAGAGAGAGAGAGAGAGAGAGAGAGAGAGAGAGAGAGAGAGAGAGAGAGAGAGAGAGAGAGAGAGAGAGAGAGAGAGAGAGAGAGAGAGAGAGAGAGAGAGAGAGAGAGAGAGAGAGAGAGAGAGAGAGAGAGAGAGAGAGAGAGAGAGAGAGAGAGAGAGAGAGAGAGAGAGAATTAGCTGTTAAAAGTGAAAAACAAGTTATGTGTAATAAAAAAGTTGCACTAAGTTTCAGGCTGCAATCTTCATTCCTTCATTCATTCTCAGACCCCTGATATTCAGTAGTTTCAGACTTTTCTCCTGTGGACGTGTCCTCCCTGTAATACATGCTGGATGTGAGGTCTGTGGCTCCAGGATGCAGCTGTCTTTCCTAGCTGTCATGTAAGGCTAGGTTCACATGCGCTAAGGAATTCCATATTTTCCATTCCGGCATAGGAACTGAAAAACGTAATTAAATGCTGTGACAGGTCCATCGCATGACGGACACCAATGGCGCCCAGACGTAACCTATTGAACCGAATGGATTCTGTCGGGTTTCCATCTTGGTTTCTGTCATGTTACCGTATAAAAACGTAGGCCTGTGGGACAGGATATGCATCTCTACATATCTCGCTGCAGGCAGATATTTTTGACAATTTTCAATGGCATTCAGTAAGGTGGAAGTAGTAAACATTTGAATATACACAGACCATTTTGAAATTTTTTTTGTTGAGTAGCATTCTCTATAGGGATGTCGAGTAACTTATAGAATATTGTTATTTGGGGACCTTCATTTTTTAACATGCTGATCTATTAACCCCTTCCCGACATATGACATCCAGTTACGTCATAGCCGGGTAGGGGAAGTATGGAGCAGGCTGAGCCCGCTTCATACAAGGCGGGTGTCAGCTGTATGTTTCAGCCGACACGTCACAGTAACAAGCGGGATCGCGCTCCAGCGGGATCCAGCTCATTTACCCACTAAATGCAGCGGTCAATAGCGACAGCGGCATTTAAATTGTCAGAAAGAGTGGGCGACCCCCTCTAACAGGTCATCGACCCGCCCGCATTGCGATCGCAGGGTGCCGATGGTTGTGATGGCAGCCTGGGGGCCTAATGAATGCCCCCAGGTCTGCCATCTTTGTGCTCCTATTAAGCTCTGCCTTTGCTGTCAGAAAGACAATATACTCCAATACATTAGTATTGCAGTATATCGTGCAAGTGATCCAACGATCGCTGGTTCAAGTCTCCTGAAGAAAGTCAGTTAAATAAAGGTTTTTTTATGTACAAAAAAATATTAATAGTTAAAAAAAAACCTTTTCCGATTTCCCCCCTAAAGCATTGTAAAAAATAAATAAACAAACATAATATATATAACCGCGTACGTAAAAGTCTGAACTCTTACAATATGTTATTATTTAACCTGCACTGTGTAGGCTGTAAAAAAGAAAAAGTAAAAAGGCAGAATCGCTGTTTTTTGGTCAACTTATCTCACACAAAAAATGGAATAAAAAGTGATTAAAACTTCACATGTACCCCAAAATCGTACCATTAAAAGCTACAGTTTGTCCTGCAAGAAATATGCCCTCATGCCGCTCAATCGACAGAAAAATAAAAAAGTTATGGCTCACAGAATTTGGCACCACAAAATAAATTAAATTTTTTACAGTTCGTTTTTTCCTTGTAAAAGTACTAAAATATTTAAAAAAACTACATAAATTTGGTATCGCTGTCATTATATTGACCCGCAGAATAAAGTTAACATAATGTTTTAATTGGACGGTGAATGCCGTAAAAACGAAGCGCAAAAACCAATGGAGGAATTGCTGTTTTTTTTATTTTCTACTCAACAAATATTTTTTTCCAGTCTCCTAGTACTTTATATGGTACAATAAATGGTGCAATTAAAAACTACAACTTGTCCTGCAAAAATCAAGCCCTCATAGGACTATATCGACAGAAAAATAAAAAAGTTATAGCTTTTAGAAGGTGAGAAAAAAAAATGAAAAATTTAAATCTGAAAACTGGCTGCGGCGGGAAGGGGTTAATGTGTATAAGCATTTGCTGGAGTCAGCCAAAAATCATGGTAAATTATTCTGGCAGCTTGAGTTAAAGTGTACCGTAGAAGTTAAAAAATAAGTGCTGTAAGTACTATAACACAGATTTATATATACTTACTGAAATATCTGCGTCGTGGTTTCGTTCATGGGTTCCGTCCCTTTCCGTCAAGGGAACCCATGAACGGAAACCATAGCTTTCTCATTGCATTACCATTGATTTCAATGGTAATGCTTCCGTTTCTAATGGTTTCCGTTTGTCTCCATTCCATAAGGTTTCCGTTGTTCTGGCGTAATCAATAGCGTAGTCGACTACACTATTGATTCCGCCATCAAAAACGGAAACCTTACGGAACGGAAGCATTACCATTGAAATCAATAGTAATGCAATCAGAAAGCTATGGTTTACATTTGGTTTCCGTTCATGGGTTCCCCTGACGGAAAGGTCTTACGGAACCGATGAACGGAAGCCCGACGCAGATTTGAACGAAGCCTGCGATGTAAGGGTATATTCACACGGCTTAGCAAAATACGTCTGAAAATACGGAGCTGTTTTCAGGCGAAAACAGCTCCTGATTTTCAGACGTTTTTATGGCAACTCGCGTTTTTCGCTGCGTATTTTACGGACGTTATTGGAGCTGTTTTTCAATGGAGTCAATGAAAAATGGCTCCAAAAACGTCCCAAGAAGTGACATGCATTTCTTTTTCGAGGGCGTCTTTTTACGCGCCATATTCTGACAGTGACGCGTAAAAAAACACCTCGTGGGAACAAAACACCGTAAAACCCATTGAAAGCAATGAGCAGATATTTGTAGGCGTAATGGAGCCGTTTTTTCAGGCATAATTCGAGGCGTAAAACGCAGAATTACGTCTGAAAACAGTGCGTGTGAACATACCCTTAGGCGGGATTCACACGACCGGGTCGTTCCCGAGCCCGAGTGTCGGCCGGTAAAATCGGCCATTTTGCCCGGCCGGTTTGCATAAAGTTATGCATCCGTGCCGGGCCGGGCAGATCCGGACAGTGACATCAGCGGCAGCTCCTGAAGGGGAATCCCCATGTGTTCGGGGATTCCGCTTCAGGAGTTTCCCCTGATGTCACTGCCCAGATATGGACAGAGACATCAAGCGCTCTGTCCAGGAGCGGAATCCCCGAAAACACGGGGATTCCGCTCCTTCAAGGAGCTAAAGTGCGGCTAGCACATAGCAGAGCGGGGAGATACCTCCCTGCTCTGCTATAGTGGCGTCGCTACAGTAGTAGCAGCCGCAGCAGCAGCAGCTGCTGCTACTACTACTAGCGGCGCCATCGAAGGTGTCGCCGAGCCAGGGTGCTTTTAACAAGCAGGGGAAGGGAGCCAGCGCAGCGCTCCCTCCACCTGCTGTACACCCCGGCCCTGCAACACAGTGTACAGCGATGCCATTCGTCAGAATGGCATCAACTCCTCCTCCTCACATGCACTCTGCGCTGTGAGGAGGAGGAGATAGAGCGCAAGCGCCGGGAAACCCGGCCATCACTCGGAACACATTCCGGTGATGGCCGTGTAATACCCGGCCCCATAGACTTCTATGGGAGCCGGGCGGCCGGGTGCCCGGGCAAAGATAGAGCATGTCCTATTTTTTGACGGCCGGATTTTCCGGCCGTCAAAAAATCGGTCGTGTGAATAGCCCCATTAGGGGTCTATCATTCCTAATGCAGCCGGGTGCCGGCCGATTTATGAACGGCCGGCACCCGGCCGGGAAACCCTGCCGTGTGAATGAGGCCTTACTGATATACCTTTTTTTAGCTCTTTTCTAGGACTCCTGATCATTGACTTATTAATCATCTATTATATTTTCATGTAAATTGCTTTCTGAGAAAGTTGCTTTGGGTTCATAGTACTGGATAATCATTAGATAGCAAGTGTTGGCCTTGTTGAAAAAGAACTGACAGTTACAGAAAAAAATGTGACCCTGGATCAGTAATCTTGTGTACTTTAGGCAATGACCTACAGATGTTTAGGAAGGAGTGAGTATGATTTCTAAAGTGTTTCTTTGATTCCAGTGGTTCTGGTTCTGTGTGTAATTCTCCCATGGTCATCAAGCAAATTAGGACCATAACGTACTGTTGGTAATTTTAATATATGTCAAATCAAGTCCAAATCAACTTGTCAAATCAAGTCCACTTTTAAAGGCGGTAATGCCACATTTTCATCATTTGGATAATTTCTAGGCTAGATTTACACAGGACGGAAATGCTACAGAATTTCCTTGCGAAAATCCACAGCGGATAACAGTCCCAGTCATGTGGATGGGATTTGAAGAAATCTCATCCACATACTGCTGAACATTTTCTGGACGGAAATCAGAGCGTGCTGTGGATATTTAAAGGCTATGTAAACATATTATGGGTATTTTTATTTATTTTTTTAGAACAGGTCTGTACGTGTAATTGGTGCAACTCTTTAATTAGTCTTTATTAAAAATGTGTTACTTTTTTTTAGATACAGCTGCTCTATATTCTGTATATAGAGCAGCTGTATCTAGCGCTAAATCCTGTCCCCGTCAGGTCCGCGGGACTGACATGTTCAGTGACAGCGGGTCAGACACACAGGATCCACCTGTAATCTATCACATATAAATTCATAACTTAGATGTGATAGATTACAGGTGTATCCTGCGTGTCAGAGGCTGACGGATTCAGGTCGGGACTGGACTCAGGATTCAGGACAGGACTGACGGATTCAGGTCATAGCTACAGAAAGATAAGGCTGCTCTGTATACAGATACAGCTGTATCTAAAAAAAAGTAAAAATAATTTTTATTAAAGACTAATTAAAAAGTTACATTAAACACATGCCCCTCAAAGGTTTACATAGCCTTCATTCTGTTCTGGATGTTCACTGCAGATTTCAGTCTTTTCAAAGTAGAAGAGGTGAAATCTGCAGAAAAATATGCACATAAAACATATTTTGCTGTAGAAATGCTGTGGATACGCAAATCAGAAGCATTTCTATCCTGTGTGAATCCATCCAGAAAGTGTTGAGCTTGTGGCTGTAAGGGTATGTTCACACGCAAACGCAAAATACGTCTGAAATTACGGAGCTGTTTTCAGGCGAAAACAGCTCCTGAATTTCAGACGTTTTTGCAAGTAAACGCGTTTTTTGCGGCGTCCCTTACAGACGTAATTGGAGCTGTTTTTCAATGGAGTCAATGAAAAACGGCTTCAAAAACGGCCCAAGAAGTGACATGCACTTCTTTGACTCGGGCATATTTTTACGCACTGTCTTTTGACAGCGACGCGTAAAATTACAGCTCGTCTGAACAGAACATCGTAAAACCCATTGCAAGCAATGGGTATATGTTTGCAGGCGTAATGGAGCCGTCTTTTCAGGCGTAATTTGAGGCGTAAAACACCTGAATTACATATGAAAATAGGTCGTGTGCACATACACTAAGGCCATGTTCACACGTAGCCTGAAAACACTGGAATTTCTGACCAAATTTTCTGTGCGAAAATTCCGCAGCGTATTACAGTAGCAGCAAAGTGGATGAGATTTCAACAAATCTCAACCACACGCTGCATAGATGTTAGAAGAATTTTCCATACTTATCTATAATGATTCAAGTTTTCATCTCAATAAGGCCTTATTTACACTAACGTAGTTCACGTCCGCATGGACCTATGTAAGGCAATGGGGACATTCAGACATTCCGTGTTTTTCACGCGGCGCGTGTCTGAAGCGTGAAACTCACGACATGTCCTATACTTGAGCGTTTTTTTAAGTCAATGGGTGCGTGAAAATCACGCGCCGCACACGGACGCACTTCTGTGTGCTGTGCGTGATTCGCGCAACAGTAGATCAAGAAATGAAGGGAAAAATAAAACCACCTCCTTCATTTATTTTTCTAAATCTCAAAACCGTGTGTCATAAGGATGGCATATACGCGAAAATCACGCAGCCACGCACCATTCACTGATGACACACGGAACTGCAATGCGCAAAAAACGCTGCATTTTTTGCGCACGCAAAACGCACATATTCGTGTGAATTTCGCCTAAGGGTATGTGCACACACACTAATTACGTCCGTAATTGACGGACGTATTTCGGCCGCAAGTACCGGACCGAACACAGTGCAGGGAGCCGGGCTGCTAGCATCATAGTTATATACGACGCTAGGAGTCCCTGCCTCTCTGCAGGACAACTGTCCCGTACTGTAATCATGTTTTCAGTACGGGACAGTAGTTCCACGGAGAGGCAGGGACTACTAGCATCGTACATAAGTATGATGCTAGGAGCCCGGCTCCCTGCACTGTGTTCGGTCCACTACTTGCGGCCGAAATACGTCCGTCAATTACGGACGTAATTAGTGTGTGTGCACATACCCTAAGAGTTTTATTCTCACCTGCGAGGAGACGAATGTCTGCCTTCATTACATAAGCTCTGGCTTATATAGACTTTAACCACAAACAGGTGACATTTTGCACATGACAGTGAATAAAGTTGAACTTCCCTAAATTCTGACTTTATTTAGAAATTTCAACTGTCCCAAATTTGTCAGCAAAATATATTTAATACTTTATCAGCTAAAACATTTCCGGAGAAGTTCTGCATAACTGAGTGTATATTTAATTTCATTGCATCAAATAAGTATAAATTTAAAATAAAACTTTCAGAACAATATAAAATCCGCAGAAAAGGATTAAAAAAACAAAAACGTTACTCTTATCTACATTGCAGCGCCGATCACATGCTATAGGAGATAGGGATTTGAGAATCTGGTGACAGAGCCTCTTTAATTTCCGCACAGAAAAAACGGTCAGAAATTCTGCAGTGTTTTTACGCTACGTGTGAACAAGACTTCAAAAGACAGAGTTGGTCAGCACCTCACAACAAAGTGAAATAAATGTACAAGTTCTAATCTGTTGTGACTGCAATGCAATGCAAACAAACACAAAGATACAGCAGCACCCTGCATGCGCTAAGATATATGCAAACATTGAATATACCGATTATTTTACATTGCATTACTGCTATATTTACTATACTTATAAATGGTTCTTAGTGCACATTTTGTTCAAATTGTATGAGCCCACCTGCCAGGACAAGGCCACCTGATACAGGGGTACCATATACTAAACATTATACCTGTACAATAGAAGACTCACCTCGGAGAACAGAGGGTGGCATCACCTTGGCAACGCCTGTGGGTTAAGTATTAGTTTGTTTTTTCCGCAGCAGAGATTCCACCAAAAATCTGCACCAAAATTTGGTGTGGGTTTTCAACCGTAATTCCCTATGGGTTATAGGTAGGATACGCTGCAATATTTTACGTAGTGTATCCGTCCTGTGCACATACCCGAAGAGTAGAAAACAGCAGCACTCACCCCTTTATTAGTAAAAAGCACTTTGCAGAGAACTGGCAAAGGGGAGAGTGACTGAGCATGTGTGTCCACCAGCACTCAGCTCATTAGATGGACATGCACATTGTTATACACTTCGAACACCAGGTGGCGCCATGCTATGTAAGTAAAGGTCAAAACTCTTCACTGGATGTTTTTTTTAACTGCATGTAAATGGAAAACATTGTTAATTTTTTTTCATAATCTATGCTAGAAATATAATATTTAATTGTGGGACAAACCTTTTAACCCCTTGAAGCAGGCTCACGGGCTAAATACACTCCATATTTAGCGGCAGTCAGCTGTATGTTACAGATGACACTTCACTGTAACGGCCTGGATTGGAGATAATTCCAGTCCCGGCTGTTTAACCACTTAGATGCCACAGTAAATATCAACAGCAGCATCTAAGCCAGTAGAAAGAGGGACGGGCCCCCTCAGTCAGCCCAGTGTCGTCGTCCCCGCAATGGAATCACAGGGTGCCAATGGTTGTCATTAATGAAGGACCCCAGGTCTGCCATGTTTATGTTCCTATTAAGCCATGCCAGAGGCAGAGCCTAATAGGAGCTGGTAAATGTGACAATACATTGCAATACCTAGGTATTTCAGTGTACTGTATCCAGAGGTGTAGCTAGGTTCTCCAGCACCTTGGGCAAAGATTCAGTTTGGCGCCGCCCCCAACCTCTTTCCCGACATCTCCTTCCCCCTCGCCGTGTTTGTTTTCTCTACCTATCGACGTGTCATTTCTTTTCTACATTTCTTTTTATGTAACTCGAGCATAAAAACATTTGTACATTTTACAAGCAATATAGTTCTATACACAACACCAAAATAGTGCTCAGTACATAAATACAGCCCCAGAACCAAGCTCATTACATATATATACAGCACCAGCACAAATACAGCTCAATTTAGTGCAACCCCTGCCGTATAGGTTTGCACTAAATTGTTTCCAGCTCCCAGCATGGCCCGAACAATGGTAAAGATATGCTGGGAGTTGCTGTTTCACAAAAAAAAAATCATATTGTAATGACAGGGATAGGGAAACAGACAAGTGAGCCCTAATCTACCCGCCACTCAGTCCCTGCCTACCTGCAACGACCCGACCCAGGCGACGGGGTACAACTGGGCGACGGTCCCTACACTCAGTAAGTGCACGACAGACAACCAGACAAGGAAACACAGAACAAAGGGAAGCGGGGCAGTTGCCCACGGCAACACCGTGAGCAACAAGAGTAGTAAACGAGCCGAGTAAAACCAGGAGAGTACGAGGTGCCAAACGCAGAGCAGGAGAGTAGTGAACAAGCCGAGTCAAACCAGGAGTGTACGAGGTACCAAACGCAGAGCAGAAGAGTAGTCAGTAAGCCAAGGTCAATACGAAGCAGGGACAAGTAGTTCAAGAAGCTGCAGCAGGGCCAGGAAACCAACAGAGAAGAATCACAAGCAAGGAGGAACAGGAAAGGCAGGTATAAATAGACGGAGGGTGGGAGCTAGCTCCGTCTGGCCAGGCTGTGATAGGCTCTCCCACTCCTAAGTCTGCCATCCTGAGTGGTGGAAGATGGAGTCCGTCTCACAGACATAGAAGCAGGTGCAGACTGATTACCTATGGGCGTGGATACAGAAGCTGTGCCTGGCAGATCCTTAACACATATCATAATCATACCACCCATCATCTCGCTGCAGATTATACAGTGACTACAGTGGTGATTAGAGGCAGAATGAACATTTACATTAAGTGACTCACTGGTGACGTCTCAGATTCTAGTTCTTTTTCTCCATCCGGTCCAGACCTCTATGATGACTTCTCCCGGTCACAGCCCATTTCTGCAGTTTGCCGCTCAAATGTCTTCAGCTTCTCACTTTTCCAACATGTCTACACCTATAAGCAAAGATAAAGTTCTCATTATACCACACACTATGCCCCTAAATATAATAGTGCCATACACTGCACCTCTAATTATAATAGCACCATACACTGTGTTCCACACACACACCGTGCCAACCTGTAGATAGTGCCTGCCATACAGCCCACTGTAGATAGTGTCCCCCACAAAGCCCCCTGTAGATCGTGCCCCCATATAGCCCATCCCTGTATATAGTGTCCCACATATAGCTCCCCTTATAGTGCTCCACAGATAGCCCACCCCTATATATAGCCCCCCTGTAGATATAGCCCACCTCTGTATATAGTGCTCCACATATAGCCCAACCCTGTATATAGCCCCCCTGTAGATATAGCCCACCCCCGTATATAGTGCTCCACAGATAACCCAGCCCTGAACGCTCGTTCACGATTATTGTCTCGTATCTCGTATGATTGTATAGTTTATGCAGTAATAAATATTATCGTTGTCAGCAGCACATCTCCCTGTGTAAAAAGGGAGATGTGCTGCCGACATGATGGAAATGTATGGGGACGAACAATTGCAGTAACGATTGCCTTATCCCTATACATAACCTATCATTGCTTCTTGTGAAAGGAGCAAAAGAGCGCCGATCAGCGAGCTGTCTTATTGATGGGCGCTCGTTTTCACGGGCCATGTAATAGGACCTTAACTCAAGTGTCATTATTCTTTAGCTGTGATGACAACTCACTTTTTTTTACTTTCACTGTATCATATAGTTATCTGATTTATTACAAATCCTTTGGAAACTTATGATTTTGCACACAACCACATAGTAAAAAGGAGGTACAATGTTGATGAAGTACAGACCAAAAATAACAAAAACTTCAAGCCAAAACAAATTACTCAAGAATCTGGTTCCTCAGCGTTTTTCTTCATATGGTCCCAGTCACAGTATTTTTCAACAGAATTTCTTTGTTGTAACTGCAGATTAATATTTATGCAAGAATCATTCTAACCGTTAACTGGTGGTACGTAATAAATAGACCCACACACATTTATCAGTAGCACTTAAATAAAGTTTTAAAACTTGACCAGAAATATAATAATATATGAAATATGTTGCATTACGCCATAGTACAATAATAATTGTATTTCTAAAGCACCAACATAATCTGCAGTGCTGTACAACAAGTTACAGGATACAGTAATATAGAATTACAAACCGGTACAATGTTACAAGATAGACATAAAAAGAGAGGTTCCTGCAAGCAAGCTTACAAACTATAAGGAAGGGGTGATACAATAGGAACAAGGGTATTTGTTGCACTAATAAACCAGCCAATATCAAAAACAAGATTTAAAGACCTGGCATTTCTATTTGAGAAAATACTGTACTTGTTATCTCTATGAAATAACCATTCTGGAGCATCTTTACTTAGATCTTAGCGCTTTTCCCACAATGGCAATGTGCAATTTCTCTGTTATTCCTCCTGAGGATGTATAAATTAATTTTCAACTGGGTTTTACCATTCCTCTTGTCAATGGGGCATGTCCCTACTCTAAAAATGTCCAGACAGTGCTGACAGTCTCAGACTAGGGACATACCTTATTGACAAGAGGAATGATAATTCCCAGTTGTTAATATATTCATACATTTTTATGAGGGATAACAGAGGAACAGCACAATGTGGTCCTCTAAGAAAAGATGATCAAGAATTATTATTTAATGGGTAAAAAAAAAATGATATACTAGAACAGGTGTGAGGAGAGCTGACAGGACATCCTTAAAAACTATGTAAACCTTTGAAGGCAATATATATATATTTTTTTAATAAATCATTTTTTATCTTATTTTGATCAACTTTTAATTTAGGTTTATAAAAAAAATTACTTTTTGATATACAGCTTCTATGTATTCTGGATTGATGGATTCTGTGAACGCTGGTCCTGCGTGTCTCAGACACGGAGGATCCAGCTATTACCGATCAATGATGGCTTCCGTGAGCACTGATTACATCTGATAATAGCTGATTCCTACATGTCAGAGATACGTAGGACCAGCGCTCACCGAAGCCTTCAATCCCGCTGACCTGACAGATTTGTCTTTAATTGAAGGATACAGCTTCTATGTATCCGGGATACATAGAAGCAGTATCTCAAAAAGTTATATTTTTTTTTAATAAAAGCCACTTTAAAAATGCTCAAAATAAAATAAAACATTGAGTTATTTAAAAAAAAAAGAAATCTGCTTTCAAAGGTGTACATAGCCTTTAAAGAGAGCCTTTCACCTGCCCATACTTGTGCAGCTGAGTGCAGCATGTAATGGCCAGGGCTTCACAAACTCTGTCTCACTTGAAAAAAAATTCCTATCTTCCTCCGTTATTTACATATCGGTGCCATTATATTTGGCGCCCAATATGTAAATAAGCCCCTGAACTGTCAATGGGCCGTTTCTATCTAACTAAATGGCAAGGGGGCGTGATGTCTTCGCTCTGACACTGTCCAATCAGCTACAGACAGTGTCAGGGCGGCTAGCGCTGTGTTCCCTCCCGCTAGAACACACGCAGACTGGTGGTTCTGCAGAGAGCGCTCTTTTCCGTTTGTTTGTCTGGGTTCCGTTCTGACGGAAAACTCCAATGGAACGTCAGAACGGAGCACTGACGCAGATGTGAATGAAGCCTTAGATTGTGAGCCCCATTGGACTGTTTTGAATAATTACAATCATTATTTAGGGCTGCAAAGGAAAATAAATAGAGTGTTATTTGACGCTAATAATGATAATATTGTCCGTATGCAGCACTGTAGAAAACTTATAGCATTCTTTTGATTTAGAGAATTATCACAGTACACATAAGAAACAACTTAATTACATCTGAATAGGTAATTGCAAGTGATGTGAAAACTGACTATGATGCAAAATAGAGCAAGTCTTCATCTGACTGGCCGCAGAGATGCAAAATGAAAGTTTTTGATTTGCCTGATTCTCTCTTCAACCCAACAAAGATAATTTTGCAAGGTCTGAAATGAGTAGTTCATACATGACAACATGCCAATGTGCCTAAATTAACCCAGTTTTGCATAGAAGTGTGATCTAAATACTGCTGCTTTAGATAATGCCTGTCCATATACCAGACTATGGATCATGGATGCAGAAGAGGAGAGTTCACTGCACAGCCCCCTCTATATTAGCCAGAGTAAAGATCTGATGCAAAAAGAGTTTCTCCCTTTGGAGTAACCAAACAGCCTATTCCACATGGATATTGGCTGTTCAAACTGTACAACCCCTTTAAAGAGGCTCTGTCACCAGATTATACGTGCCCTATCTCCTACATAATCTGATCAGCGCTGTAATGTAGATAACAGCAGTGGTTTTTATTTTGAAAAACAATCATTTTTGAGCAAGTTATGAGCTAGTTTAGATTTATGCTAATGAGTTTCTCAATGGACAACTGGGCGTGTTTTTACTTTTTACCAACTGGGTATTGTACAGAGGAGTGTATGACGCTGACCAATCAGTGACCAATCAGCGTCATACACTTCTCATTGTTCCAGCCCATTGTTACAGTGTGATTGTGCAATGAAAGAAGCTGGGCTGGAACAATGAGAAGTGTATGACACGATTGCTCTTGCAATTTTCTTTTCCATTGGGAAACACGGAAGTTGCCCGACCTTTGTGGCAATGCCACAATTTTATCGCAAGTCGCAGGCAAATCCATGCTGCGGAGGTGCATTATCCTACAGATCAGAAACCATTTGGTGTGAAAAATATGCATTAATAGATATATGGCAAATACTCTTCCTCCATATATATTCAGACTCATTTTTTTTTATTTGCACTACCTGACCCCAACAATAGCTGTAATATACCATCTAGTACTAGTACAGGAGCATTAAACAACCTAATCACGGGACTCAGAATAACTTTTACGGCATATTTTGCCAAAATACATCATCGTATAATAAAAAAATATATTACAATGCCTGTGTGTAGTGTATTCTTGAGTAGAAAATACAGACCAGACAGAGCAGCCCTCATCAGACGTGCCACAAACAAATGTAATTATTGTGACATTGTCTCCAATGATTTGAGAGACTTCAGCGCTACAAAGTTTAATTATTTAAAATCTGAGAGCAGCTGTGACATCTGGCAGAAAAATCCTGCTTTGACCTCACACTTCTGAAGAAAATGTTTTACTGATTACAATGACTATAATCTGCATTTGTTCTGATTCCAGTTTTTGTTCACTTAGATTATTCAATACTATTGGGCTATAGTTCTAATCATGTTGTTGTTGTTTTTTTTACTTACAAATAAACAATTTAAAAGAAAAACTGATTACATTTCTTGGTGGTAAAAGAAAATATTCACCCAGCAAATTGACCAATTATGAATTTTTTATGGCTTTTTAAACATCTGCGTCTTGGCTTCCATTAGCTTAGCTTAGCTTGATCTGTCGTTTGACCAATCCCAACAGCACCCATTGACTAAGGGGTCCATTGGAGTTCATAGTATCTGTAAATTTGCTGCAAAAATAATTTCCAGTGGAGGCTCTGGAGCCATGTGTGAACATAGCCTTTGTTGTATGATACTACAGTAAAACGATACTATGAACCTGCCATGCCTGATTTACATTTCACACTAGTGAATGAAGCACACAATAGGCTGACATTTCCTCTTTTCTGCAGCACACTTTTCAGCTTTGATGCGTAGACTGGAACAGTGTAAGCAGAGTTATCTCATTATCATTATAAGGCAGTGAATTTATTGACAAATGGCATTGTACTGCTGGACATGGGTGAGACGAGGGGTAGGTGTAGATCCATCGAGCGGTGAGAGTAATTTATGCATTAAACCAAACATTTGCATAATTAGTGGGTCGCTGTGTCCAAGTAGTTGATAATGTTGTAGGTTGAGTGTTTCCCTTTAGTGCAATTAAATGAATGATTGTTCATTATACAGATAACATGCTGAACAGAGGCGTAGCTAGGGGTTTAGCACAGGGGGGGCCGAGTGGGCCCGAACCCAGTTGGTCACCCCATCGAATGTAACACGCAGGATCGAGCTGTTACCGATAACATCTAAGGCCTCGTTCACATCTGCGTCAGGCTTCTGTTCATGGGTTCCGTCAGACCTTTCCGTCAGGGAAACATATGAACGGAAACCAAATGGAAACCATAGCTTTCCTTTGCCTTACCATTGATTTCAATAGTAACACTTCCGTTGCTAATGGTTTCCATTTGTCTCCATTCCATAAGGTTTCCGTTTTTTTGGCGGAATCAATAGCGTAATCGACTACAAATGCAAACCAACTGCAACAGAAGCATTAGCATTAACATCAATGGTAATGCAAACGGAAAGCTATGGTTTCCGTTTGGTTTCCGTTCATGGGATTCCCCTGATGGAGATACCTCCTGACGCCCGCAGCCATGGAACTGTGAGCGCTGGCCCCTATCTCCTCCTCAGGAGTAGCCAGCGCTCACTTCCGCTACTCCTGGCTCGTGCCTGCTCTTAAAGGGCCAGTGCGCGCACCTGAAATTAATACTAAATTAGCCCATGAGCACCCTGGACTATAAGAAGGGCCCAGCCCCTTCCTGCAATGCCTGAGCATTGTTGTCGTACCCAAAGTTTGTCTAAGCAAATGGTCTCCTAGTGTTTCCCAGTTCCCAGTGTTCCCCGTTCCTGCACCTGTATCCTGAATCCCGTGCTATCCTGGTTAAGTGCCGTGCTGAGCTGAAGTCATGCTGTGCTGTATACCACCCCTGTCCTGCTACACCACGCCTGATGTCTGCCTGCTGCCTAGTCCCAGCCCAGCCTGTCTCGCTACTGTCCGAGTTACCACAGGTACACTATATGATCTATGGACTGTGACCTGCGTCCTGTTGGCCAGCTGCCATATCGTCAAGGCGGTACAGCTCAGTGGGTCCACGTACCCAACGTGACACAAATCCTATCTTCATAACTTAGATGTGATCGATAACAGGTGGATCCTCTGTGTCAGAGACACGCAGGTCCCGCTATCACTAAACCTGCCAGCCTTGACGGATTCAGGTCTCAGAGATAGATACAGACGCTCTGTATATAGGATACAAAGCAGCTGTATCTCAAAGTAAAAATATTTTACAAATCTAATTACAAATCGGCACCAAACACACTTATAGACATTATATATATATATATATATATATATATATATATATAAGGTGTACATAGCCTTTAATCTTTTCTCTGACATCTGACATAAGAGTTTGCATTAGAAAGTGTTGCAGACCTCTCTGAAAGTGAATGAAAGCGTATATAAACTGCATATACCAGCCATCATCCCTGTTTATACCAGCCATGATCCCTGTATATAACACCCATCATCCCTGTATATACCAACCATCATCCCTGTATATAACCCCTATCAGCCTGGCTGGTATATACAGTGATGATGGCTGGTATATACAGGGATGATGGCTGGTATATACAGGGATGATGGAGGTTATATACAGGAATGATGGGGGTTATATACAGGGATGATGGTTGATATATACAGGGATGATGGAGGTTATATACAGGGATGATGGAGGTTATATACAGGAATAATGGGGCTTATATACAGGGATGATGGTTGGTATATAGAGATGATAATTGGTATATACAGGGATGATGGGGGTTATATACATGGATGATGCCTGGTCCAGCCATCATTACTGTATATAACCCCCATCTTCCACGTGTATATAACGCCATCATCCCTGTATATAACCCCCATCATCCCTGTATATACCAGCCATTATCACTCTATATAAACCCCATCATCCCTGTATATACCAGTCTGGCTGGTATATACAGTAATGATGGGGGTTATATACACGAATGATGGTCGTTATATACAGGGATGATGGGGCTTATATACAGGTATGATGGGAAGTCCAGCCATCATCCCTGTATTAACCTTCATTATCCCTGTATATACCAGCCATTATCCTTGTATATAAACCCTAACTATATAACTTTATCCATCGGGGAGGGGTGCTTGCTCACCCACTGCTCACACGCAGGCTTCTTCTGCTCCTGACGGGCAGCATCAGAGGCGTGCTCTAGCAGACGTGCCTGGCGTGCGGGACGTCTTCTAGATTGAATAATACTGTAGCGTTGCTGTGCCGGTCATGGTGGGGACGGCAGAGCGGCGGGAGCGGCAGGCACAACCATCTCAGTGGGCCCCACCATCTCAGTTGGCCCGGGGCCATCGCCCACCACTCCCCTCCCTCGCTAGCTACACCAATGATGTGGACCAAGAGAGCTGGTCTTGGAGCTAAAAGTTTATTTTATAAAGTCTGAAAAAGCCCTTTAGAAGCTCGAACACGTACGATTACGTAGCTGCCGCATTGCGCATTTCAGTGTAACTGTACATAATTGTGATGGCGCAGGCTCAGAAGCTGAGCCCGTGCCATCAACAGCGGGTTTCAACTGCATATTCCAGATGACGCACTCTTTTACCAGCAGGGAACGGAGCTAGGCAGCCTGTCAGTTTAAAACTAACAGGTATAATACACTGCAATACATCGTTATTGCAGTGTATTATACCAGTAATTAGACAGTTGGAAGTTAAACTCCCCTAGCGGAACTAAAAATAATAAATAAAATATGTTGCAGAAAAATAAAAAAAATTTCAAGTTCAACATTTTTTTTCCCATAGTAAGATTTTATTGGAGGAAAAAAAATGAAACCTAAACAAAACTATACCTAGAAAATAATAAAAAGTGATCAAAAAAAGTCGCATATACAGCAAAATGATACCAATAAATAGTACAGTTCGTCCTGCAAAAAACAAGCCCTCACACAGCTTTTTTGATGGAAAAATAAAATAATGGCTCTTAGAATATGATGACACAAAAAATAAAGGATTTTAAAAAAAAGTGAATAAATTGTCCAACCGCTGTAAAACATAAAAAACTATATACATTTGGTATCGCTGTAATTATATCGACCGACAGGATAAAGTTAACATGTCATTTATTGCGCATAGTGAACGCCATACAAAAAGACTAAAAAAAGCCAACAGAATTGCTGTTTTTTGGTCACGATGCCTACAAAAAAATAGAATAAAAAGTGATCAATAAGTCACATGTACCCCAAAATGGTACCAATAAAAACTACAGATTGTTCTACAAAATATAAGCCCTCATCCGGCTCATTCTACAAAATGGCTCTCAGAATATGGTGACACAAAAGGTGCAGTGTGTTGCAAAAGGGGATAAGATTGGGCACCATTTATCAGTGCGACACCAGCCACACATCTGTTGATTATTATTTATATACCCCATTAATATACCACCTTATTATGCCCTGATGTTCTCTGCACAGATTACATATACCCTGATGTACTCTGCACAGATTACATATGCCCCCACAATATAAACTGAAATACCAGTAAAAACGCCAAACAGAACAAGTACCAAGCTAAATCCACGCTCCAAAATACAAATGTCGCTCCCTCTCTTCTGAGACCTACTGTGTGCCAAAACAGCAGTTTACGTTTACATATACGGCATTCCCATACTCTGGAGAACTCGCTTAATAGTTTATGTATTTATCTTCAGTGGCACAAACTGGGCACAACATAGTGTGCACTAAAATGACATTTAAATAAAATAAATTGCAATTTTTGGGCCCTTTTCGGTGGAAGTCTTCAGCATTAATGTATTTGGGGGTGCAAATCTCCAAACACCCAGGTAAATTATATAGACTTAATATGTCCCAATATATCCCAACTAGAGAAAAGATTAAGCACTTGGAAGCACTTCACTCTTTCCTATTTGGGGAGGGTGAATCTGATTAAGATGGCGGAGTTTCCTAGACTACTCTATCACCCACACACGCTTCCAATTTACCTTACACCAGCGGATGAAAAACTGATTAATTTTCTTTATAGGACTTTCATATGGGAAGGGAAAAAATCACGTATAGCCTACCATATTCTGCAGCAGCCGAGGGCTAATGGGGGATTCATTTTCCCAATATCAAACAATATAACTTGGCGGCATTGCTTCGCTTTGTCGCCGACTGGCTTCATGGTATTTCCTGTTACACGTCTACTCCCCTTGACTCTAGTCTCTTCCCGGGTCAGGCACTCGCAGCTCTTCTACATCTTCCATATAATCAATTATATCAATTCACACTAGAAACAACACTTTACTTTTTGACAACTGGTGGGCATGGCAAAAAATCAGAGCTCATTTTCAGCTATCCCCCTTGCTGTCTCTCCACCTGCCATTGATATGCAACCCTAACTTCCAGGACGGCAACCCCCATGGCATCTTTCGTAGGTGGCATGCAGTGGATCTGAATAAAATACCTTGGCCATATATTGGAAAAGAGGATGCTTACGCTGTCTGAGATGCGGTTGAAGTTCCCGACCGTACCCTTTGATCCCTTCTACTATTTACAGACCAAAAGCTACATCACAACTGTCTTGAAACAATTGCCAGATCGGGAATGGAATCCCTATCTGTCCCAATGCTTCTCTAGTCAAAATGTACCCAAAGGTCAAATAACCAGGAACTACCAGTTCTTACACAAACCACTGGACTATACTATAACGCAAATGCCACTGACAAAATGGGTGCTTGATGATCAATCGCTTACTTACCTGGTCATTTTGAAAGCTTTGGAGCGAGCTCATACATTTCTTCCCTCGGCGCGACTAGAACATGTCAGAAGTTTGTTGAACTTTTAGTTACCCTTTAATTATAAGGGACATCAGTGAGAGAAGAAGTAACCAGCTTCTTTTATTAGGATCTCAAGAGAAATCGATATAGCTGGAAACATGGACATGATTGCCCACGCTGAGGCACATCCTGAGCAGTCTGAAAATACGCTTTAAAATATAGTGAACCATTGAATTGTTTTGTATATAATGGAGTGTTACATATTTCTTGTCTGTGTTGGAGCTCTGGAACATGAATGATTGCCTGGCTGGGGAATGATAAGAATTGTAATATGTTTTTCATCTGTTCTCCACATGACAGAACACTTGCTGCAAGCCAAATGGGTTCTAATTGCACTTACTAATGTTAGGAAGGCACAGTTAATAAAGAGGTCACTGATAAATGAAGCAACGTTTGACGAAAATGGAAATTATATCACAAATTGACTTCAAAATGGTTACTGATATTTACACATATCGTAAGGAAAGCAGATTCTAGTTCCTGGAATGCAGTCTTGGCAACATTCATGAATATTGTAGCTTACAGTCAACATTCTTCTTAAAGACTACATGATACTACAGGATGTTATAGAGTGATCCATAAACAAGCATGTTGTGTGTTAAGGAAGATAAATTCACCTATAAAGTTGGCCATACACGTTAACACTTTAGATAACTATTCGGCCGACTGCTATTCGTCTCCACCCCCCATAGACATGCTTGACTTGGCCGAACGTGCAAGTGTTCTCAAAAGGGAAAAGAGAGTAAGCCACTGCCAAAAACGATCTCCTTACAAACAAAAGGATCGGGCATGTTGGATTTCCCTCTTCTGTCGGGGGAGAGAAGGGACACCGCCATACACATTAGTTGGTCGGTCGGTCGAACTGAAAATCGCGGGTCTGGCCGACATTCATATAATGTGTATGGCCACCTTAAAAAATACATTTTAGCTGTCTGAGCAGTTTAAGGCTAGATTGACACATACCATTTTGATGCAATTTTTTAAGACTAAGCCACAAGTGGCTCCAAAGGGAAGGACAGGTATAAAGAAAAGACTGATGCATTTATTTTCTTTTGGGTTCACTCCTGTGCTCAAAAATGCACCAAAAACTGCATCAAAACTGTATGTGTGATCCTGGCCTTATGGATTTGTCTGCGTTTGTCAATTCTATTTTATTAAATGGATCCCCTGAAAATAAACTGATCATAGGCTGTCCCGCTGCTGGCGACCCCAACTATCAGCTGTAATCTGCTGATCATAGCGCCGCATGTTATCTACAGTGCCTGGGATACATGAGTTATGAACTTAGATGTGATAGACTACAGATGGATCCTGCATGTCAGAGACACGCAGGACCCACTGTCACTGAACCCGTCATTCCCGCGGACCTGAAGGGAGCAGGATTTAGCGCTAGATACAGCTTGTCTGTATAAAGACTACAGAGCGGCTGTATTTAAAAAAGTAAAAAGAATTCTTAATAAAAACTATTTAGAAAGTTGCACTAATCACACTGACTGTTTTAGTTAAAAAAAAATAAAGAATTCCTTTCAAAGTTTTACATAGCCTTTAATGATTTGTTGCAAATCGACAAGATTATACACACGTGCAGACAAGTCATGTAGATGAAAAGAGCCCTTTCCTTACCTGGGATCCAACAGTGAGTGAACAAATTTGTATAAACTATAGATTACAAATTGTGGTGCTCAACTAGCTAAGTCTTATTTATTAATTGTGAACTTACGCTTCACCACTTGGAAAAGATGGGGACATATGGGCACCACTAGGTATGAAAGAGATCTATATGGGGTGCTGCAGTAACATGCAAAAGATATGCATACAAGGAGAGAGGAAAAGGCACATGTACAAAATTGCGTGCACCCAAAATAATAAGAAAGGTATACGAAAAAACGGGAATGAAAAGACCAAACTTTATTATACACTACATACAAAATATAAAACCATTTAAAAAATAAAGAATCCGCAAACCTGTAAAAATTAAACAAGGAGCAAACCACAGACAGAAATCTCAAATAGGATTCCAAATGGGACAATATGAGCCAATATCAAAAGAATACAATAGCCGTATAAATGTATTATGTGCAACTAGTAAACCTGGAAGGTAACCACGTGCTGAACCACACAAGAATATAAAGTGCAAGAGTGCAAGAGAATATCTATACCCCGAAGAGAAGAAACTATAGCCAGACAAATATGAAAATATATATACATATATATATATTTGCTTGGTGAACTTATCTGCAATAGGTGGGTACAGCACTGACCACTCGTCGTCACAAGCAATGCGGTCCTAGGCACAAAAAGCGGATGTTATTGGATCTAAAGAGAAATGATCTAATCTATATTTTAACATGTGTCTTGCAGATTAAAAAGTGTGAGCTGCTACAGTATTTCTGAGTGAAGTTACTGATGTCACTACCACATATCACCACTATGGTAAAATCCCTGGAAAAATCATCACTACAGTATAAGGCCTCATGCACATGACCGTAAGAATTCTTACTGTCCGCAAATACGGATGCACATCCGTAGCCATCCATAATTGCGGAAGCGCCCATATGCTTCTATGGGCGAGTCTGTTCTGCAATTGCGGACAGGAATAGGACATGTTCTATATTTTGCGGATCATTTCTATGTCCTGGACACACATCCGTAAGTATACGGAAGGGTGTCCGTGGCCTATAGAAATGAATGGGTCCGCAATTTCATCCGTAATAACCTGATCCATGATTACGGATGAAAATTACAGTCGTGTGAATGAGGCCTAAGGGTAATACCTCTGTAACCTGAATACAGTATAGAAATGTGCAGCACACACATATAAGTTGAACTTAACATTACTTCTGAGGAAAGTTATAACTTTCAGATCCATCCATTACAAAATCAAATATAGCAAATTAAAAATAATAACGACATAAGAAGCAAAGATCAAAGATCTACCTGCCATATTCAATGGGATGTATAAAACATCCTGGCAGCCACATGTAAGAAGAAGAAAGGAACTGTAGATGAAAGGCAGATGATGGACATCGCAGCAGTGATATTATTATGGAGACCATACATTGTGAAGGCAGATGTTAAGATCATTGCTTTAATTCTAAATTGTACTACAATCAAATGACAATATTTAAACATTGCTTTCCATTTACGGAACAGAATATTCTGTCATTACAAGTAAGATGAATATCAATGGCTATCTAGAGCCGTATGCTCAGTAATCAGTATTGGATTTACATCTGACTAGGAATGTGTAGGCACAGATTATCTAATGCCTTAGACTCCGCCCATCAAGTAGACCACACCCAAAGTCATGTAATGCCTCCTGCACACCACCGTTGTGCCACTCGGGCCGTTTTTGACGGCATCCGATTGGCACCTGATAGTCTTCACGGACCCATTCACTTTAGCGGGTGAATCGGGTCCGTGAAAAATGGTCCAAGTCTCTAGAACATGTCCTACCTTTCCTCTGATCACTAACGGCACTCGGTCGTGTGCAAGAGGCGTACGACTTTCAAATGTTTGTCTGTTCTTACAAAATAAAGCAGAACATTGTGGTGCACTTCTTACAACATCTAGCACCCTGTGGTCTTCCCCTTGTCCTTCTCTGGGTATCTTCCTCTCTTCCACACAACATTGAGAGTGCCTAATTTGCATATAATTATCTATCATTTACATATGTATACGCACTGATCAGAGTAATCATATGTATTTTTTTCCTTTAGCAGGTATCTTCCTTACTCATGGCCACCTATAGGCATAGGACTACCATGCTAATAGATGAATCTGGGTTTGACAGTAACAAAATATTCAATTTCTTGTTCCTTCATTCATTGAGGAGTATGTTGGTGCACCTTTGTGTAGACCTATATAAACCCACGTGTATTTGATATGTTCAATCTCTGCCTGCCCTGCAGTGGTTTTGGTGGTTATTGGTCAGATACGGCATGCCTTCTGGAGGATTAAATTGTTGGTTTGTTTACTTCACTTTATTTTCTGTTTTGATTTGTATTGCCTGTTGCTTCTTTATGTACTATTTTTGTTTTCAGGATGTATCCATTCTTCGATGTGTCAAGGTAGAATGTCTATCATTTGAGGCTTTTGTAAGTCTAGTTGATGACAGAAAGTAACCAAAAAGTGCAAACCATGAGTTCAAAAGGACATGTCAGGAACAACCTTTATAAATGCTTCAAAACGTTTTATTGGATCTGTTTTTAATAATCTAATTTTTATCTCCCATAATATCACTAGTATCCCTTGTGGATACCTCAAAAAACTTGCCGGATTACTGCAGTTTGTGCAGTAACCTAACATGCAGAAATAATAATATTAATCAATTCATCTTTGTCCAATAAACCAGGAAATAATGGAAGAACAAAAAAAAGCAAAACGATCATATTCCTGTATATATTCATACTATATTATCTTACCACGGAAAACATAGAATACAAATTATATATATATGAGAGAGAGGGATAGATATAAATAGATACACAAAGTTAACCTATATATAATATACCAGTCTGCATGCATGCAAAAGTAATGTATATAAATATAGTCTACAGCTAAATTCACAACAGTTCTTATGGTTGTCATTGGAAACAGTCTACGATTTTGCTGTCAGCCACATCCCATACAGCTATGCTGAGCTCCTAAAGTGCAGTGGGGCAATCTGTTTTTCCAACATCAGATATACTGTATGGTGTGAAGTCTGCACTTCCTAGATTTTTGGTTGGATTGGACTCTGTAGAAAAGAAAGGGGGAATTAAAAAAAAAAGACCATACTCATGTCCCCTGGTGTTACCATACCGTTGCCTCACTGCTCCCCCGGGCTGGTGTCTCTGCAGCCAGCCTCCTCGTTTGAGGTTGCAACTGCAGTATTTGATTGGCTGCAGCGATAATATCGGATGAAATGTCCTCCTAAGAGGTCGGCACCACATGCAGGAGCAGTAAGGAGCAGATACAGAGCAGCTGTATCTAGTGTTAAAACCTGTATCCGTCAGTTCAGAGGCACGGACGTGTTCAGTGTCAGTGGGTCCTGGGTGTCTCTGACACACAGGATATAGTTGTTATCGATCACATCTAGGTTCATAACTCAGTGCAAGATACTGCTGCTCTGTATACAGGATACAAAGCAGCTGTATCTCAAAAAGTAAAAATATATTTTAATAAAAAGTAATTAGAAAGTTGCACCAAATACACTGATACACATTCTATTAAAAACAAGAAAACGGGGGGTGTGGCCAGCTATGAGAGGGTGAGGACGTGTTTCTCAGCGCTCTTCCACCAGCTTACTTGAAATTGGCTACCATCTGGAATATCCAATGGGGAAGGCGTCCAAAAAGTCCAAGGCGACCTCCTCTGCACGTACCACATCCCCACAGGGTGACATCGAGATGTTTTTCGGGAGGCAGACCCCGATGCAACCCCGGGCTCTGCTCCGATCTGATGCACGTGCGCAAGATGGCCGACCGCCATCTCCTTCTGTGCTGCCCCACGGCTCTGGGGGCACTACTCCTCTGTCGGCTGACATCTCCGTCTTATCGGGAGCAGTTGCAGGGGACATCGAGCTGCTCGCTCCGTTCTGGGGCCGCAGGTGAAGCTGTGCCCCGGGTATCCCGGCCCGCTGTAATCCAAGATGGCCACCGGGATCTCGTTACGGCCTATCCCGGGCATGCTGCAGTACTCCAGCTGTCCTTCCCTGCTGGGGAAGATGGAGTGCGGGGACCCCCCTGAACAGCCCTGCAGTCGACGAGCCTGCTTCGGGTACCACCACTCCTCTCCCAGCCTCGTGTGAGGCTTTCCATGATAGCCGCCGGCACTTCTCATGAGGGCCGCAGCACCCGGAAATATGTGCTGGGCCCTCTCTGGAGGATGCATCACTGCAGGCCTTGTCTCCGATGTCTGCGGTTCCTCCCCCTGTAACATCTACCTACCTGCTGCCTGCTCCTGTTATGGCCCCATCCATACTGGAGGATCCGGGATCAGCTGATCCAGTCCATCGGAACCTGCCTTGCCTTGCAGCTGCTCCATCCCCGGAGGCCTCGTCTCATATCCACAAGAACTGTGAGCACGGAGGTCACAGACCTCACACCATCGAGCCCACTGTTGCGACCTCAGGGTCCCAGTCCCAGGTCCCCCTGCAGACACACCAGAGCCCCATGCCCCTAGGGGTTGCCCCCTCGTAGTCCTCATGCGCTTCCTGGGGTGGCCCCCCACATATCCAGCCGACCACCCCACCCTTGTTTTTCCAGAGGTTTCCTCCACACCAACGGCCTCTGTCCTCCTCCCATGTGCCAAGTCAAGATTCAGATATCTTTTCCAGTCTTCCTGTTCTGGACTCTGCTCACGATCCGGACGACATTCTGGCTGTCTTCAGATTAAGTCATCCAGACTCCTCATTTGTACCTGTATGTGAAAATCATCCGGCCACTCTCTCGGTTATCCGTCAGATGGTTCAAACGTTACCCCAAGGGCTGATTTGTCTTCTTTTGCCAAGCAGATTGTGGACGAATGTAAAGTGGAGTTTACCCAGTTCCGTGCTGAACTCTCTTCACTCTCTACAAGAGTAGATACTCTTGCTCATGACCGTGTTCCTGACTCTGCTGCGTTGGCGACTATGTAATCCACTCTGCAACAACATTCTGCTCATCTGTTTACTCTGCAACAACACCTGGATGATATTGAGAATCGGAATCGGAGGAACAATCTTCGTATTCGGGGCCTGCCTGAATCTATCCCTGCATCGGACCTGTTCTCTATCTACCATCTTCAATAACTTACTGGGTCGTCGGCCAAATACGCATATTGAGATTGGTCATGCTCATAGAGCTCTGCGCCCACTGAATCTTGATGACCAGCGGCCCAGAGATGTCATTTGTTGGATTCATTTCTATACCATTAAAGAATCGATTCTGCAAAAAAACAGACAACAATCTGCCATCTTCCATCAAGGTACGCAGATACGTATCTTACCGGATCTGTCTAGGCACACCTTGGCGCAACGATCGGCTCTTAAGCCTCTTCTGGAGGTACTTCGGAAACTAGGCATCATCTATAGATGGGGCTTCTCCTTTACCCTAATGGTTAGACAAGAAGGACATCTCTACACGTTGAGAGCTCCGAGTAACCTACCTGACTTCCTGCGGGATCTAGGCCTTCCTTCGCTATACACAAATGGCCCTCGCTGTTATCTTCTGCTGGCAGAGGATCTCACGCAGGACGCCCTCCTTCTTCGCACCCGCCACCTGCTTGGGGTCGCCCTCCGAGGGGTCCCAGAAGGCGGTCTGGCCTTGGCCGCGACTGAGAACCTACACCGCCTAGAGATCCTGCCCGTTCAGCCTGATAGTTTGGGATGTGTGCGGACTGTTTATATATTCTGGGACTTATTTTGTCTTCTCTTGTTTCTGATTATTTTAGGATGTCTAAATTGTTTTCTGCCTTGGGTTTTGTTTTTCCTGATGTATTAACATGCCTTTCCCTCTATTTTCCACATATCTATAATAATAGCCGTTTATCGTTATATTTCTGATATTATACGCTGAGAGGCACAGATTGCTCTTATGCATAGCTGTCACCTTCCCCCTGTAGGTACTGGACCAACGTGGCGTGCAGTTGATGCTCCCCGTTCCTTCACAATTTTTTGCTTAGTCTGTGCGGCAGCCTCCATTTTGCTGCCTTTTTTGTTGATGCTTTTGTTTTTCTTTAAAGAGGCTCTGTCACCAGATTTTGCAACCCCTATCTCCTATTGCAGCAGATCGGCGCTGCAATGGAGATAAGAGTAACGTTTTTTTTTTTTAAAAACGAGCATTTTTGGCCAAGTTATGACCATTTTTATATTTATGTAAATGAGGCTTTCTAAAGTACAACTGGGCGTGTTTAAAGTAAAAGTACAACTGGGCGTGTATTGTGTTCGTTACATCGGGGCGTTTTTACTTCTTTTACTAGCTGGGCGTTGTGTATAGAAGTATCATCCACTTCTCTTCACAACGCCCAGCTTCTGGCAGTGCAAAGACACAGCGTGTTCTCGAGAGATCACGCTGTGACGTCACTCACTTCCTGCCCCAGGTCCTGCATCGTGTCGGACCAGCGAGGACACATCGGCAACAGAGGCTACATTTGATTCTGCAGCAGCATCGGCGTTTGCAGGTAAGTCGATGTAGCTACTTACCTGCAAACGCTGATGCTGCTGCAGAATCAACTGTAGCCTCTGATGCCGATGTGTCCTCGCTCGTCCGACACGATGCAGGACCTGGGGCAGGAAGTGAGTGACGACACAGCGTGATCTCTCGAGAACACGCTGTGTCTTTGCACTGCCAGAAGCTGGGCGTTGTGAAGAGAAGTGGATGATACTTCTATACACAACGCCCAGCTAGTAAAAGAAGTAAAAACGCCCCGATGTAACGAACACAATACACGCCCAGTTGTACTTTTACTTTAAACACGCCCAGTTGTACTTTAGAAAGCCTCATTTACATACATTAAAAAATTGTCATAACTTGGCCAAAAATGCTCGTTTTTAAAAAAACAAAACGTTACTCTTATCTCCATTGCAGCGCCGATCTGCTGCAATAGGAGATAGGGGTTGCAAAATCTGGTGACAGAGCCTCTTTAATGCTGTGATTTCTCTCCCTAGTTTGTCCATTCCTCTTCTCTTCCTTGTGGTGATCCTGGACTCCTGATTTTCCTGTTCCTTCCGGAACATTTCAGAGAGCGGTTTTGCCTGCGTGTATGGCTGACCTCACAGTAGCCTCCTTCAATGCGAAGGGGTTGAATACGCCTGAAAAGAGTGCGCAAATCCTGCACCACCTGCATAAGCATAAGGTACATATTGCATGCTTCCAGGAAACACACTTTAAGGAAGGTCACTTCCCTACTATTAGACATAAATTTTACACACACTGGCATTTTAGTAATAATTCCCTTTCCAGATCCTGTGGAGTAGCCATAGCTCTTCATAAATCCCTCACTCATCAGGTTGTCAATGTTGTCACTGACTTTGATGCTCGATATATAATCTTAGTACTAAATATCGGTGGGTGTGAGTTCACTGTGATTAATGCCTATGCCCCTAATATCAGTCAGGTCCCTTTCCTCCTTCATCTCATAGACATTGTCCTTCCGGTTGTACGGGGGACTGTGATGTTATGCGGAGACTTTAATCTCACTTTAGATCTGACACTGGATAATTCTACTGGTCGTTCCAGTATTGCATATGGTGCTCTCAAACGGGTGAAACGCGCTCTTGCGCGGCTTCAACTCTGTGATGCTTCGCGTCTACAACACCCTTCTGATAGAGATTATAGTTTTTACTCTCATCCGCATGGCACCTACAGTCGCTTGGACTACATCCTACTTCAACATCATGCCCTCCCATGGGCCGATTCCCCGTCCATTGGTAACATATTATGGTCTGATCATGTCCCTGTGTACTGTACCCTACACCTTCATTTCCTCACTAAAGGTCCCTGGTCCTGGAAGTTTAATGAGTCCCTGCTTCTTGATGGGGTTTGCAGTGCCGAACTGTTGCAAAGGGTGGAGCACTTCACATCCGATCACGCTCATGATACCACATCTCCGATGATGCAGTGGGAGGCCCTTAAATGTGTGCTCCGAGGTGTTCTTATAAAACATGGAGCACGTCTTAAAGGGAATGTGTCGCTAGAAAAAAATATTTATTTATTTTTAGTTAAACAGTTAGTGTATACATTAATAGACATTGTTATAAATTTTTAATTTTTTCACAAGTCAGGAAATATTATAAATTAGATTCTAATTTATAACATTTCCCTGTGCTGGTCACTAGAGGAAGCAATTCCCAAAATTGCAGCATTGGCATGTGGCAAAGCAACCACATTGCTTTATGCTGCAAATTTGGTGTAAACACACACGCTCTAGTGAGCTCACAGAATCCCCCCTCCCTTATCCTGGCTAGTGCCAGGAGAAAGGAGGGGGATTGAATGTTCAAGCCTCCTACAAGGTTCCGCCATTTTTTGAGCGAATACACAGTGTAGTAGGCTTACATACAGTGGTTATAACACAAAACATACATAAACATGACTTACCTGCTCCTGCCGCCGCCTCTCCCTCCGGTCCGTCTGCTCCCTCCGCTTGCTTCTGAACACATGCCCGGAAGCCGCAACCGGAAGTAGTCATCTTACTGTCCGGCCGCGGCTTCCGGTCCACAAGAAAATGGCGCCAGATGTCGCTCGGCCGAAGACCTTCCATTTGGACTGTGTGGGAGCGGCGCATGCTAATTTTCTTAATAGACAACTGGGCATGTTTTTACTTTTTACCAACTGGGTGTTGTACAGAGAGAGTGTATGAGGCTGACCAATCAGTGTCATACACTTCTCATTGTTCCAGCCCATTGTTAGTGTGATTGTGCAGTGAAAGAAGCTGGGCTGGAACAATGAGAAGTGTATGACGCTGGTTGGTCACTGATTGGTCAGCCTCATACACTCCTCTGTACAACGCCCAGTTGGTAAAAAGTAAAAATACGCCCAGTTGTCTATTAAGAAACTAATTAGCATAAATCTAAAATTGCTCATAACTTGCTCAAAAATGATAGTTTTTCCAAAATAAAAACCACTGTTGTTATCTACATTACAGCGCCGATCAGATTATGTAGGAGATAGGGCGCTTATAATCTGGTGACAGAGCCTCTTTAATCCCCAGACTGCTGTGGTTGTATTTTGCGCTTGTTATGGCTTGGGATGTTCACTCTTCTGTTTGGGCTTTGCCCTTATTGTCAGGTTCTTTTTATTATGGGGACACATTTTTCCCGATTGCGTGTGTACTTGTTTGTATTAAAATCAATAAAAATTTTGAATATGAAAAAACAAACAAACAAGAAAACGTTTTCACAGGAAGCCTTTAACCTAACTTGAAATACTAAAGGGTTATTCCCATCTCAGACATTTATGGCATGTCCATGAGGAGTGTGGTGGTGGCCGGGCTTACAGAAACAGCCAAACTCTCTGAGCTTCGCTGTTTCTGTAACTTCCATAGAAATGAATTTTTCGGAACTTGTGAGATACAGAAACAGCATAGTTCATCAAGCTCAGCTGTTTCCCTAATCCCAGCCATTTTACCTCTAAGGGCATGACCACACGTGGCGGATTTCCTCCGCAACAATGCCGCACAGAATCTGCGTTGCAGATTCTGCTGCGGATCTGCACAAAATGTGCAGTAAATTGATGCGGACTAGCTGCTGCGGACTGCGGTAAAAGTACTTCCCTTCTCCCTATCAGTGCAGGATAGAGAGAAGGGACAGCACTTTCCCTTGTGAAAGTCAAAGAAATTCATACTTACCGGCCGTTGTCTTGGTGACGCGTCCCTCCTTCGGCATCCAGCCCGACCTCCCTGGATGACGCGGCAGTCCATGTGACCGCTGCAGCCTGTTATTGGCCTGTGATTGGCTGCAGCCGTCACTTAGACTGAAACGTCATCCTGGGAGGCCGGACTGGAGACAGAAGCAGGGAGTTCTCGGTAAGTATGAACTTCAATTTTTTTTACAGGTAGCTGTATATTGGGATCGGTAGTCACTGTCCAGGGTGCAGAAACAGTTACTGCCGATCGCTTAACTCTTTCAGCACCCTGGACAGTGACTATTTACTGACGTCTCCTAGCAACGCTCCCGTCATTACGGGAGCCCCATTGACTTCCTCAGTCTGGCTGTAGACCTAGAAATACATAGGTCCAGCCAGAATGAAGAAATGTCAAGTTAAAAAAGCAAAACGCATCCGCAGCACACATAACATGTGCATGACAGCTGCGGACTTCATTGCGGAAATTAGAATCTCCATTGAAGTCAATGGAGAAATTCCGCCATGAGTCCGCAACCAGTCCGCCACTGCTCCGCAACAGACAGAGCATGCTGCGGACACCAAATTCCGCTCCGCAGCCTATGCTCCGCAGCGGAATTTTACGCATCGTCTAAACGAACACTGCTAAATTAAAGTGGAAGTCAATGGAGAAACGGCTCCGCTGCGGATTAACGCTGCGGAGTGTCCGCAGCGGAATTTAAGTGAAATTCCGCCACGTGTGAACCCAGCCTTAGTCTTCATCTGGATGGGGCAGCCAGGGCTCCTCTCACCAGGCGGGAATTGGGAAAGAGAACCCCAGTTCTCAAGATAGATGTGGGTCCCAGAGCTGGGATCCACATATATCCAACATTTGTGACATATTCTTTGGATATGCCATAAATGTCTGAGATAGGAATATCCATTTAAGAAATTACAATTAACTGATTTTATTAATTTAATAATACTTACTTCATGTCATAAAAAGAGTCATTATTTTAATTACACTTCATTAAAGGCTATGTACATCTTTGAGGGCTTTTTAAAAAAAAATAAAAAAATAAATAAATAGATTAGTCAGTGTGTTTAGTGTAACTTTGTAATTAGTCTTTTTTAAAAATGTGTTTTACTTTTGGAGATACAGCTACATATATTCATTCTCCTTATAGAACAGCTGTATTGTTCGTTTTACACTGAATCTGTCAGTCCCGCTGACCTGGCTGGTTCAGTGTCGGTGGGTCCTGCGTGTCTCTGACACACAGGATCCACCTGTAATTGATCACATCTAAGTTATGAACACGCAGAGACACGCAGGACCCGCTGACACGGAACCTGTCAGATTCCCGGGACTGACAGATTCAGTGTACACAGAGAGATACAGCTGTTCTGTATGGAGAATATATGTAGCTGTATCTCCAAAAGTAAAAACGATTTTTTAATAAAGACTAATTACAAAGTTACACTAAACACACTGACTAATCTATTTTAAAAAAAAAAAGTATCCCTCAAAGGTATCCATAGCCTTTCATTTAGAACTATACAACACTGCCCCCTACTGGTCCCAAGCCATTCAGTAGGAAATTTCAGTACAGTGCAGGTGGTTTCCCGATCAAGACATGAGAAAGTATATGAGAGGAAGAATGAAGACATTTTGCACTGTTGTTTATGCTTGTATGGGTTTAATTAACTCATTGTTATGCATTTAATGGATTTACCACCCAATAAAATAAATAAAATACTGTTCAGAAAAATGATCACTGCATACAGTTATTAGGCCTTTACTGCATGTTAAAAGCTATGTAAATGTTTGAAAGTGTTTTCTTTTTAAAAAAAAAAAAAAGAAAAATGCATATTAGTGCGTATTAATAAACTGTGCAAATACATTTTATTAAAAATTATTTTTACTTTTTAAGATACAGCTGTTTTGTATCCTGTATACAGAGCAGATGTGTATAGCACTGAAACCTGTATTTGTCAGGTCAGCGGGACTGACAAGTACAGTAACAGCGAGTCCTTCATGTCCCACATATAAGTTCAGAACTTAGATGTGAGCGATAACAGGTGGATCCTGCGTGTCAGAGACCTGAAGGACTCGCTGTTGCTGTACTTGTCAGAGCCGCTGACCTGACAAATACAGGTTTCAGCACTAGATCATTTTACTCTATGCTTTTTAATTTCATATTAGCATTGATCTTATCAGTAAATATTCCTAAATGTAAAGAAATCATAAAAAATAATAATGCTTTATACTACATTTTGTTATAATGTTTTAGGCCATGTTTACACTCTACGTTTGGTGTAGAATCCCATCACAACTGCAGAATGAAAACAGTGGCAAAAAAAAGTGGCAAAACCTCCATATTAATACATACAGTTTGACAGCAATCATCATATTTGCCTTTGTTATAGAAACAGTTCTGGGAAATACGTTTTTTACATCTGCCATTGTGTTCCCCACTGAAGTTGTTGAAGAAAAACTTCTGCAAAAACACAACAGATAGGACATAATGTGGTGTAAAATAGTTGAAAAAAGCATGAGGTTTTCCAATGCAAAATTTCTCCACAGCAAAAAACTTAATTGGAATAAAAAAGCAGC
Organism: Rhinoderma darwinii; assembly: GCF_050947455.1. NCBI lineage: Eukaryota > Metazoa > Chordata > Amphibia > Anura > Rhinodermatidae > Rhinoderma > Rhinoderma darwinii. The sequence goes on along the minus strand of NC_134691.1, from coordinate 301,497,587 downwards.
GAGTCTTCTTTTGTGTTTCCACTAGATGGCAGCAACACCAAATACAATGAAGAAGCATGCGTATTGTCTTACTTTTATTATCTATTATCAACTTGTAGTCTATTTGGATTACAGTTGGAAATGTTTCCGCTAGGATATGCCACTAATGTCTGATTGGCAGGGATCTTACTGTCGTGGCACTAGGAAAGTACTCCCGTCGGCTCTGCTCGACTTTTTCCTAAGGCCACATGGTTGTCCCATTATAGCCAATCTAGATTGATGATTTCAAATCATGTGGATTTCCCTTTAGCAGAAAAAAAAAGCAGTATACACACCTTACCAATGCCCTAATGATCCCATGGTGACGTATCAATCACTTTGGAATGCTTTTACCTATCCAAGCGATTCTGAGACTGTTTTCTCGTGACCGGTTGTACTTTGTGCTACTAAAAAACATTTTGTCGATAAATTCAGTATTTATTTGTGAAAAACACCAACATTTAGAGAAAATTTGCAAAAAAATTGAATTTTTCTAAATTTAAACGTATCTGCTTGTAAAACAGATAGTAATACCACACAATAGTAATACTACACAAAATAGTTACTAGTTAACATTTCTTATATGTCTACTTTATGTTGGCATCATTTGTTCAACAATCTTTTATTTTTCTAGGACGTTACAAGGCTTAGAACTTTAGCAGCGATTTCTCACATTTTCAAGAAAATTTCAAAAGGCTATTTTTTCATGGACCAATTCAGTTCTGAAGTGGCTTTGAGGGCCTTATATATTAGAAAGTCTCCATAAATCACTCCATTTTAAAAACTGCACCCCTAAGCCCCTTCCCGCTCCTGGACGTACTATTAGGTCATGGTAACTGTCGTTCGCGCTCCATGACCTAATAGTACGTCACGGGGAGTAACGGCCATTTCGGCCGTCTTCCCGACACATGCAGGAGCTGTGACAGCTGCTGTCTTGTACAGCAGTTGCCGCAGCTCCTATCGCTGTGTCCCCGCTGATTAACCCCTTAAAAGCCGCATTCAATAGCGATCGTGGCTTTTTAGGGGTTAAACCCCCATCGACGGCCCGCTACATGATAGCGGGCAGCGATGGTTGCTATGGCAACCGGAAGCCTAATAATGGCGTCTGGCTATGCCATCTACGGAAGCCTAGTGGGTCCTGACTAAGTCAGGACCCACTATGCTTGCTGTCAGTGAGTAGTAGTGCAGTAGTAGTAGTGCATGTAGTGCAGTGTATTAGAATAGCAATCAGGGCCTCCTGCCCTCACGTCCCCTAGAGGGACAAAGTAATTAAGTAAAAAAAAAGTTAAAAAAAGTTGTGTAAAAATAAGAAAATAAAAGTTTTAAAAGTAATAAAGGTAAAAATCCCCCTTTTTCCCTTATCAGTCCTTTATTATTAATAAAAATAAATTAATAGACAAATAAACTATACATAATTGGTATCACCGCGTCCGTAACGGCCTGAACTACAAAATTATTTTCTTATTTATCCCGCGCGGTGAACGCCGTAAAAGAAAATAATAATAAACCGAACTACAATCACAATTGTTTGGTCACTTCACCTCCCAAAAATGGAATAAAAAGAGATAAAAAAGTCGCATGTACCTAAAAATGGTGCTGATCGAAACTACAGTTCGTTACGCAAAAAATAAGTCCTCACACGGCTTTCTTGATGGAAAAATAAAAATGTTATGGCGCTTAGAATAAGGTAACACAAAAAGAAAATGATTTTTTACAAAACGTATTTTATTGTGCAAACGCCATAAGACATTAAAAAAAACGATAAACATCTGGTATCGCCGTAATCGTATCGCCCCGCAGAATAAAGTGAATATGTCATTTATAGCACACGGTGAACGCTGTAAAAAAAAACGAATAAAAAACAATAGTAGAATTGCTGTTTTTTAGTCACCACGCCACTTAAAGATCGAATAAAAACTGATCAAAAAGTCGCATGCACCCCAAGAAAACTACAATGAATTCCTCAAGGGGTCTAGTTTCCAAATTGGGGTCACTTTTGGGTGGTTTCCACTGTTTTGGCACCACAAGACCTCTTCAAACCGGACATGGTGCCTAATAAAAAGGAGGGCTCAAAATCCTCAAGGTGCTCCTTTGCTTCTGAGAGCGGTGCTTCAGTCCATTAGGGCCACATGTGGGATATTTCTCAAAGAACCTGGGCAATAAGTATTGAGTTGTGTTTATATGGTAAAACCTTCTGTTTTACAGAAAAAACTTGAATAAAAAGGATTTTCTGACAAAAAAAAAAAGAAATATGTCAATTTCACCTCTACTTTGCTCTAAATTCCTGTGAAACATCTAAATGGCCAAATAAACTTTCTAAATGCTGTTGTGAATACTTTGAGCGGTCTAGTTTCTAAAATGGGGTGTATGATAAGGGTTTCTAATATATGGGCCCCTCAAAGCTACTTCAGAACTGAACTGGAACCTAAAAAAAAAATAAAAAAAATGAGGCAATACGTTGCTTCTTACATTATGCTGATAATGAGCCGTGCCCACCCCGAGATGACCCCAGTTTTGACCGTTTGTATAAACTGAGACCCCTATTAGACCATTTCAGTGCCCGGTTTTCCCAAGCATACACCCCCGAGAAGTGTATTTCTATTGAGGAGCCCTTGGTACATTTTAAAGGGAGTCTTCAATTCCACCAGTACCTGCCGAGTAAGAGGGCAAGGTATGGCGTGAAGATGTATAAGGTGTGCGAGAGTGCATCAGGGTATACCTACAGGTTTAGGATATATAAAGGGAAGGACACCAGTACTCAGCCCCCAGAATGCCCCCCCTTACTGGGAAGTAATGCAAAAATAATTTTTATACCAGCGTCCCACTCTTCAACTGCCTCGCTTCCAGAAGTATTGCGGCATGCGGCACTGCTAGAAAAAATCTGAGACACCTCTCTAAGACACTACTTGGGCAAACAAGAAGGGGTGAGAGCAGGGCACATTCTAGTAGTAACATATTGTGTGTCAAGTACAAGGACAAGAGAGATGTCCTTGTATTGACAACAATACATGACCACACCAGTACCCATGTACCAGAACGAGCTAGCAGAACGAGGTACCAGTACATAGAACCCCAAACCAGACTGCATCCTGGACTACAATAGGTACATGGGAGGGGTGGACTTGTCATATCAAGTCCTGAATCCCTACAGCGCCATGCGGTGTGGTATAAGTAGCTGGCCGTGCACATCATACAGATGGCATTGAACAATGCCTATGTGAAATATCGATGCGCTGGTCAGAGGGGAATTTTCCTGGAATTTCAAGAGGTGGTTATCAAGAACCTAATCTTTGGGGACCAAGAAGGGGGACACCCAGTACTTCTGGAAGCGAGGCCACACGCATCATACCAGGGCAACACTATCCAGGAGAAATTCTCCAAACTGGCAAGAAGGGAAAAAGTCAAAAGAGGTGCAAAATCTGCTATAAGAGGGGGATAAGGAGGGACACAATATATCAATGTGACACATGACCCGAAAAACCGGGGCTCTATATGAAAGAGTGTTTTAAAATTTATCATATATCCCTTAGATTTCTACCCTGATGCACTCCACACAGTTTATCCCCCTCATCTTTCCCCTCTGAGCCCTGCTGTGTGCCCAGGCAGCAGATAACAGACACATGTAGGGTATCGCCGTACCCAGGAGAACCCACATTACAGTTTATGGCGTGTATTTCTCCGGTGGCGTATGCTGGGCACAATATATTGGACACTGAAATGGCACATATATATAGAAAATTGCAAATCTCACACTGCACAATCTGCTGCGCATTACCTTTCAAGCAATACCCATTGGGTCAAAATGTTCACTACACCTCTAGATGAATGCCATAAGGGGTTTTTACCACAATGGTCCACAAAATGGTAGTCTAGGCTCTGAAAATGTGCCCCTGTATATAGTGGCACACAGCCCCTGTAGATAAAACCACAGTGCCCCCTGTATATAGTGCCACACAGCCCCCCTGTAGATAGCGCCACACAGCTCCCTTGTAGGTGGCGCCACACAGCCCCCTGGTAGGTAGCGCCACATAGCCCTCTTCTAGGTAGCGCCACCCAGCCCCCTTGTAGCTAGCGCCACACAGGCACATTTGTAGGCAGCACCACCCAGCCCACAGCCCTCTTGTAGGTAGCGCCACACAGCCCTCTTGTAGGTAGCGCCACACAGCCCCCTTGTAGGTAGCGCCACACAACACAGCCCCCTAGTAGGTAACGCGACATAGCCCACAGCCTCATGTAGGTAGCGCCACACAGCCCACATCCCCTTGTAGGTAGCGCCACACAGCCCCCTTGTAGGCAGCGCCACACAGCCCACAGCCCCCTTGTAGGTAGTGCCACACAGTCCCCTTGAAGGTAGTGCCACACAGCCCACAATCTCCTTGAAGGTAGTGCCATACAGCCCGCAGCCCCCATGTAGATAGCACCCCCTCCCCCTTCCTGTTGATAGCGCCACCTTAGCTCCCTGAAGGAGTGAAATCCCCCTTTGGTCAGGGATTCCGCTCCTGGAGCACTCCCCTTCATGTCTCTGTCCATTTATGGACAGTGACGTCACTGGCTTATTTTGGAGTGGAATCCACGGTCACAGAGTCGGCAATGCTGTGGACAGGGATTCCGCTTCAGGAGTTTCCTCTGATGTCACTGTCCATATATGCCGGAACGTGGATGCGGCAGCACCCGGCGTTCATCCGGCCACCATTAAAATAGATAGGATACAGAACCGGACCTCCCTGGGAGCCGGAACCAAAAATGCTGCAGGTAACGTTTTTAGATCCGGCTTCCAGGGAGGTCCGGCGCCACAACTGATGTCCTCCTTGCCAGAACAGATCCCATAAAAAACTATGGGATCTGTTCTAGCATCAGTTTGCCTCCGGCTTTTCTTCAACACGCCGGAGGTAAACTGAAGCGGACACCGGACATATGTGAACAGCCCCTTAGTCTGTAAAAATGAAACATTTTTTTTTACAAGGAATAAAGGAGAAAAAGCACCCCAACATTTGTAAAGCAATTTCCCCCGATTACGGCAATACCGCATATGTGGTAATAAACTGCTGTATGGACCCACGACAGGGATCAGAAGGGAAGGAGCTCCATTTGGATTTTGGAGCACAGCTTTTGCTGTAATAGTTCTCAGTGCCATGTCATGTTTGCAATGCCCTGGAGGGACCAAAACAGTGCAAACCCCAAAAGAGTGACCCCATTTTGGAAACTACACCCCCAAGGAATTTTTCTAGGGGTATAGTTAGCATTTTGACCCCGCAGGTTTTTTGCAGAATTTATTGGAATTGGGCAGTGAAATTGAAAATCAAATTTTTTTCTAATAAAATGTCGCTTTAGCTCAGATTTTTTCATTTTCACAGTAGATAAAGGAGAAAAAACACCCAAACATTTGTAAAGCAATCTGTAATACCTCATATGTGGTATTAAACTGCTATTTGGACACACAGCAGCGCTTAGAAGGGAAAGAGCACCATTTGACTTTTGGAGCTCAAGTTTTGCTAGAATGGTTTGCGGAGGCCATGTCACATTTGGGAAGCTACACCACTCACGGAATTGATCTAGTGGTGTGGTGAGCAGTTTGACCCCACTGTTGTTTTGCTGAATTTTGGGGAATTAGGCAATAAAAATGAAATTCTACATTTTTCCACTAAAATGTTGAATTTTTTTCATTTTCACAAGGAATAAAGGAGAAGCACCTCAACACTTGTAAAGCAATTTCTCACGTGAACAGCAATACCCCATATGTGGTCATAAACTGTTTGGACACACGGCAGAGCTCAGAATGGCAGGAGTGCTACTTGGCATGCAGATTTTGCTTGATTAATTTTTGGGCGCCATGTCACATTTGCAGAGCCCCTGACGTACCAGTACAGTAGAAACCCCTGAGAAGTGACTCCATTTTGGCAACTATACCCTCCAGGGCATTCATCTAGGGGTGTAGGGTATATTGAGCATTTTGATCGCATATATGTCTCATAGATTTTATTAGAATTAGGCAGTGAAAATTAAATGAAATTTTTCCCAAAAATACGTAGTTTTTGTGTAATGGATTTTCCTGACACAGCTTCTTTGTCGACGCCCGTGGTTAATCAGCCTGCATCTGTGCCTAGGTCTGTTAGAGTGACTCGATCTGCTACCACTCAGGCTGGGAGGCTGAGGAGTGGGAGAACCTATCACAGCCTGGCCAGATGGAGCTAGCTCTCGCCCTCTGTCTATTTATACCTTCATTTCCTGCTCCTCATTTGCCTGTGTTTCTGTCTGGATTCCTGGCTCTGCTGCTCCTGCTAATACTATTGACCTCTGCTTCATATTGACCCTGGCTTTACTGACTACTCTCCAGCTCTGCGTTTGGTGCCTCGTACACTCCTGGTTTGACTCGGCTCGTTCACTACTCTTGTTGCTCACGGTGTTGCCGTGGGCAACTGCCCCATTTCCCTTAGCTTCTGTGTACCCTTGTCTGTTGGTCTGTCGTGCACTTATAGAGGGTAGGGACCGCCGCCCAGTTGTACGCCGTCGCATAGGACGGGCCGTGCAAGTAGGCAGGGACTGAGTGGCGGGTAGATTAGGGCTCACCTGTCTGTCTCCCTACCCCGTCATTACATTTTGCTCCTAATTTTTTATTTTCACAAGGGGTAATAGGAGACAATTGTTACCCAATTTCTCCCGGGTACGGCAATACCCAATGTGTGGCCCTAAACTGCTGTTTGGACACATGGCAGAGCTCAAAATAGAAGGAGTGCCATTTGGCTTTTAGAGTGCAGATTTTGCTGGACTGGTACAGGCACCATGTTGCATTTGCAGAGATCCCTTAGGTACCAGAGTAGAGTGGAAAACCCTGAGAAGTGACCCCATTTTGTAAACTACACCCCTCAAGACATTTATCATTTGCCTGGACATATAACAGGGCTTAGGAGCGAAAAAGCACAATGCGCATTTGAGGCCGATTTTGGTGATTTTCGCAGCATTATTTTAAACAAAAGTGATTTTATTGTGCAAACGCTGTAAAACATTAAAAAAACTATATACATATCGTATCACCGTAATCGTATCGACCCGCAGAATAAAGTAAATATGTCATATATACGGCACGGTGAACGGCGTAAAAAACAAAATAAAAAACATTATCAGAATTGCTGGTTTTTGGTAACCATGCTTGCCAAAAAAATTAAAAAAGTGAATTTACCTTACCCTAAGGGTATGTTCACACGCTTACAAAAAAACGTCTGAAAATACAAAGCTGTTTTCAAGGGAAAACAGCTCCTGATTTTCAGAAGTTTTATAAGCCACTCAGGTTTTTCGTAGCGCTTTTTACGGCCATTTTTGGAGCTGTTTTCAATAGTCTATGAAAAACAGCTCCAAAAACATCCCAGGAAGTGACCTGCACTTCTTTTTCGCGGCCGTTTTTCAAAACGGCCGCGTAAAAAAACGGCCCGTCGGAACAGAACGCCGTTTTTCCCATTTAAATCAATGGGCAGATATTTGGAGGCGTTCTGCTTCCGATTTTTCGGTGTTTACGGCCTGAAAAACGGCCGTTTGAACATAACCTAAGAGTGAGGTCACTGTGAAATAATTTTAACACCTTCATGACCGCAACCATTTTGGCGTAAGTGACCACACACCAAGTCAATTGCAACGGTTCTAACTTTTTTTCCATAGACATTGCGGGGCAACAGCTCAAACATTACAACCTGATTATTGCAGTAATAAGGTAAAAGGCCTTTAAGTGGTATTCCCATCTTTGACATTTATAGAATTTCCACAGGATATGCTATAAATGTCTGTTAAATGCTGGTCCCACTTCTGGGTACCTAGAGGTAGGATCTGCATCTATCAGACACTTATGGCATATCTGTGGATATGCCATAAATGTCCAGGATGGGAATATCCCTTTAAGACTGTGTGTTGGGGGCTGTACAGTGGCACATGGAGTCTGGACTCCTTGTTCTGCTATACCATGCTCCTTCAGGTGCGATAAGCAATGGAGTATGCCACAATATTCTTTTTATTGGAATTGCATGGAAAGAGTCTTCAGATGACTTTGCTTTTATGAAAGTGAAGGCACATAAAGGTACAGAAAAGGCCTCATCTACCTCTATGGCAGCCCTATTAAGGCTCTGTAGAAAACGGAGCCGCAATATGGCCGTGTACATGAGGCCAAAATAGCAGGGATGCCAATTATTTTGGACACCTATCGTTAGATAGAAATCTCAGGCTGTCACTCATAACCTGTTACCTGTACAGAAGAAAAGCGGATCACACATCACACATCTTCCCTTGTAGCATTTGTACTATCTGAGCTGAACTAGGACAAAACACTTGCTGTAGTTTAGTCTTGCCTGAGCTCTACAAAGACTTCCAGGGCAGAATATCTCCCTCAGGCTAGATTCACACATGCCATTTTGATACAGTTTTTGATGCAGTCTTTTCTTAGCCAATTCCAGTTGAAAAATTATACAGAAAAAAACTCTTGTATCCCCTCCGGGCTAAGGCTTAAAAAACTGCAACAATAACTTCATCAAAATTGCCTAAAGCCAGGATCACACACAGTTTTGATGCAATTTTTGGTCCTGTTTAAGATTCCTTTTTTTGGGGATCTGAAAATAAGGAAAAGTATTAGGCCTCATGCACACGACCGTAGTGTTTTTCTGGTCCGCAAATTCCAGGACCGTGTTCCGTGAAATGTCATCCGCAGTTCATCCGTATGTCCTCCGCAGTTCATCCGTATGTAATCCGCAAAATGCGGATGAAAAATAAAAAGCCTAGGTAAAACATGATGACGACAGAACTCATTCCCGGTCGTCGCCTAGCAACACTTCCGCAAATCCGCAAAACTGCGGATGACACACGGCGGTGTATCCGCAATTTCCACGGGCCCATTGACTTCTATTGGCATGTCCGCACCGCATTTGCGGCCCATAATAGGACATGTCCGTAGTTTCTGCGGCACGGATGTGCGGACATGCGGAGAGCCGTGAAAACACGGATAGTGTGTATGGGCCCATAGAAATGAATGGGTCCGCAATTTACCCGTGGATTTGCGGTTGAATTGCGGACGCAAAAACACGGTCGTGTGCATGAGGCCTAAAAGAAAGTAAAAAAACTTCTCACTATTGTATCCACTTGTGTGTTTAGCTAAAATAACGGCAAAATAAATTACTTTAAAAACGGCATGTGTGAATCCAGCCTAATACAGTGTCCGTAATGTATAAATGTTCTTTTTCTGTCAAATTCATATGGAAAAAATACTCTGTATCGTTCAATATAAAATTGATGGCACACAGATGTACAGTAGGGCCTCACAGAAGTCTATGGGTGGCGTATTTTACATACAGTTTACATCCATGTGCATAAACCTTAAAGGGGTTGTTCCAAGATTAACATTTATGCATGTCTTTTGTAGGACAAACTATAGGCCGTTTTTTGTTGGGGGCTGCATGGCGTTACCTACAGGGGGGGTTTAGGGCTGTATGGTGTTATCTACTGGGGGAGCTGTCTAGCGTTATCTACAGGGGGGGCTGTCTGGAGTTATCTACAGGGGGGCTGTCAGGCGTTATCTACAGGGGGGGCTGTCAGGGGGCTGTCAGGCGTTATCTACAGGGGGGGCTGTCTGGTGTTATCTACAGTGCGGCTGCCTGGCGTTACCTACAGGGGGTTGTATGGTGTTATCTACAGGGGGAGGGCTGTATGACGTTATCTACAGGGGGAGGGCTGTATAGCGTTATCTACAGGGGTAGAGCTGTAGGACGTTATCTACAGGGGGGCTGTATGATGTTATCTACAGGGGGCTGTATGGTGCTATCTATAGTGGGCGCTGTGTGGCGGAATCTATAGGGAGGCACTATCTACAAGGGGGGGTTGAGTGATACCCAGGGGAGGGGGGCCCCAGTCAAAAGTTTGCTATGGGGCCCAGTCTTTCCTAGTTATGCCCCTGCTCGTGTGAATGAGGCCTAAGGCCTCATTCACACGAGCGTGAATCACGTCCGTGTGCTTGCATTGAAACAACGAACAGCACACGGACCCATTGATTTCAATGGAGGCATTCACAAATGCATGAGTTTTCATGCAGCGAGAGTCCGCTGCGTGAAACTCACTGCATGTCCTATATTGGTGCGTTATCACGCCCATTGAAGTCATGCGTGTGTGGTGCGTGATTTGCGCATCAATTCAATTGAAAATATAAAAATAAAAAAAAGATGTGCTTTGAGTGTGTGAATAACGCATGCCACCCGCAAAGCACTCTGATGCATAACGCAACACATACAGACCAGATTCACGCGCATTTCTCCCGCGCGTGAATCTAATACGCTCGTGTGAATGACGCCTAAAGGTGATAAATAATAATCTTGGGACAACCCCTTTAATTGGATAAGTGCAGCACAAGTAATTTATTTTTTGTTATTACAAAAATGGCCAATTTTATTGTTACCCTGAAGAGTAGATTGCCCTGTTACTTCTATATTACTGAAAAGCAAAATGCAATAAACAGTCCTGATAACGAGTGAAAATGAAATAGATAATTATTACTCGGTAATTAGTGCAAATGTTTTCTACTTGTAGGCAGATGGCGACAATGGGAACAAAGTGATTGAATGACTGTATGTAATGAATGGTACATTCTAAACCTTCACGAGTGCTCAATACTTTAACTTTTAACTTACCGTAATTTGTTCAATTTTACTATTAGCGTTATGAGCTAATAGAGGCAGAGCTTCAAAGAAGTACAAAGATGGCAGACCTGGGGGACTTTATTAGGCTGCCATAACAACCACTGTAAATGGCCGATCGTGCCGCGGGGGGCCGCGATGGCGTGTTTGAGGGGGCGCCCCCCCTGATTCTAACAATTTTAATGCCACGGTCGCGATTGACCGCGGCATTTAATATGTTAAACGGGCGGAATCAAAGTGATGTTTGATTCCGTCCGTTGCAGTGAGGTGTCGGCTGTGTAACACAGCCGTCAGCCGCTGTGTATGGAGCGAACTCAGCCTGTGAGCCCGTTCCATACTTCCCCTTAACGGCTGCCGCGTACCAGTACTGGACATATCGTTGAAGGGGTTATAGGTGTTTTCCCATAATCAATATTTACCACCTGTCCACAGGATAGGTAATAAATATCTGATCGGTGGGGGTCTGAACGCTGGGACCCCCACTGATCCCGAGAACGAGTTTAAAGTTCCGACCACCGATCCATTCATTTCTATGGGGCTACAGAAGATAGCACTGGGCACCCCATATAAGTGCTCACTTACAATTCTTGGAAATTAAGTTATTTCTGCAGCGTGAGCATTGATTTCTGCATGTCATTTTGTACATGTTTTTTTTTTGGGGGGGGGGGGTTTCCGAAGTCCCATAGAGAAGCCTATGGGAAAAACGCCAGAAAAAACACCATGCCAAGAGCATGCTGCATTTAAAAAAAAAACACCATTGACCACAAATTTGCCTCAAAAACGCCATAAACCAAAACGCTGATATTTTACTATAGACTTTAATGTAACATCTAGCTGCACTAAAAACCACATTGAAAAAATGCAGCAAAACCACATTTTAAAACATCATGAAAAGCGCACAGAAACACAGCAAAATGCTGGGTGTGAATCGTGCCTAAAACTGAAGAAACAAACATTAAACAAGTGTATATACACACCAGAGTTTGGATACTTGGGGTTGTAGTCAGGGACTGGAAGGAAGCCCAGACCTTTCAAATTGCATCTCAAAAAAATATGGCGTTGGCGTGATAAGCTAGGCCTGGATTAGGAGTCTTTCTGAATATTTGTAGATATGTGTTTGCTTTTTATTGCCAAATATGTGGAGTACAAGGCTTGTTCTCAGTCCTTTTCATTTAGGCTGTCATAATTGGGAGGTTTTTATTATTTTGGAAATTTACTATATACGTATTATATACCTATATACACACACACACACACACACACACACACACACACATTTTCAATGCTGCCTATAATTTCTGTATGACATGCTTGCAGACAGGACGGGGACATGAAGACCAAATATAGTTATAAACCAACTACAAACAATGCTCTATTGTTTGTAGCGTTTTTCTGGTTCTTTGGTATGGTTTGTTTGTTTTTTTAAAACGCAGCAGGACTTTTTTCCATAGGCTTCTCTATAGGACTTGAAAACCTACAGGAAAAAAAAACACATGTTACAAATGTAATGAAAATATATAAGGCCACAAAAAAACGATTGTAAAAAACAGAATGGCAACGCTCGAAATTCATCGTGTTTTTTACAACCAAAAATAAAAAACATAGTAAAAAAAAAAAAATGTGTGTGTGTGAAGGAGGCCTTATAACATATTTTTTCTGGCTTTTTTTCAAATCCTTTAGAGAAGCCTATGGGAAAAACACCAGAAAAGACGCCATACCCAGAGCCTGCTTAGGTTTGAAAAGACGCCACTGATCCAAGACCAAATAGGGCAGAAAAATGCCACAAACACAAAAGCATTGTTTGTAGTGTGTTTTATATTTCACTGTAGACTTTCAGCTAGTATCTGGACACAGCGATTTTGGCCCCATCAAAAAAAAAGGAAAAAAACGCTAAAAAAAAAATGAACCCCCCCCCAAAAAAACGCTATGTGTGAAACCAGCCTAAGCAACGTATTCCCAACATTATATGTTTATTTTTACAGCAGAATGTGTCATACAATGTTCAAAGTTATTCTATAAAACGTTCAGACATACAGTAATCTAAATCTATGCCGAAATATCCACCATATATCCAGAATCCAGTATGTAATCCATGCCCTAAATCTCTTAAATCCCTTGATTCATCTGTTTCTTCTTCTGACACATCACACAAATTGTTATGAAGAAAAATTTACATTCGTCAGGAAGAATTGGATTTCTTTGTAGTTAGATAAACCCGACATAAAATGAACCAAGGAAAATTTGACTGAAATCAATTGGTTAGTTAATCATTTATGGCCAACAACAAACACGAATAAGGTAAAGAGAAGAAAATAAGAGACTGTCAGGTAAGAACAGGATAAAGCATCTGGACACCCATGGCATGTTTGTCTCCAGGTGCGCCGTAACATACTTTTTTCAGCTAGTGTAGTTAAGGGACACAGTTCAACAAAGCTGTTTTTGTGGATATGCCATAAATGTCTACATGGTAAAATGAGAAAAACAAACAAAAACGCCCAGTTGGTCATTAAGAAAAAATTTGTATACATCTAAAAATGATCAGAACTTTGTAAATAAGAAACTTTTTTTTAACAAAAACACAAAAAAAACAGTAGCTATCAGCATCAAAGTGCCTATTAGATTAGGTAGGATATAGGGAAGTTATAAACTGGTGACAGATCCTCTAAGTATGTGAATAAATCCTTCAGTTTCATTTTGACAAGTCTCATGAATAACCAAGTAGAAAAAGCTATTTTAAAACAGACACAATAAGAGTCACATTTGTAGACAGTATAATGGGCTAGTCACCCAAGTCACCCACATTATCCCTGAGTGGGCTATTTAAAGGGAACCTGTCGCTAGGTTTGGAGCCACTAATCCACCAGCATGTCATTATTCAGCTGGGGTTTAGTGTACTGAACCTGCCCACGCAAAAATCGGCTGTTTAGGCAATAGTTAGTTACATTTATAATTTACTCAGAACTGTCCAGGAGCGGCAACGGGCACATGCGCATAGTGCACATAAATCCGAGCACAGTACACTGCGCATACCACACATGAAGCGAGGTGTACTGTCCTCAAATTCACGTGAGCAATGCACATGCGCCTGATGCCGCTGGACTCCTCTGCCAGACTCCTCCCAGTAACTTGTGTTATTTTACTAACTATTGCCTAAACTGACAATTTCGACGGGGGCAGGTTTGGAACACTAAACCCTAGCTGCATAATGGCATGCTGTCAGTTTCGTGGCTCTAAACCTAGTGATAGGTTCCCTTTAAATAGTACCCATACTTCAGTAACTGGCAAACAACTTTTTTTTCTTGTTTCCCTTGAATTTCTTTATCCTTAAACTCAATAATTAATTGAGTTATTAGGCTAGGACAATATAGCACAATACAAGTCCAGTGACAATGAGCTTATCAGCGAGGTCTCGTTGCCGGGGCCCCCTCTATCAGCTATTATCCTTGGAGGTAGCCATCAGCAAGTCCTCATCTGCCCTGCAATGATGCTGAAATAATTGGGCTGCCATCTTAACCGAGGGCATTATGTCAGCACATGGCATTTTTATTTTTTTTAAATCAAAATAAACCAGTGTTTGCCTGCCAGTTAAGCATAGCCCTCTAAGCTGTGCCCTTGTGTTAGGGATTGTAGGCAGCAAATACAGTGCTATACAGAATGTGTTTAGCTCAGGACTTGCCAATACTAGGGTCCCCTCTTTGCCCTCCCTCTTAATTAGGAGGAATATATTAACCCCTATTGTCTAAGAGGGGTTTTATGTCCTGAGCAGCTCCCTTCCGTAAATTGGAGATGGTGGTCAATGGCCATTCTGTACTGATTGTAAGTATGCTTTCCTTGTGCCATTTAGTTTTTGCTTCCACTCTGTTTATACTGTCTTCATAAGGAAGGATGTGTAGTGAGAACTCGGTAGTACCAGGGTGAGATTTTCCAATCACCGCTATTAATCCTGCTTAAATGCGATGAACCTCTTTTTCTGCTGAAGAAAAGGACTAAACTAAATTCCTGTTGCCTGTGGAGCGAGGGAGCAAGCTCATCAGAGCATTTCAATAGGAGAATCATGAACCAGGTTTCATATGCCGACCAGGATGCCTCTAGAGCGTCAGATACTGATGCTGAAGGAAGCCATGACCTTGGAATGAAAGATGCCTGAGAGGCAGCCTACTGTAACCTGCAGGTTGGTTTAAATGGGTTTTCCAGTTAGAAGAAATTGATGGCCTATCCTCAGAATAGTGGGGACCTAATCAGTGGGAGTATGACTCTCGGCACCCCCGCCGATCAGCTGTTCTGAAGGGGCTGCTTCCCCTTGATTACGGTCACTGCTTGTACTGAGAATCGTGGACACTTGTAGCGACAGTTCACAGTATTATAGCCTTCTCCTATTCACTTGAAGGGGAGACGGCTGTAATGCTGTGAACCGCCGCTATGAATGTGTGTCAGCGACTCACAGTACGAGCAGATAAGGAATAAAGGGGAAGCAGCACTCGTACGAGTACCAGTCTATCCTGATGATAGGCCATAAATTTCTTATGACTGGACAACCCCTTTAAGTCTCTATCTCCGAGATGAAGGACAGGAGGAAGGGAAATTCCCCTAAGAGTGAATACAGCAATACCTGCCCATTTAGTAAATATGGCCTTTCTTTGTGTTTATTTTGAGTATGTGTATGTCCCATTTTTCTATGAATTGCTTCAATGTGGGGAATGAAAAGTTCTAGCGTAGGGGCTCGCAAGACAATTAGGACGATTGAAGTGGGCTGCGAGCCTGCGCATTTTGGCCAAAATATCAACTAATACCGCAGGTTTATCATGGATATATTTTTTATGATGCAACCAGGTCTCTTAATGCTGGGGGAGAATAGTGTGCCTGTGTCTGGTGTGGTGTGCAGGGCAGCCCACCTGATCCAATAGTATGGGCGTGACGAATAGGCTGTGATCCGGCAAGATACGCCACACCATACGATGGGCACATTTTTTTACGCTTTGGCTGTGTGCAGTGATAACACTGAGCAGCCACTCCCCTCATGAATAGTGGTATTGAATATTGCTAGTATATTGAGCCTGAGCACTCTTTCTATATGTAGAATTTGTGACTTGTCTGCATCCTGCTGGGAACTGGTGTTAACCGGCCCATTTAGTAAGTTTGTGTTTATTTTGAGTATGTGTATGTCCCATTTTTTAGTGAATTGGATACAGCAATACCGAAGATAACTAAACGCACGTTAAAGCCCCTTACAAGGACAGTGCCAGTCTATCAGATCCGATGGGTCATAAGTCAGGCTGTGCCCTGAGAAGTTACATGGCCAGTGCAAACCCAGGCTAGAGTCTCTATAGCCTCTGTGATTTTGCGAATACGTTAAGATCTTGACTCAACCGTTTGCAGGATGACATTCAGAAAGGGGTCCATAGAGAGGACCTGCTAACTACATTCAAGTCCATATCTCTGGCTTCAGGCTTCCTGTGTGATGCAGCTAAACAGGGAGTTAGACTGTCAGTGAGATCCATGGCCCTCTCTAAAACAGGGCACAGGGCAGTTGGCTAAAGCCATGGGTGACAGACGGGATGACAACCTAGGTGCCTTAGAGTTCCCACAAGGGAAGTTATTTGATCTATGCTTGATAAGCTAAAGGAGTAACTCTTGCATAAGGAAGGCAAATCCCCATATGTGTCTGCAAGGTCAAGGCAGCATATTTTCAACGCAACTCAGGGCCATCTTCCTTATGAGCTCCCTCGTCAGCTAGAGATTGAGCTAGCTCGCTTTCCCAGGGCAACGCATGTAGAGGATCTATGGGAAGAGGAAAATCATCCTCAGCACCAGGGGGAAAGCATCATTTCTGATGCCACAGACATTCTAGACTTCTAGGAGGCTGGCCAGAAGACCAGAGAGGACCAGGTGTCTATTCCCGAACTTTCCTTACACTCAAACCAGATAAGAGGCTCAGAATCATTATCGATCTAAGGTATCGTGATTCAGTACTTTTATCTAACAGGAATGTTTCAGAATTTAAACTATCGGATTAGCGAAATCACTTATATAGTTAGGCAAATATATGGTTAAACTAGACATTAAAGACGCCTGTCTTCATGTCCCGGTGGCCCAAACCCACAAAGAATTCTTAACCTTTCTATCTTCTCTAGGATGGATTTTGGAACACCAAACAATTTAACCTGATTCCGACCAGGATGTGCCAATTCGGGGGTTTAATTAAAGACCGAATCTCACTACCAGATACAAGATCTGGTGGAATCTAGACCATTTTCCATATGCCAGGTCATGCGAGTCCTTGGCCTAATGTTGGCTGTGATAGACACAGTCTGGTGGGCCATATGAGATCTCAGTCCTCTTCAGTCAGTAGTCCTTGAGAGATTGGTCAGACAGAAGGACCTCCTAAACCAGATCTCCAGGTAATCCAATGAACCAGGGTCTCCCTTATCTCATAGTTTGATATGAAACATGGCAGAACTATGATTTTACTTCAGTGAGTAGTTATAACTACCAATGTATCAATACAAGCATGGAGTGCCTACATTTCAGTAGAGACAGCTCAAGATCTCGACTCACGAGAGGAGTGCTTTTCCCGCAAAAGCTTTATAACGGAGGGCATTAACCAAATCACTTCACCTCTTCCATCAGATGCTATTGACCAGAGCTGTGAGAGTCCAGTCAGACAAAGCCACCACAGTGGCCTACATGAACCGGCAGGGAGGAACTATGCCCCCCGCCTTTCTAAGAGAAGTGGCAAAAGTTTTGACCTGGGCAGAGGCGTTTGTGGAAGAGATTTCAGTGGTCCACTTTTGAGGAAAACCCAACGTATGGGCAGATCATCTCAGTCGGTTTTAACCAATTCCAGGTAAGTAGTCTCTTCACACGAAGGTGTTCGCACAACTGGTAGAAAGATGGCCTACAAGAGCTAAATTTGATGGCAATGAGGTCCATCACCAAAAAATCAAGAAGTTTTGTTTGCTCTATCTCCACAACAGACCGTACACCCTAGGCGGTTTTTCAACATCAAGTGAAATTTCTGGTTGGCTTACATGTTAGTCCCGTGCCGTTGGTTGCAAGAGTCCTAGAAGGTCAGGCAAGACCAATGCTCTGTGATTGCTGTCATGCCATTCTGGCCGAGATGTAATTTCACCTGCTGCTGAGGATGTCAGGGAACCTTTTGGAAGCTTCTGCCCTGACCAAACCTGGCGTTGCAGGACAGCCAGCTGTTTGAGAACCTGAAGGTTTTAGGCCTGACGGCATAGTCCTTACTAAGAACCATGGGCTTACCAAATGCAGTGGAAAGAACCAAATGTGCCTGAGGCACACTGAAAATCGATTTCCCAACTGCTAATCAGTGTAATTAAAATATAACTTTTAATATTTTTGCCATTAAAGATGTCCAAGGGGACATAACATTCAGCACGAACAGCTAAAATTAGTAGCCAGTATTGCTCTAGCGCACGCTTGTTTCCACTCGATCTGCATGTATTGCCAGACGGAGTGTAAGGTACTCAGATTGCAGAGTGTCAGGTCGGCAGCTGCAGACTGCCGAGCTTTAGTGGATAGGATATGATATGCGTGCTTAGGATTACCAAGCAAGCTAGGCTCTTTAAAATTGTAAATTTAGCCCCCCCGACATGTTTCGCTGTCAACACAGCGTCCTCAGGGGATCAAAACGGGGCTAGTGGGAGAAATAGAATTAACAGAAAAACATGACGTCAAACATTCATTACCCCATTTGGTAAGCTCCCCAGTATTCCAGTCAAACGTGGGATTATGCAACTGCAACCAGGGAAGGCCTAAAACCAAATCGGACGATAATCCCTGCATCAACAGTACAGAGCACTGCTCCAAATGCATGGAGCCAACAAGGAGTTCAAAAACAGGGGTATGCTGTGTAAAATAACCATTAGCAAGAGGAGTGGAGTCGATACCCATTACCGGGACAGGTTTAGGCAAATCAATCAAAGGCATAGCAAGAGACATAGCAAATTCCACAGACATGATATTAGCAGAGGACCCTGAATCCACGAAGGCACTGCTGGTAGCAGACCTACCACCAAAAGAGACCTGAAAGGGAAGCAAGATCTTATTACGTTTCATATTTACGGGAAATACCCATTCTTACGCTTAGGACAGTTGTTCACTTGATGCTTGTCATCCCCACAGTAGAAGCAGAGACCATTCTTCCTGCGGAAATTTCTACATTGTTGGGGGGACACGGAGGCCCCGAGTTGCATAGGTACCTCTGAGTCTTCCGGGGAGGAACGAAGCAACGGAACCTCGGGAGGCATCATGGGGGAGTCGGAGGAGAAAACACAAACGTTCACGTTGTCGTTCCCTGAGACGTCGGTCAAGTCGTACCGCTAAAGCCATAACCTGGCAGGTCTTTCAGGGCATTCGACAGACCCAACCTAAACTGGCACCTTAAGGCAGGGTCATTCCACCGAGAAGCTACGCACCACTTCCTAAAGTCAGAACAATACTCCTCAACAGGTCTCTTACCCTGACGTAAGGTCACCAGCTGACTCTCGGTAAAGGCAGTCCTGTCAGTCTCGTCATAAATGAGTCCGAGAGCAGAAAATAAATGATCAACGGAGGAAAGCTCAGGGGCGTCAGGAGCCAAGGAGAAGGCCCACTCTTGGGGCCCTTCCTGGAGCCGGGACATAATTATACCCACCTGCTGGTTCTCAGAACCTGAGGAATGAGGCTTTAAGCGAAAGTCAGTAAGCCAGGGTCAGTATGGAGCAGGATCAAATAGTTAGGAGCTGTAGCTGGGCCAGGAAACCACACGAGAAGAATCACAAGCAAAGGAGGAACAGGAAAGGCAGGTATAAATAGACAGAGGGCGGGAGCTAGCTCCGTCTGGCCAGGTTGCGATAGGCTCTCCCACTCCTAAGCCTGCCATCCTGAGTGGTGGAAGATGGAGTCAGTCTCAGAGACGTAGATTCAGGTGCAGACTGATTACCTATGGGAGTTAACCCCGAAGCTGTGCCTGGCAGATCCTTTACAGCTACGCTGTTTCCGTAAGTCCCATATAACTAAATGATAGTTACAGAAACAGCGTAGCTCGCATGCTACACTGCTTCCGTAACTGACATTTACTACTATGGGAGTTACGGAAACAGCGTAGCTTAGAGAGCTACGCTGTTTTCGTAACATCCGACCATATAACCAGGAAGTGGCCGGGAGGCAGCGAGAACAGACAAAGGTAGAACGGGGTTCAAGGGCCCTGTTCTAGAGATAGGTGCGGGTCCCAGATGTGGGACCCGCATCTATCTAACATTTATGACAAATCCTGTGGATATGTCATAAATGTCTCTGATGGGAAAACCCCTTTAAGTGCCAACTGAGAGCATCTGCTGGGACGTATTGTGAAGCACAACAAATACCTGCATCAGTCAATATAGATTGGACTTCTCTGAAAGAAAGGACCCTTCTTTAGAACTTACAGTCTGGGTTTTTCCCACTAAGGGATTGTGCTACATCCCCATATGTATGTGCTGCTGTGCAGGATGTCCGGGGAATCTAGAATGTACTTTACTTACTGTTTAGACAGCAGCACATAATTATCCTCCCAATAACGTGTTTTTTTCTAAAATTTATCTCGGTGTAATCTTTAAAAATACACAATGATGGGAGGAGCTAAGGTCCTCTTATAGGGTTGGTTTGAGTTGAATTAACCCTTTGTGTCACCTGTCCAAAGCAAATGGTAGGGGGATAAATCCCCATTTGTATGTGCTGCTGTTTGGACTGCAGGAAAAAGGAATTGTGAAAGTAAACTCTAGCTTTTAATTGCCCCCTTTCGAAAGTAATTCCTAACGTTCTTATATGTAATACATACAGTATGGTTCTTAGGTGAATGCAGTATAATGCTGTAGGTAGAGTTAATGCAGAATATGACATGATAAAACAGTAATTTCTAGTCACACAGGGTCACGATTTGTAATGATACCTTTTTTTTATAGCTTCTTTTCTCTCATTACTAGGAATACAGAAAAGAAAGAGGTCATGGCTCATTTTGATAAGTATACAGAATTGCTGCCTAATGGAAATGGCACAAAACAAACCTAATATGTTAATCCCAGAAAACAATTATCAAAATATGTCAAAGCTATTGCAGAAAGCTCAGAGTCTCTAGAATTAATATTGGAAGTAATCATGTATTATGCCTGGCAGCGCGCCCCAGAAAAATATTAGGAGTAGAACACATTGACAATTGCAAATCGCCAACCTTTCAAAATCAAACACATTTCAGACGATTTGTCGGGATCTCTGAGTTATTTCTGAATTTCCAGCCAGCAAGAAAATCAGCAAAAATCTACAAAATCCCCTCGTTTCCTCCTTGATTCATGATTCCTGCAACAATATTCTGGATTCCTGCATCCATTAAGGTAAATGTGTAGATAATAAAGTAACACTGTATTGCCAAGGTTATACCTTTTAATAATTACATTTATTGTACAATGCAAACTTACAGGCCAGAAAGTGGGGGATCCCTCTCTGTGATGTCTATTTGCCCTATGTTAAAGAGACTCTGTCACCACATTATAAGTGTCCTATCTCCACCATAAGGAGATGGGTGCTATAATGTAGGTGACAGCAGTGCTTTTTATTTAGAAAAACGATCTACTTTTACCACGTTATGAGCGATTTTAGCTTTATGCTAATTACTTTCTTAATGCCCAACTGGGCGTGTTTTTACTTTAGACCAAGTGGGCGTTGTACAGAGGAGTGTGTGACGCTGACCAATCAACCATGCTTTCTCTGCTGCCCAATCAATGTCATGCACTTCTCTCCATTATTTTTTTTAAAATCATACAAGTTTTTATTGAGAATACAACATCTGTTATACAGCCTTTGCATTTCCGACAATAAATAACAGAAAGAAATAACATAATAGCTAGTAATTAATGCAAAATCCCTGCAGGTACATTATGATATGTATACAGCATCTTTGGTTGTATCTTCACATGCGTCCCCCTCCCTTCCCCTGTCAACCTAACTTCCCTCCCCCCCCCGCAGTACCTCCTCTTTCTCCTGGTTCATCAAACCACTCCACCTCCTTCCTGCATAGTAAACAGATATCCCACCATACCTTGACCATATAAGTGTGTCAGCCCACCTCCAAATCTCATCTAGTGAACTGCATTACCATAGGCGTTTACCCATTTACCCCATTGTTTCTCATGCTTATGAATTGCCCCTCTTTTCAGATATATCCGATGTTCCAGTGATACTGTGTGGTTAACATATCCAACCAGCTCAGACACCTCTGGGGGATCCGCCTGCAGCCAATATTTTGCAATTCGTTTCCTAGCGTGATACAAAACCTTTTTAATAGACAGTAATTCCACTCCATTCCCTCCTTCCTCCCCCATACAGCCCAACAAAAAGATTTTAGGTTCCAGTGGAAAATCTCTATCATATACTCTAGACACCATTCCTTTAACTTCCTTCAAATAGACATTTAGCAGCGGACAGCTCCAAAACATATGTTTTATGTCCGCCCCATCTAACATACACCTGGGACACTCCTTTGTTGATCTAATTCGCATTTGCCATAGCACCTTAGGCGTCCTATACACCCTATGTAATAGAAAAAGTTGTGACCTCCTGTGCGCTACACTAATAGAGAGTATTTTAGACAATCCAAGTATCTCCTCCCATTCTTCATCCGCTATAGTCCCTACATCCTCTTCCCATTTACGTCTGATCTCCACCAGCGGATCTCCTAGGAATTTGGAGAGTAGCGTACTATATAGCACCGAAATAATCCCTTTAGTGTCTTTTGCCCCCAATACCTGTTCCATTCCTCCCATAGTGGAGCAACTCAAGTCCACCAGCCTCTCTTGAGCCTGCGCCGCATGCCTTAACTGAAGATATTGATAGAACAGCCGGTGTGTGAGTCCAAACTCCTCCTGTAATTGTGCAAAGAGCTTAAGAGTTTCTCTCCATTCATTTAGTCAGCGCATAGGGATCCTGCTAGATCAGTATGTGCTGTCTTATACTGACATATTAATGTTACTGAAGTGTTTAGACAGTGAATAGACATTCCTTCCAGTCAGGACGGGATGTCTATTCACAATACCTACACTACGGGAACGTTTCTGTGGTACTTACAGCAGAGCAAGCGTAATCACGCGAGCTCACGCTGTAAATGACAGGTTACAGCGAGATTACGCTTCTTCTGCTGTAAGTACCACAGAAACTTTACCGAAGTGTCGGGATTGTGAATAGACATCCCGTCCTGGCTGGAAGGAATGTCTATTCACTGTCTAAACACTTCAGTGACGTTAATGTGTGAGTATAAGACAGCACATACTGATCTACCAGGATCCCTATGCACTGACTAAATGAATGGAGAGAAGTGTATGATGCTGATTGGTCAGCGTCATACACTCCCCTGTACAACGCCCACTTGGTCTAAAGTAAAAACACGCCCAGTTGGGCATTAAGAAAGTAATTAGCATAAAGTTAAAATCACTCATATCGTGGTAAAAGTAGATCGTTTTTCTAAATAAAAAGCACTGCTGTCATCTACATTACAGCGCCGATCTCTTTATGTAGGAGATAGGGCACTTATAATGTGGTGACAGTCTCTTTAACATACTGTATAAGTGAATGGTCTAACCAGAGCTGACAAATAAACATTGCGGTCAGCATTGGTTCTTACATGACACAGCACAAATGTCCTGACTCATAGACTTGCATTGGTTTGGACACATGTGTATGAACCCTTATGGTAAAGTATGCCCTAGGCAGGGGCGTAACTAGGAAAGACTAAGCCCCATAGAAAACTTTTGACTGGGCACCCCTCCCCCGCAACCAACGTGCCACATACCTCCTCTTGTAGATAGTACCACACAGCCCTTGTAGATAGTGCCCCCACAAACAGAAAATACCCCAAAAAACTGTACTCTGGAAGGTGGACATAGCTTTAAAAAACAGATAGCATTTGGTTTAAGTGCTAAAGCGTTTTAAATACATTTTAATATATGCCATGCAGCCATAGAGTGTACGGAATAAATGTGCATTTAAACTAACATGTCCATATATCTCCCTGATCTCAGTGTAATTTAGAAAGTTTCACGTGTAAAAATGTTTTTTCAATTCTGGATAATCACTTTAAAAGCATAAAAGGACTGACACTTAGGGAAGGGAAGGATTCCCTTTTCAAAACCACCCTGCATACCTGTGACAGGCGTTACCCTAGATTCTACATTTACCTGAGCCAAGAATCTAGTTTTACCTGAGTAAACAGTACAACCCAAGGAGCTCATCAGATCTCATGTTATATAATGTAGATTATTATAGAAGCAACAGTTGGTATCAAACCTTATTAACGGACTGCTGGCACAGTATGTGATGATTGTAAAATTAGGTCACCAGTGCCTGCACTATCTCAAAAAACATTGCCTGCACTAAGTTTATAGCTAAAAAAAATACTTTTTATTAGAATACCATTTACCTATGTATCTTATAAAATACCTGCTTGCAGGCACAATAGGATTTCACCCATTAACTGACAGCAATTCTTGGCATTATATATACAGCCTCACTACTTATAGACTGCATGGGGTTTACTGGATAAGTAAACAGCTGCATCAATAGCACCTCTGTCTGTGAGACCCTCTACTATGCCAGGAAGATGTGGCTAAGTTCTGGATGGCCTCCACACCTCCCACCGGGACAATGTTCAGTCTGTTAACATTTTTTTTTTTCACCTCTGAAGAAGTGCATCTATAAACATAGGAAGAAGTAGTAGTAACTCGGGACTGGTGGCTGAATTCTAGTCTCCTTCACATCTTGATACTTCAAATTTAAGTGACTGTGGGTACCCTTTATATCCTCCTTGATAACTGTTTGCCCCTATTTCTACTATGATGGAAATTAAT
This sequence comes from Rhinoderma darwinii, assembly GCF_050947455.1. Classification (NCBI taxonomy): domain Eukaryota; kingdom Metazoa; phylum Chordata; class Amphibia; order Anura; family Rhinodermatidae; genus Rhinoderma; species Rhinoderma darwinii. The sequence continues at coordinate 301,473,034 of NC_134691.1, read as the reverse complement.
AACAGGCCACGTAATGTTGCCCATTTGGTACCCTGTACATTCTTTTTCTATTGCTTGGCACTATGGTTTTGTACACAGGGATTGTTGCACAAGGTTGGTGTTTTTTTTTGGTATTTTTATTTCCTTTTTCTATTTTGTCTTACTGGCGTGTCAGATACCTTTATTTGAAATATACAGTATATGTCATAGAAATCTGTTTAATATTACAATATATTTTAACTAGTCATACATTTTTTGGCCTGTGGACATATGTGGACATTTTTAGACGTGAACAAATGTCCAACCTTTAATGATCTTTCTTTTGAAAGCTGTTTCCATAAACAGAGCCGTTCGTTGAAAGGAAACCAAGATGAACTTCCAGAAAAATACAACTTGGCAGACTTATATTTCCACTTGAGAAAAGTTGACTAGGGATGCCTGCCGTATAATATTATGGAAGATTAAGGAGTTACATAGTTACATAGTTTGTACGGTTGAAAAGAGACACATGTCCATCAAGTTCAACCAAGGGATGGGAAAGGGGAAGTGGGATGGGAAAGGGGAAGTAAAAAATTTCTACACATAGCAGTTAATATTTTTTTGTTCTAGGAAATTATCTAAGCCTTTTTTAAAGCCATCTACTGTCCCTGCTGTGACCAGCTCCTGCGGTAGGCTATTCCATAGATTCACAGTTCTCACAGTAAAGAAGGCTTGTCGCCTCTGCAGGTTGAACCTTTTTTTCTCCAGACGGAGGGAGTGCCCCCTTGTTTTTTGAGGGGGTTTTACATGGAACAGGATTTCACCATATTTTTTGTATGCGCCATTCATATATTTATATAAGTTAATCATGTCTCCCCTTAGTCGTCTTTTCTCAAGGCTAAATAGGTTTAGTTCTTTTAATCTTTCCTCATAACTTAGATTCTCCATGCCCCTAATTAGCTTCGTTGCTCTTCTTTGTATTTTTTCCAACTCCAGGGCATCCTTTCTATGAACTGGAGCCCAGAACTGGACTGCATATTCTAGATGAGGCCTCACTAATGCTTTATAAAGTGGTAATATTACATCCCTGTCCCGCGAGTTCATGCCTCTTTTGATACACGACAATATTTTGCTGGCCTTTGAAGCAGCTGATTGACACTGCATGCTGAAATTGAGTTTATGATTTACAAGTACACCCAGATCCTTCTCAACAATTGACTTCCCCAGTGTAGCTCCCCCTAGGACATATGATGCTTGCAGGTTTTTCGTACCCAGATGCATAACTTTACATTTATCTACATTAAACTTAATTTGCCAAGTGGACGCCCAAACACTTAGTTTGTTTAAATCTGCCTGCAATTCACAAACATCTTCCATAGTCTGAACTATATTGCATAGCTTGGTGTCATATGCAAAAATAGAAATAGTGCTATTAATCCCATCCTCTATATCATTAATAAATAAGTTGAATAATAGTGGTCCCAGCACTGAACCCTGGGGTACACCACTTATAACCGGGGACCATTCAGAGTAGGAATCATTGACCACAACTCTCTGGATACGGTCCTTGAGCCAATTCTCAATCCAATTACAAACTATGCTTTCTAAACCTATAGTCCTTAATTTACCCATTAGATGTCTATGAGGGACAGTGTCAAATGCCTTTGCAAAGTCCAAAAACACTATATCCACAGCGGCCCCTCTGTCTAGGCTTCTGCTTACCTCTTCATAAAAACAAATCAGGTTGGTTTGACAGCTTCTGTCCTTTGTAAAACCATGCTGGCTGTCACTTATAATACTATTTATTGTCACATAATTCTGTATATAGTCCCTCAATAGCCCCTCAAACATTTTCCCCACAATTGATGTTAAGCTTACTGGTCTATAATTACCCGGCAAAGACCTAGAGCCCTTTTTGAAAATAGGCACCACATTTGCCCTGCGCCAGTCCCTTGGCACTATACCACTCATGAGAGACTCTTTAAATATTATGAAGAGGGGGACAGAAATAACTGAACTAAGCTCTTTAAGAACTCTAGGGTGTAACCCATCTGGTCCCGGGGCCTTGTGTACATTTATTTTATTTAATTTAGCTTGGACCATATCTACATTCATCCAATTCAGTATATCAACTGATATATTAACAGCACCGGCAGCGGCTACATCAGCTGCTCCTTCTGTTGTATATACAGAGCGGAAGAACCCATTTAGTAACTCTGCCTTCTCTTGATCCCCTGTGACCAACTCCCCATTACCACTATCTAAGGGTCCTAAATGTTCAGACCTGGGCTTTTTTGCATTTATATGCTTGAAGAATTTTTTAGGATTTGTTTTACTATCCTTGGCCACCTGCCTTTCATTTTGTATTTTTGCTGATTTTATTAAATTTTTACAGATTTTATTAAGCTCTTTATATTTTACAAAGGCTGCAGATGTACCCTCAGATTTGTATTTTTTAAATGCCCTTTTTTTGTCATGTATTGCCCCTTTCACAGAAGGTGTAAGCCATGTGGGGTTTAATTTGAGTCGTTTATACTTGTTACCTGTAGGAATACATTTTGCACTATAATTACCCAAAGTAGATTTGAAAATCTCCCATTTATCATTTGTCCCATTATTTGACATTAGTTCTTCCCAGTCTATATCCTGAATTGCCGCCCTCATCCTGGGGAAATTGGCTTTCTTAAAATTAAATGTTTTTGCCCTCCCAGCCTGCGTTTGTTTTTTACAGTATAGGTAAAATGTAACTATATTGTGATCACTGTTACCGAGGTTTTCACGAACATTGACATTCCCAACAAGCTCTGCATTATTAGAAATGACCAGATCCAACAGAGCTTCACCTCTAGTCGGGTCTTCCACAAACTGGCACATAAAATTTTCCTGCAACAGGTTGAGGAAATGTCTCCCCTTTGCAGTTGAAGCCGAACCATGACACCAATTAATATCCCGATAATTAAAATCTCCCATTATCACAACAGTACCCGCCTGTGCAGCCCGCTCCATTTGTTTATATATTTGACCTTCTATCTCTTCAGATATATTGGGGGGTCTATAGATTACACCAAAAGTTATTTTTTCAGTGTTTACTTCCCTTTCTAGTTCCACCCACAAGGTTTCAACCTCCTCACAGTCTTCACCCTCTAATGTCTCATTTACACTCGCCTTCATATCATTTCTCACATACAGACATACACCACCACCTTTCCTATTTGCCCTGTCTTTCCGAAACAGTGTAAAACCCTGTAGATTTACAGCCCAGTCATGTGAAGAGTCCAGCCATGTTTCAGCAACACCAACTATATCTATATCTTCTTCCAGTATTAAGGCCTCCAGCTCCCCCATTTTGCTTGCTAGACTTCTGGCATTTGTGAACATACACTTTAACTTGCCTTTAAATATTTCACTTTCAGTATCAGAAATGTGATTATTTGACATTTGGGCCTTTTTATTTTCACTGCTGTTTTGTAACGAAAGGATCTCCTTATCTTGTTGTCTAGTCCTCTCCCCACCGTCTGTTTCTCCCCCCACCAATATAGTCTGACCCCTCTCTAACCTAACTACCCCTTTATTTCCTACATTGGCCTCCCTCCTCAGCCCTAGTTTAAACACTCCGCCACCCCAGCTAGAATTCTCTCCCCCAGCACAGCGGACCCCCTTCCATTTAGGTGCAAATCATCTGCAGAATACAGTTTGTACCCCAATGAAAAGTCAGCCCAGTGCTCTAGGAACCCACATCCTTCTCCTCTACACCAAGACTTAAGCCATGCATTTAACTCCCTGAGCTCCCGCTGTCTTTCCTGTGATGCGCATGGCACAGGCAGTATTCCTGAGAATACAACCTTGGAGGTCCTTCCCTTCAGCTTGTAGCCTAGTTCTTTAAAATTATTCTTAAGGCTCCTCCACCTACCATTTATTCTGTCGTTGGTACCGACATGGACCACAACAGCTGGATCATCACCAGCCCCTCCCAGCAATTTGTCCACCCGTTCCACCACATGCCGAACCCTGGCACTCTGGATGGGTCTTAAAATAGACGTCTCATCACAGACAGCCCCTAGAGCCATTGAAGCAATAAGCTAATCGCCATGGGACCCCCAGCAAACTACTGTTGCGTGGAAAAGTTAATGTTGGCTGCTCTTTTTCTTGTTAGCAGCTCTTCACTCTGGCTTAAAGAGTGGGGTCCTGAGTAGGGGTTCCCCTTTATGACATCCATATGCTCTAATAGGCCAGTAATAGTTTTAATTATCCATTAAGTTTACACTAGTATCTTGTTTGAGTCATATACGCATCTACACCAAGTTATTACACACATTATTCAATTTGTTACAACAATTTTTGAAAACATTAAAACAACTAAAACCAAACATCAAAAATACTGTTACAATACTCTATATCCTGAGAGTTGAATGCCGGCAACGGCAATTTCCAAAAATGAACATTCTTTGTCTCTTCTATTTCAGATATTATGATAATAGCCACACAAGGTATAAAAACACATTCATCTTACTCTCTGTCACTGTACACTTCTACGTATTGTGACAACTTGGGGTAAGTTATCTCACAGGATTACCATCTCCAGGGTAAGATGTTTGGCGCACTTAAGAATTTTCACTGCAACACAGTGGATTCGGTCGCAACCAGATTTATTGTTTTCACACATGAAAAGCGGTTTTACAAAACAGTTCAAAAATAAACCCTAGGCCGTCCAGCCTCTAACTAAACATACAGCTTCCCTAGCTATCAGGGTGAAAGGCCTTCTGCCCAGCACCTCACAACAAACATATTTTCTTACCAGAACTTCTGACTCCCACCGGCTGGCAATACCTGTCCTCCTGAGACTGGGGGCACTGTGTGAATAGATCACACCTTTCTTAAAGGAGCCTTAACAGCTGGCAGCTAATGAGACTCCTAAGGCAGACCAAACCCTGGACTGTCCTGAAGACGGAGTGGAACTTTTACTATTCTCGTCCACTCCAGCAACCCAGACCTTTTTCCAGGTTTCTTGCCTAATAAATAAGGAGAAAGGACATTTTCTCTTGAAACACTCCTTTTAAATATATAATTCTGGGCCCAAATCATGCCTTAGTAGCTGCACTGCTACACTATCTTTTACATTTTCTGCTTCATGGATATTGAAAAACAGTGAAATAGTTCACAGGAAAAATACACTTGTTGTAATAGTTCGGAGCCCGACATCTTTTGTTTCCGTTTAGTGACCTGTGGACAATTTAACAAAATTATTCAACAACCGTTGATTCCGTTCTTATGTTCATAGAGATATTGCCAAGTATTCTAAAGAGAACTGGTCAGCTCATTTTTTGGACAATCAACTACCACCAACCTATTATGTTGTTCATTAAAGAGGCTCTGTCACCAGATTTTGCAACCCCTATCTGCTATTGCAGCAGATAGGCGCTGCAATGTAGATTACAGTAACGTTTTTATTTTAAAAAAACTAGCATTTTTGGCCAAGTTATGACCATTTTTGTAGTTATGCAAATGAGGCTTGCAAAAGTCCAAGTGGGTGTGTTTAAAAGTAAAAGTCCAAGTGGGCGTGTATTATGTTCGTACATCGGGGCGTTTTTAATACTTTTACTAGCTGGGCGCTCTGACGAGAAGTATCATCCACTTCTCTTCAGAATGCCCAGCTTCTGGCAGTGCAGACACAGCCGTGTTCTCGAGAGATCACGCTGTGACGTCACTCACAGGTCCTGCATCGTGTCAGACGAGCGAGGACACATTGGCACCAGAGGCTTCAGTTGATTCTGCAGCAGCATCGGCGTTAGCAGGTAAGTCGATGTAGCTACTTACCTGCAAACGCCGATGCTGCTGCAGAATCAACTGTAGCCTCTGGTGCCGATGTGGCCTCGCTCGTCTGACACGATGCAGGACCTGTGAGTGACGTCACAGCGTGATCTGGCAGAAGCTGGGCGTTCTGAAGAGAAGTGGATGATACTTCTCATCAGAACGCCCAGCTAGTAAAAGTATTAAAAACGCCCCGATGTACGCACATAATACACGCCCACTTGGACTTTTACTTTTAAACACACCCACTTGGACTTTTGCAAGCCTCATTTGCATAACTACAAAAATGGTCATAACTTGGCCAAAAATGCTCGTTTTTAAAAAATAAAAACTTTACTGTAATCTACATTGCAGCGCCTATCTGCTGCAATAGCAGATAGGGGTTGCAAAATCTGGTGACAGAGCCTCTTTAATAACTTCATATTGATGCCCATCCATTTTCTATGCATTCCTGCAAAAAGTGATAATTGTATTTCAAAATTGCCCTGCATGTAAATGAGTTCGAAAGAGTCAATTAGGTGTTGCTGACTTGTTGAATAGTCATGCACAATACCCTCAAAACATGCCCCTGGATGTTTGATTGACGTGCCAGTGATGGCGGAGAGAGTCTGACAGTCTGAAGCCCAGTCCGACACTGTACGAACAATAGGCAAACTTGTCATAGTGACCTCACACACGAAAGATGTTTTCGTATTATGTGTCTTGTAATCTTTTCCATGTCTTGCGATATTTTAAGGAATATGGCTCCTAGACAAACATCTGCCCAACGAGTCTTCATCATAGACTAAAATGGGTTTGCCAAATGCCATGTCTAGTTGTGGCTGGAGTATGCCTCACTATCTGAAAATCTGATGGACACAATTGGTTTTGGCAACTCCAAGGAGAAGATATCTTGTCTAAATTTATAATGCCGACTGAAAAGTTTTGAGGAGAAATAATGACCTCCGTCTATGTTTCAGAGTTTACAATGGCACAAAGGAGGCCCCAACATAAAGTGGGTAGAGGGTGGAGTGCGATGGTGAATACTTTGCTGGGATGTCATGGAGCAAGATGAAACAGAGCAAGAGTAATGTTGCCAAAGTTGAAACTTTGCTTTAAAATTATATACAATTCTTGCAGGCGCTAATGGTGCACACAGCGTCAGACAATATTTACAACCTTCCCACTCTAGGAGCAACAAGATTAGTTACGGCTGAGGCTGACAAGATCACTGGCATTTTCTGTATGACCGGAAGACACAGGGTCCAGAACACCTCGTCTTGATACAAGATCTATCTGCTTTGGGCCTAGTAGGCCACATGATGCTTATTTTCGGGCCTAGTGACGCTTGAGATGGTGGCTGCTGGCTGCTCTAAGCAAGGCTCAATAAGCCTGCACATGGATTGATTCTTATCCCTAGTCTTTAACTATACTGGTGACCTCTCTTACTGTATTGGGCCATGTATCACTTTCATGTGCCTTTCACCACTACCCAGATATCCATACAGAACTGGGCTGTCACACCACACTCTGCTCGCTCTTCAATGATCTGTCGCCACCACAGGCCCAATGATAGATACTAACATAGTACCTCACCAATCCTCTCCAGGTCCCACAGTTCCAGCTCCTCACAGTCGGTCTCCCGCAATAGCAGCTTTTTACTAATTCCCCTCCTACAGCCACACCTCTTTTTCTCTTGGTAAGAAAGAGCTCAGGTAACGCCGACTAACTCCCAACACTGAACACTACTTGGCAGGCTCACAACCCTTTTATAAGTGTGCCCCCAGACGTGATTATGCGTCCGTCATCACCCTGCTGCAGAACGGTAAAAGCAGCCTTAAAATGGCGTATGTCTCCGGACATCCGGCACATTGAATTTTGCTGCCAAAACAACCGAAATACCTTGCCTTACCTGATACAAACAATTAATAAATGTAACAAGATGCAATATGTACACAACATTTTGAGTGGCCGAATTAACCACTCTCTTCTACTATGTAGCATAGCTCCTCCCATCGTTGCCAGACAGTGGCCGGTTTCCCTTCTGCACAAGTGCTACCTAGGGGAGGGTTAAAGAAGACAGCAGCAACAACAAAGCAAGACATTTCAATAACACTAATCTGATGACGAAATGGCATTGCCACGAAGGGTCCGAAATACAAAGACAACAGTAAATATAAGATTTTCCCTTTTAATTATAGGGATGCCACATTAACCCCTTCCCTCTTTAGCCACTTTTGACCTTCCTGACAGAGCCTAATTTTTCAAATCTGACATGTGTCACTTTATGTGGTAATAACTGCGGAATGCTTTCACCTATCCAAGCGATTCCGAGATTGTTTTCTCGTGACACATTGGACTTTATGTTACTGGCAAAATTTGCACGATATGTTCAGTATTTAATTGTGAAAAACACCAAAAATTAGCGAAAAATTGCAAAAATTAGCATTTTTCTCAATTTAAATGTATCTGCTTATAAGACAGGCAGTTATACCACACAAAATTGTTGCTAATTAACATCACCCATATGTCTACTTTAGATTGGCATCGTTTTTTGAACATCCTTTTATTTTTCTATGACCTCACAAGGCTTAGAACTTTAGCAGCAATTTCTCACATTTTCAAGAAAATTTCAAAAGGCTATTTTTACAGGGGCCAGTTCAGTTGTGAAGTGGTTTTGAGGGCCTTATATATTAGAAACCCCCAAAAAGTCACCCCATTTTAAAAACTTCACCCCTCAAAGTATTCAAAACAACATTTAGAAAATGTCTTAACCCTTTACACATTTCACAGGAATTAAAGCAAAGTAGAGGTGAAATTTACAAATTTCATATTTTTCTGCAGAAATAAATTTTGAATACAATTTTTTTTATAACACAGAAGGTTTTACCAGAGAAATGCAACTCAATATTTGTTGCCCAGTTTCTGCAGTTTTAGGAAATATCCCACATGTGGCCGTAGCGTGCTACTGGAATGAAGCACCGGCCTCAGAAGCAAAGTAGCACCTAGTGGATTTTGGGGCCTTATTTTTGTTAGAATATATTTTAGGCACCATGTCAGGTTTGAAGGGCTCTTGCAGTGACAAAACAGTAAAAATCCCCCAAAAGTGACCCCATCTGGGAAACTCAAGGAAATTATCTAGGGGTGTAGTGAGCATTTTGACCGCACAGGTTTTTTACAGAAATTATTGGAAGTAGGCCGTGAAAATTAAAATCAACATTTCTTCAAAGAAAATGTAGGTTTAGCTAATTTTTTCTCATTTCCAGAAGGACTGAAGGAGAAAAAGCACCACAAAATTTGTAAAGCAATTTCTCCCGAGTAAAACAGTCCCCCACATGTGGTAATAAACGGTTGTTTGGAGACACGGCGTGGCTGAGAAGGGAAAGAGCGCTATTTGGCTTTTGGAGTTCACATTTAGCAGGAATGGTTTGCGGAAGCCATGTCACATTTACAAAGCCCCTGAGGGGACAAAACAGTGGAAACCCCCCACAAGTGACCCCATTTTGGAGACTACACCCATTGAGGAAATTATCTAGGGGTATAGTGAGCGATTTGACCCCACAGTTTTTTTGCAGAAATTATTGGAAGTAGGCCCTGAAAATAATAATCTAAATTTTTTCAAAAAAAATCTAAGTTTAGCTAATTTTTTCTCATTTCCAGAAGGACTGAAGGAGAAAAAGCACCACAAAATTTGTAAAGCAATTTCTCCCGAGTAAAACAGTCCCCCACATGTGGTAATAAACGGCTGTTTGGACACACGGCGAGGCTTAGAAGGGAAAGAGCACTATTTGGCTTTTTGAGATCACATTTAGCAGGAATGATTTGCGGAGGACAGGTCACATTTGCAAAGCCCCTGAGGGGACAAAACAATGAAAACGCCCAAAAATGGACTCCATTTAGGAAACTACACCTTTTGAGGAATTCATCTAGCAGTATTGTGAGCATTTTGACCCCACAGATGTTTCATAGAATTTATTAGAATTAGGCAGTGAAAATAAAAACAGTCCTTTTTCTTCAATAAGACGTAGCTTTAGCGAAAATTTTTTCATTTTCTCAACAAATAAAGGAAAAAAAGAACCCAACATTTGTAAAGCAATTTCTCCCGAGTACGGCAATACCCCATATGTGGTCATAAACTGCTGTTTGGGCAAACGGCAGGGCTCAGAAGGGAAGGACCGCCATTTGGAGTGCAGATGTTGCTGGATTGGTTTCTGGGCGCCTGTGGGCCCAAAACAGTGGAAACCCCCCAGAAGTGACCCCATTTTGGAAACTACACCCCTCAATGCATTTACCAAGGGGTGTAGTAAGCATTTTAACCCTGCAGGTGTTTTGTAGAAATTAGTGTTCACTCGATGTTGAAGAGTGAAAATGGGATCTTTTTCCATAGATATGCCAATATGTGGTGCCCGGCTTGTGCCACCATAACAAGACAGCTCTCTAATTATTATGCGGTGTTTCCCGGTTTTAGAAACACCCTACATGTGGCCCTAATATTTTGCCTGGACATATGACAGGGCTCAGGAGTGAAGAGTACCATGCGGAGTGGAGGCCTAATTTGGCGATTTACAAAGTATTGGTTCACAACTGCAGAGGCTCAGATGTGAAATAATAAAAAGAAACCCCTGATTAGTGACCCCCACTATGGAAACTGCACCCCTCAAGGCATTTATTAAGGGGTGTAGTGAGCATTTTCACCCACAGGTCTTTTCCATAAATGAATGCGCTGCGGATGGTGCAAATTAAAAATTTATATTTTTCCCTAGATATGCCATTCAGTGGCAAATATGTCATGCCAAGCTTATGATGCTTGAGACACACACCCCAAAAATTGTTAAAAGGGTTCTCCCGGGTATGACGATGCCATATATGTTGAAGGAAACTGCTGTTTGGGCACGCTGTAGGGTTCAGAGCCGAGGGAGAACCATTTGGCTTTTGGAGAGCGGATTTTGCTTGGTACTATATTTGTTTGAGTATTGCTGGTGTTTCCATTTATAATGTGGGGTACATGTAAGCGGGGCGGAGTATATAAGGGGCATAGTCAGGTGGTATAAAAAAATAATAATAATCCATAGATGTGTGTTACGCTGTGAAGCAATCCTTTCTGCACAGCCCAGTGTCGCACTGATAAATGGTGTCATTTCTTATCCCCCTTTTGGTCCACACCCCGCACCTTTTGTAGTTTGGGGAATTTTGCTGGGAAAGTGTTGTCCTGGTATAATACGGGCACCGTCGCTTCCAGCGGATATGTTTGGGCTCTCCCCTTCCTGGTTTCCTAATTTTAGGTCCTTGATAAATCGCCTCTTGAAACAGAAGAAATGTTCCCCTCGGGCACAACTGCATATTTTTTTATTTCCTGACTTATTGGAGCCATAACTCATTTTATTTTTCATAGACGTAGTGGTATGAGGGCTGGTTTGTTGCGGGACGAGCTGTAGTTATTATTGGTACCATTTTGGGGTACATGTGACTTTTTGATCACCTTTTATCCTATTTTTTGGGAGACCAGGTAAACAAAAAAACGCAATTCTGGCACAGCTTTTTTCGTTTTTTTTTATACAGCGTTCACCATGCGTTATAAACTACATGTTAACTTTATTCTGCGGGTCAGTACGATTCTGGCGATACCTAATTTATAGCACTTTTTTATGTTTTACAACTTTTTTGCACAATAAAATTACTTTTGTAAAAAGAATGTATTTTTTATGTCGCCAAGTTGTGAGAACCATAACTTTTTAATTTTTTTGTCGATGGAGCTGTATAAGGGCTTGTTTTTTGCGGGACGAGCTATAGTTTTTATAGGTACCATTTTTGGATACGTGCGACTTTTTGATCACTTTTTATTCTAATATTTGTAGGGCAAAGTGACCAAAAAACAGAAACATCGAAGGGGTTAATGGCAGGGATCGGAGCTAGCTCCGGTTCCTGCCGTTACAGGTGGATGTCAGCTGTACAGTACAGCGGACTTCCACCGCTCATGACGCCGGATCAGCTCCTGACCCGGCGCCATCTTGCCGGCAGCTACGGAAGCCGATCAGGCTCCGCCGCCGGGCGGATCTTGACCGGCTTCGGTGCTAAGCAGACCGGGAGGCCAGTATTAGGCCTCCAGTTGCCATTGCAGCCACCGGAACCCCGGCAATTTCATTGCTGGGGCTCCGATGAGCTGCAAACACCTTAAGTGCAGCGATCGCGTTTGAGCGCTGCACTTAAGGGGTTAATGGCGGGGATCGAAGCTAATTTCGGTCCCCGCCGTTACAGTCGGATGTCAGCTGTAAGATACAGCTGAGATCCGACGATGATGGCACCGGCTCAGCTTCTACATTTACGGCAAATGTCGGGAAGGGGTTAATACTGCAGCAGGCAATAACATTCTAGAGAACTTCCATCTTTGTGATTACAGTTTAGGGAAGGCTGTCATGAGGATGCCTTGTGCTCAAAGCAAGGTAAATAAAAAATGGTTTCTAAATTTGGTGTGGAAGAACTTGACTAGTATGCAAAAGGCCCTGACCTCAACCCCCCTGAACACTTTTGGGTTAAATTGGAATACATTAAGCCAAGCCTTGACAAACATCATACCTAGAGCTTACATCTTGCTCTTGCAGCTGAATATACCAGTATACCCACAGCCATGTTTGAAAAACCTGCATAGAAGAGTGCAGGGTTAGATTTAGGGGAAAAAGGGTAGTGAAGAGGTGCCCCCAAGTACACCACTTTTTTTTTTCTAAATTACCAATTATCTATTGATTTGCCCTGAAGCATTTACAGTACTTACCACACCTCAATACCATGTCTTCTTCACCTCTGGGTGCCACTGCACTGGTTCCTCAATTTAGGGGTCTGGTTTGAAATCTGAATTAATTTTCTGATCTGATCTGGGGCCTGAATTAATTTGGGGGTCTGGTCTGTCTTAATTCATTTGAGGGTCTGGTCCCTGGGGTTTGTATCAATTTTCCCTTTTAATTATAGGGATGCCACATTAACCCCTTCCCTCTTTAGCCACTTTTGACCTTCCTGACAGAGCCTAATTTTTCAAATCTGACATGTGTCACTTTATGTGGTAATAACTGCGGAATGCTTTCACCTATCCAAGCGATTCCGAGATTGTTTTCTCGTGACACATTGGACTTTATGTTACTGGCAAAATTTGCTCGATATGTTCAGTATTTAATTGTGAAAAACACCAAAAATTAGCGAAAAATTGCAAAAATTAGCATTTTTCTCAATTTAAATGTATCTGCTTATAAGACAGGCAGTTATACCACACAAAATTGTTGCTAATTAACATCACCCATATGTCTACTTTAGATTGGCATCGTTTTTTGAACATCCTTTTATTTTTCTATGACCTCACAAGGCTTAGAACTTTAGCAGCAATTTCTCACATTTTCAAGAAAATTTCAAAAGGCTATTTTTACAGGGGCCAGTTCAGTTGTGAAGTGGTTTTGAGGGCCTTATATATTAGAAACCCCCAAAAAGTCACCCCATTTTAAAAACTTCACCCCTCAAAGTATTCAAAACAACATTTAGAAAATGTCTTAACCCTTTACACATTTCACAGGAATTAAAGCAAAGTAGAGGTGAAATTTACAAATTTCATATTTTTCTGCAGAAATAAATTTTGAATACAATTTTTTTTATAACACAGAAGGTTTTACCAGAGAAATGCAACTCAATATTTGTTGCCCAGTTTCTGCAGTTTTAGGAAATATCCCACATGTGGCCGTAGCGTGCTACTGGAATGAAGCACCGGCCTCAGAAGCAAAGTAGCACCTAGTGGATTTTGGGGCCTTATTTTTGTTAGAATATATTTTAGGCACCATGTCAGGTTTGAAGGGCTCTTGCAGTGACAAAACAGTAAAAATCCCCCAAAAGTGACCCCATCTGGGAAACTCAAGGAAATTATCTAGGGGTGTAGTGAGCATTTTGACCGCACAGGTTTTTTACAGAAATTATTGGAAGTAGGCCGTGAAAATTAAAATCAACATTTCTTCAAAGAAAATGTAGGTTTAGCTAATTTTTTCTCATTTCCAAAAGGACTGAAGGAGAAAAAGCACCACAAAATTTGTAAAGCAATTTCTCCCGAGTAAAACAGTCCCCCACATGTGGTAATAAACGGTTGTTTGGAGACACGGCGTGGCTGAGAAGGGAAAGAGCGCTATTTGGCTTTTGGAGTTCACATTTAGCAGGAATGGTTTGCGGAAGCCATGTCACATTTACAAAGCCCCTGAGGGGACAAAACAGTGGAAACCCCCCACAAGTGACCCCATTTTGGAGACTACACCCATTGAGGAAATTATCTAGGGGTATAGTGAGCGATTTGACCCCACAGTTTTTTTGCAGAAATTATTGGAAGTAGGCCCTGAAAATAATAATCTAAATTTTTTCAAAAAAAATCTAAGTTTAGCTAATTTTTTCTCATTTCCAGAAGGACTGAAGGAGAAAAAGCACCACAAAATTTGTAAAGCAATTTCTCCCGAGTAAAACAGTCCCCCACATGTGGTAATAAACGGCTGTTTGGACACACGGCGAGGCTTAGAAGGGAAAGAGCACTATTTGGCTTTTTGAGATCACATTTAGCAGGAATGATTTGCGGAGGACAGGTCACATTTGCAAAGCCCCTGAGGGGACAAAACAATGAAAACGCCCAAAAATGGACTCCATTTAGGAAACTACACCTTTTGAGGAATTCATCTAGCAGTATTGTGAGCATTTTGACCCCACAGATGTTTCATAGAATTTATTAGAATTAGGCAGTGAAAATAAAAACAGTCCTTTTTCTTCAATAAGACGTAGCTTTAGCGAAAAATTTTTCATTTTCTCAACAAATAAAGGAAAAAAAGAACCCAACATTTGTAAAGCAATTTCTCCCGAGTACGGCAATACCCCATATGTGGTCATAAACTGCTGTTTGGGCAAACGGCAGGGCTCAGAAGGGAAGGACCGCCATTTGGAGTGCAGATGTTGCTGGATTGGTTTCTGGGCGCCTGTGGGCCCAAAACAGTGGAAACCCCCCAGAAGTGACCCCATTTTGGAAACTACACCCCTCAATGCATTTACCAAGGGGTGTAGTAAGCATTTTAACCCTGCAGGTGTTTTGTAGAAATTAGTGTTCACTCGATGTTGAAGAGTGAAAATGGGATCTTTTTCCATAGATATGCCAATATGTGGTGCCCGGCTTGTGCCACCATAACAAGACAGCTCTCTAATTATTATGCGGTGTTTCCCGGTTTTAGAAACACCCTACATGTGGCCCTAATATTTTGCCTGGACATATGACAGGGCTCAGGAGTGAAGAGTACCATGCGGAGTGGAGGCCTAATTTGGCGATTTACAAAGTATTGGTTCACAACTGCAGAGGCTCAGATGTGAAATAATAAAAAGAAACCCCTGATTAGTGACCCCCACTATGGAAACTGCACCCCTCAAGGCATTTATTAAGGGGTGTAGTGAGCATTTTCACCCACAGGTCTTTTCCATAAATGAATGCGCTGCGGATGGTGCAAATTAAAAATTTATATTTTTCCCTAGATATGCCATTCAGTGGCAAATATGTCATGCCAAGCTTATGATGCTTGAGACACACACCCCAAAAATTGTTAAAAGGGTTCTCCCGGGTATGACGATGCCATATATGTTGAAGGAAACTGCTGTTTGGGCACGCTGTAGGGTTCAGAGCCGAGGGAGAACCATTTGGCTTTTGGAGAGCGGATTTTGCTTGGTACTATATTTGTTTGAGTATTGCTGGTGTTTCCATTTATAATGTGGGGGTACATGTAAGCGGGGCGGAGTATATAAGGGGCATAGTCAGGTGGTATAAAAAAATAATAATAATCCATAGATGTGTGTTACGCTGTGAAGCAATCCTTTCTGCACAGCCCAGTGTCGCACTGATAAATGGTGTCATTTCTTATCCCCCTTTTGGTCCACACCCCGCACCTTTTGTAGTTTGGGGAATTTTGCTGGGAAAGTGTTGTCCTGGTATAATACGGGCACCGTCGCTTCCAGCGGATATGTTTGGGCTCTCCCCTTCCTGGTTTCCTAATTTTAGGTCCTTGATAAATCGCCTCTTGAAACAGAAGAAATGTTCCCCTCGGGCACAACTGCATATTTTTTTATTTCCTGACTTATTGGAGCCATAACTCATTTTATTTTTCATAGACGTAGTGGTATGAGGGCTGGTTTGTTGCGGGACGAGCTGTAGTTATTATTGGTACCATTTTGGGGTACATGTGACTTTTTGATCACCTTTTATCCTATTTTTTGGGAGACCAGGTAAACAAAAAAACGCAATTCTGGCACAGCTTTTTTCGTTTTTTTTTATACAGCGTTCACCATGCGTTATAAACTACATGTTAACTTTATTCTGCGGGTCAGTACGATTCTGGCGATACCTAATTTATAGCACTTTTTTATGTTTTACAACTTTTTTGCACAATAAAATTACTTTTGTAAAAAGAATGTATTTTTTATGTCGCCAAGTTGTGAGAACCATAACTTTTTAATTTTTTTGTCGATGGAGCTGTATAAGGGCTTGTTTTTTGCGGGACGAGCTATAGTTTTTATAGGTACCATTTTTGGATACGTGCGACTTTTTGATCACTTTTTATTCTAATATTTGTAGGGCAAAGTGACCAAAAAACAGAAACTCTGGTAAAGTTTTTTACGTTTTTTTTTTTACGCTGTTCACCGCGTGCAATAAATAATATAATATTTTGATACCTCAGGTCGTTACGGTCGTGGCGATACCAAATACATATGGTTTATTATTATTTTTCAATAATAAAGGACTTGATAAGAGTAAAAGGGGGATTGTGTTTTATTTGATTACTTGAAACTTGTATTGTTTTCAAACTTTTTTGCACTTTTTTTTACACTTTTCTTCAAGTCCCACTAGGGGACTTGAAGGTCCAACGGTCAGATTTTTTTTTTTCTAATACATTGCACTACCTATGTAGTGCAATGTATTAGATCTGTCAGTCATTCACTGACAGCAAGCCGATTAGGCTTCGCCTCCCGGCGGGGCCTAATCGGCTTCCGTAATGGCAGAGCAGGAGACCATTGTGTCTCCTGTTGCCATAACAGCAGTCGCCAGTCCCGATTGCCTGTCGGGGCTGGCGATCTGCTAGTAACCGCTACGATGCAGCAATCGCTTTCGATTGCTGCATCGAAGGGGTTAATGGCAGGGATCGGAGCTAGCTCCGGTTCCTGCCGTTACAGGTGGATGTCAGCTGTACAGTACAGCGGACTTCCACCGCTCATGACGCCGGATCAGCTCCTGACCCGGCGCCATCTTGCCGGCAGCTACGGAAGCCGATCAGGCTCCGCCGCCGGGCGGATCTTGACCGGCTTCGGTGCTAAGCAGACCGGGAGGCCAGTATTAGGCCTCCAGTTGCCATTGCAGCCACCGGAACCCCGGCAATTTCATTGCTGGGGCTCCGATGAGCTGCAAACACCTTAAGTGCAGCGATCGCGTTTGAGCGCTGCACTTAAGGGGTTAATGGCGGGGATCGAAGCTAATTTCGGTCCCCGCCGTTACAGTCGGATGTCAGCTGTAAGATACAGCTGAGATCCGACGATGATGGCACCGGCTCAGCTTCTACATTTACGGCAAATGTCGGGAAGGGGTTAATACTGCAGCAGGCAATAACATTCTAGAGAACTTCCATCTTTGTGATTACAGTTTAGGGAAGGCTGTCATGAGGATGCCTTGTGCTCAAAGCAAGGTAAATAAAAAATGGTTTCTAAATTTGGTGTGGAAGAACTTGACTAGTATGCAAAAGGCCCTGACCTCAACCCCCCTGAACACTTTTGGGTTAAATTGGAATACATTAAGCCAAGCCTTGACAAACATCATACCTAGAGCTTACATCTTGCTCTTGCAGCTGAATATACCAGTATACCCACAGCCATGTTTGAAAAACCTGCATAGAAGAGTGCAGGGTTAGATTTAGGGGAAAAAGGGTAGTGAAGAGGTGCCCCCAAGTACACCACTTTTTTTTTTCTAAATTACCAATTATCTATTGATTTGCCCTGAAGCATTTACAGTACTTACCACACCTCAATACCATGTCTTCTTCACCTCTGGGTGCCACTGCACTGGTTCCTCAATTTAAGGGTCTGGTTTGAAATCTGAATTAATTTTCTGATCTGATCTGGGGCCTGAATTAATTTGGGGGTCTGGTCTGTCTTAATTCATTTGAGGGTCTGGTCCCTGGGGTTTGTATCAATTTTGGGACATGGTTTGGGCTTTGAATTAATTTTGGGGGTCTGAATTATTTTTGTGGTCTGAGTACTGGATTCATTTTGTGGTCTGGTTTGGATTCTGGATTCATTTTGTGGTCTGGTTTGAATTCTAGATTCATTTTGAGGTCTGGAGTCTGAATTAATTTTGGGGATTTGTATGGTGTCTGAATTAATCTTGGGGTCAGCTCTAGGGCCTTAATTAATTTTGGGGTCTTGGCCTGAATTAATTTTGGGGCCTGTGCTGGATCTGCCACGTACGATAGCCCATTAGGCCCCACCCAGAGAAAGGACCTAATAGGCTTGCCATCAGTGAATGACTGACAGCTCTAATGCATTGCACTAGGTGGGGAGTAAAGATCAGAGGTGCAGGCCTTCAAAAAAAGAATAGAAAACTTTGTCAGAATTGCTGGTTTTCGGTCACCTTGCTCGCCCAAAAATGGAATAAAAAGTGATCAAAAAAATCGCATGTACCCCAAAAATATACCAATGAAAACTATAGATTGTGCCGCAAGAAATAAGCCCGCACACTGCATCATTGGCGAAAAAAATATAAAAGTTCTGGATCTCAGGATATGTCAACACAAAATGTGCAGTGTCCAAAAGTGGATAAGATTGGGCACCATTTTTCAGTGAGACACTGGCCACATATTTGTGAAATATTATTTATTTACCGCATTATTATACCCTCTTATTATGCCCTGATGTTCTCCGCACAGATTACATATACCCTGATGTACTCTGCACAGCTTACATATGCCCCCATATTATAAACTGAAATACAAGCAAAACCCCAAACAAAACTACTACCAAGCAAAATCTGCACTCCAAAAGCCAAGTGGCGCTCCCTCCCTTCTAAGCCCTACAGCGTGCCCAAACAGCAGTTTACGTCCACATATATGGCATCGCGGGGAGAACCCGCTTAGCAGTTTACGAGGTGTGTGTTGTGCACTAAAACGGCATATCAGCGGAAAATTGCAATTTTCACTTTGCATCATTTGCTGCGCATTAATTACTAATGAAAGAACACCTTTCGGGGCAAAATGCTCACTAAAGTCTTTAAAATGCCTTCAGGGGGTGTATTTTCCAAAATAGGGGTCACTACTTGGGGGTTTGTTTTACTATTTGACCTCAGAGCCCTGCAATTGTGGGCCAATGCCGCGAAAATCACCAAAATAGACCTCAAATGCGCATGTTGCTCGTCACTTCTGAGCCCTGCCATATGTCCAGGCAAATTATAAATGCCTTGAGGGGTGTAGTCTTCAAAATGGGGTCACTTCTTGGGGCTTCCATTGTACTCTGGTACCTTAGGGTTTTGCAAATGCGACATGGCACCCAAAAACCAATCCAGCAAAATCTGCATGCCATATAGTGCTCCTGCCTTTCGGAGCCCTGCCAGTTTATGACCACATGTGGGGTATTCCTGTACTCGTGAGAAATTGCTTTTCAAATGTTGTGGTGCTTTTTCTCCTTTATTCCTTGTAAAAATTGAAAATGTCCACGTTTTATCGGAAAAAAAATTGCTTTTCAATTTCATGGCCTAATTCCACTAAATTCAACAACAAAAAACCTGTGGGGTCAAAATGCTGACTATACCCCTAGATAAATTTCTTCAGTGGTGTATTTTCCCCAAATGGAGTCACTTTTGGGGGGTTTCCACTGATCTGGTCCCAGAGGAGCTTTGCAAATGTGACATGGCGCCGCAAACCATTCCAGCAAAATTTGAGCACCAAAAGCCAAATGGTGCTTCTTCCCTTCTAAGCCCTGCCATGGGTCCAAACAGCAGTTTATTACCACATATGCGGTATTGCTGCGCTCAGAAGAGGTTGCTTTACAAAAAGTCGGGGTGCTTTTTCTCCTTTATTTATTGTGAAAATCGAAAAATCTGAGCTAAAACTACATTTTATTAGAAAAAAACTTAGATTTTCATACTTAGATTTTCATTTTCACTGCCTAATTCCACTAAAGCCAGCAAAAAGCCTGTGGGGGCAAAGTGCTCACTATACCCCTCGATAAATTCCTTGAGGGGTGTAGTTTCCAAAATGGTGTCACTTTTGGGGGGTTTCCACTGATTTGGTCCCGCAGGAGCTTTGCAAATGTGACATGGCGCCGCAAACCATTCCAGCAAAATTTGAGCACCAAAAGCCAAATGGTGCTCCTTCCCTTCTAAGCCGTGCCGTGGGTCCAAACAGCAGTTTATTACCACATATGGGGTATTGCTGTGCTCAGAAGAGGTTGCTTTACAAAAAGTAGGGGTGCTTTTTCTCCTTTATTTATTGTGAAAATGGAAAAATCTGAGCTAAAACTACATTTTATTAGAAAAAACTTAGATTTTCATTTTCACTGCCTAATTCCACTAAAGTCAGCAAAAAGCCTGTGGGGGCAAAATGCTCACTATACCCCTCGATAAATTCCTTGAGAGGTGTAGTTTCCAAAATGGGGTCACTTTTGGGGGGTTTCCACTGATTTGGTCCCGCAGGAGCTTTGCAAATGTGACATGGCGCCGCAAACCATTCCAGCAAAATTTGAGCACCAAAAGCCAAATGGTGCTCCTTCCCTTCTGAGCCCTGCCGTGTACCACATATGGGGTATTGCCGTAATCGGGAGAAATTGCTTTTCAAATGTTTGGGTGTTTTTTCTCCTTTATGCCTTGTAAAAATTTACAATTTCTACGTTTTATTGGAAAAATGTATATTTTCATTTTCACGGCCTCATTCCACTAAATTCAGCAAAAATACTGTGGGGTCAAAATACCCACTATACCCCTTGATAAATTCCTTGAGGGGTGCAGTTTGACAAATGGTGTGTTTTTAGGGGTGTTTCCACTGTTTTGGCCCCACTAGACCTCTTCAAACCGGACATGGTGCCTAAAAATAGCCTAATAAAAAAAATGCCCCAAAATCCTCAAGGTGCTCCATTGCTTCTGAGGCCGGTGTTTCAGTAAATTACCACACTAGGGCCACATGTGGGATATTTCTAAAAACTGCAGAATCTGGGCAATAAATATTGAGTTGTGTTTCTCTGGTAAAACTTTCTGTGTTACAGAAAAACAAGGAGTAAATATGAATTTCTGCAAAAAAAATGAAGTTTGTAAATTTCACCCCTACTTTGCTTTAATTCTTGTGAAACGCCTAAAGGGTTAATAAACTTTCTAAGTGCAGTTTTTAAAATGGGGGTTTGTATTGTATGGGCCCCTCAAAATTACTTCAGAACTGAACTTGTCCCTGTAAAAATAGCCTTTTGAAATTTTCTTGAAAATGTGTGAAATTTCTGCTAAAGTTCTAAGCCTTCTACTGTCCTAGAAAAATAAAAGGATGTTCAAAAAACGATGCCAATCTAAAGTAAACATATGAGAAATGTTAATTAGCAACTATTTTGCGTGGTATAACTATTTGTCTTACAAGCAGATTCCTTTTAAATTTAGAAAATGCAAATTTTTTGCAAAATGCTTGTGTTTTTCACAATTAAATACTGAATGTATCGACCAAATTTCACCAGTAGCATAAAGTCCAATGTGTCAAGAGAAAATATCATAATCACTTGGATAGGTAAAAGCATATAAAAATTATTACCACATAAAGTGACACATGCCAGATTTGAAAAATAGGGCTGCGTCCCGAACGTGACAATTAGTGCACATCCTTAAAGGGAATGTGTCACTAGAATTTTTTTTTTTTTAGTTAAACAGTTAATATATACATGATTACACATTGTTCTAATTTTTTCACGATTCTAGATTCTAATTTATAACATTTCCATGTGCTGGTCACTAGAGGGAGCAATTCCCAAAATTGCAGCATTGCAACGTGGTAACGCAACCACATTGCTTTATGCTGCAAATTTGGTGTAGACACACACGCTCTAGTGAGCTCACAGAATCCCCCCTCCCTTATCCTGGCTAGTGCCAGGAGAAGGAGGTGGTTGAATCTGCTAATCCTCCTGCACTGTGCATTCGCTCAGAAAATGGCGGCACAAAGTGTAGGAGGATTACATACAGTGGTAATCAGACAGTATAACACGAACAAAATACACACACCCTATACACCAACATAACTTACCTGCTCCTGTCCCCGCTGCTGCCTCCGGTCCTACTCCTCGCGTCTTCGCTGCCTGGTACATATGACCGGAAGCTGCGACCGGAAGTAGTCATCTTACTGTCTGGCCGCGGCTTCCGGTCCACAAGAAAATGGCGCCGGATGTCGCTCGGCCGAAGACCTTCCTTTTGGACTGCTCCCGTTCGCATCCTCTATGGGGATGTATGTGCCGTATTCCATCTCTGTATGTGTCGTTAATCGACACATACAGAGATGAAAAAAAAAATGGCATCCCCCATAGTGAAGTAAAAGTTAGAAAAAATAAAAAAGTGACACAAAAACACAAATAAATAAAATGTATTCTAATAACACACTAAAAGCTCTTTTATATAAAAAAAAATGTTTTCGCGACACCCGTACTTTAAGGGGTTAAGGATGATGAGCAAAAAAAAAAAATCTGACAGTACATAAAACATACTCTCTCCAGTGCCACCTACTGACAGCATCAGCAATGTGCAAGCTCCAGCTGCAAGGATTTGCAGAAAAGTAATTGTTCAACCAGTGACACCAGCAGAGAAAATACTGGCCTATTTATTCAGATGAGGTGCAATTACCTTTGTGATTTACGCATTCTCAAATAATCTGTAGTTGTGATGCAAATAGGGTTCCTTGAGTTCACTAGGGAGACCATGTAAATGCAATTCTGGTGCAGTACTATCTCAGATTATCACAGAACGTACTAACGTACTATCAAAAAGACAAGTAGTCAAAGGTAAAATCACCTCATAACAAGAAAATAAATGCATGTAAATAAAGCTGATCGGTGGTAAAATGATAAAAAGATGTTGTTTTTTTATCAGCGTACAAACTATTTGTCCAATAAACTATTACTTTTACTTGTACAAGTGCAACTAAGTCAGAAAGCATGCTTACATGAAAGTCCACAACCAGTATGTTTAATGTTAACATTCACTAGTCGACGGATTTATAAATATATATTGTGATTACATCATATCGATCAGTTTTCAATTTCTGAAGTAGGGCCAGTTCACACAGAGTTTTTTGCCACGTTTTTTTGACACAGAAACCGCGTCGGAAAACGCGCCAAAAAATGGCCGAAAATGCCTCCCATTGATTTCAGTGGGAGGCGGAGGCGTTTTTTTCCCCGCGAGCGGAAAAATCGTCTCGCGGGAAAAAGAAGCGACATGCCCTATCTTCAGGAGTTTACGTCTCTGACCTCCCATTGACATCAATGGGAGCCAAAGAAAGCGTATTTCATAGCGTTTTTTGCCCACGGCGATCAATGGCCGCGGGAGCAAAAAAACGCAACGAAAATTGGCGTGCAGGCAGAGCAAAATCTGCTTCAAAATTCCAAACCGAATTTTGAGGCAGATTTTCTGCCTGCAAAAAAACTCTGTGAGAACCCAGCCTTAATCTTTCACTGACACAGAACAAGGAGCGTCATTATTGCGGGTGCAGAGTTTGCAATCACATTTAGGCCATAGGGCCGGAGGGGGACAATGGCCACATAGAGAACTATAAGTATTTTTTTTTATCTCTGTACTGTGACATCACTGTGTACAATATCCTTGTATTATGATGCTGTGTTTATTATCTCTGTGCTGTGACATCACTGTGTACAATATCCTTGTATTATGTTGCTGTGTATATTATCTCTGTGCTGTGACATCACTGTGTACAATATCCTTGTATTATGTTGCTGTGTATATTATCTCTGTGCTGTGACATCACTGTGTACAATATCCTTGTATTATGATGCTGTGTTTAATATCTCTGTGCTGTGACATCACGGTGTACAATATCCTTGTATTATGATGCTGTGTTTATTATCTCTGTGCTGTGACATCACTGTGTACAATATCCTTGTATTATGATGCTGTGTTTATTATCTCTGTGCTGTGACATCACGGTGTACAATATCCTTGTATTATGATGCTGTGTTTATTATCTCTGTGCTGTGACATCACTGTGTACAATATCCTTGTATTATGTTGCTGTGTATATTATCTCTGTGCTGTGACATCACTGTGTACAATATCCTTGTATTATGATGCTGTGTTTAATATCTCTGTGCTGTGACATCACGGTGTACAATATCCTTGTATTATGATGCTGTGTTTATTATCTCTGTGCTGTGACATCACGGTGTACAATATCCTTGTATTATGATCCTGTGTTTATTATCTCTGTGCTGTGACATCACTGTGTACAATATCCTTGTATTATGATGCTGTGTTTATTATCTCTGTGCTGTGACATCACTGTGTACAATATCCTTGTATTATGATCCTGTGTTTATTATCTCTGTGCTGTGACATCACTGTGTACAATATCCTTGTATTATGATGCTGTGTTTATTATCTCTGTGCTGTGACATCACTGTGTAGAATATCCTTGTATTATGATGCTGTTTATTATCTCTGTGCTGTGACATCACTGTGTACATTATCCATATTATGATGCTGTGTTTAATATCTCTGTGCTGTGACATCACTGTGTACAATATCCATATTATGATGCTGTGTTTAATATCTCTGTGCTGTGACATCACGGTGTACGATATCCTTGTATTATGATGCTGTGTTTATTATCTCTGTGCTGTGACATCACGGTGTACAATATCCTTGTATTATGATGCTGCGTTTAATATCTCTGTGCTGTGACATCACTGTGTACAATATCCTTGTATTATGATGCTGCGTTTATTATCTCTGTGCTGTGACATCACTGTGTACAATATCCATATTATGATGCTGTGTTTATTATCTCTGTGCTGTGACATCACTGTGTACAATATCCTTGTATTATGATGGTGTGTTTATTATCTCTGTGCTGTGACATCACTGTGTACAATATCCTTGTATTATGATGCTGCGTTTATTATCTCTGTGCTGTGACATCACGGTGTACAATATCCTTGTATTATGATGCTGTTTATTATCTCTGTGCTGTGACATCACTGTGTACAATATCCATATTATGATGCTGTGTTTAATATCTCTGTGCTGTGACATCACGGTGTACGATATCCTTGTATTATGATGCTGTGTTTATTATCTCTGTGCTGTGACATCACGGTGTACAATATCCTTGTATTATGATGCTGCGTTTAATATCTCTGTGCTGTGACATCACTGTGTACAATATCCTTGTATTATGATGCTGCGTTTATTATCTCTGTGCTGTGACATCACTGTGTACAATATCCATATTATGATGCTGTGTTTATTATCTCTGTGCTGTGA
The DNA here is from genome assembly GCF_050947455.1 of Rhinoderma darwinii. NCBI lineage: Eukaryota > Metazoa > Chordata > Amphibia > Anura > Rhinodermatidae > Rhinoderma > Rhinoderma darwinii. The sequence continues at coordinate 301,447,752 of NC_134691.1, read as the reverse complement.
CATCACTGTGTACAATATCCTTGTATTATGATGGTGTGTTTATTATCTCTGTGCTATGACATCACTGTGTACAATATCCTTGTATTATGATGCTGCGTTTATTATCTCTGTGCTGTGACATCACGGTGTACAATATCCTTGTATTATGATGCTGTTTATTATCTCTGTGCTGTGACATCACTGTGTACAATATCCATATTATGATGCTGTGTTTAATATCTCTGTGCTGTGACATCACGGTGTACAATATCCTTGTATTATGATGCTGTGTTTATTATCTCTGTGCTGTGACATCACGGTGTACAATATCCTTGTATTATGATGCTGCGTTTAATATCTCTGTGCTGTGACATCACTGTGTACAATATCCTTGTATTATGATGCTGCGTTTATTATCTCTGTGCTGTGACATCACTGTGTACAATATCCTTGTATTATGATGCTGCGTTTATTATCTCTGTGCTGTGACATCACTGTGTACAATATCCTTGTATTATGATGCTGCGTTTATTATCTGTGCTGTGACATCACTGTGTACAATATCCTTGTATTATGATGCTGCGTTTATTATCTCTGTGCTGTGACATCACTGTGTACAATATCCTTGTATTATGATGCTGTGTTTATTATCTCTGTGCTGTGACATCACGGTGTACAATATCCTTGTATTATGATGCTGTGTTTATTATCTCTGTGCTGTGACATCACTGTGTACATTATCCTTGTATTATGATGCTGTGTTTCATATCTCTGTGCTGTGACATCACGGTGTACAATATCCTTGTATTATGATGCTGTGTTTATTATCTCTGTGCTGTGACATCACTGTGTACAATATCCATATTATGATGCTGTGTTTATTATCTCTGTGCTGTGACATCACTGTGTACAATATCCTTGTATTATGATCCTGTGTTTATTATCTCTGTGCTGTGACATCACTGTGTACAATATCCTTGTATTATGATGCTGTGTTTATTATCTCTGTGCTGTGACATCACTGTGTACAATATCCATATTATGATGCTGTGTTTATTATCTCTGTGCTGTGACATCACTGTGTACAATATCCTTGCATTATGATGCTGTTTATTATCTCTGTGCTGTGACATCACTGTGTACAATATCCTTGTATTATGATGGTGTTTATTATCTCTGTGCTGTGACATCACGGTGTACAATATCCTTGTATTATGATGGTGTGTTTATTATCTCTGTGCTGTGACATCACTGTGTACAATATCCTTGTATTATGATGCTGTGTTTATTATCTCTGTGCTGTGACATCACGGTGTACAATATCCTTGTATTATGATGCTGTGTTTATTATCTCTGTGCTGTGACATCACTGTGTACATTATCCTTGTATTATGATGCTGTGTTTATTATCTCTGTGCTGTGACATCACTGTGTACAATATCCATATTATGATGCTGTGTTTATTATCTCTGTGCTGTGACATCACTGTGTACAATATCCTTGTATTATGTTCCTGTGTTTATTATCTCTGTGCTGTGACATCACTGTGTACAATATCCTTGTATTATGATGCTGTGTTTATTATCTCTGTGCTGTGACATCACTGTGTACAATATCCATATTATGATGCTGTGTTTATTATCTCTGTGCTGTGACATCACTGTGTACAATATCCTTGCATTATGATGCTGTTTATTATCTCTGTGCTGTGACATCACTGTGTACAATATCCTTGTATTATGATGGTGTTTATTATCTCTGTGCTGTGACATCACGGTGTACAATATCCTTGTATTATGATGGTGTGTTTATTATCTCTGTGCTGTGATATCACTGTGTATATTATCCTTGTATTATGTTGCTGTGTTTATTATCTCTGTGCTATGACATCACTGTGGTTCCTTAACTTTTAGCTTTGACATCATTGTTTATGTTCTTTGACTTAATCCCTGTTCTGTATCAGCACAGTGCATGTTATTTCCATACTATGATATCACTGTGATAACTCTTTCCTATGACATAATAGTGTTTATTATCTCTGCACTGTAACATTACAGCATGCATTATAGCTGTGCCATTATTATGTTTATTATCAGCATTCTGTGACATTATCCCTATTCTGTGACATCACTGTATGCATAATTCCCATACTGTGACATCACTGTGATCTATGACTTCACAGTGGTTATTATCTTTGTACTGTGAAATCACTGTATTTGTTATTCCTGTTTTGTGACATCACTTTGTGCATCATCTATGACCATGATCAATGTATTGCGACACCACTGTATACAAAAACCCTGGGCAACATTACTGCAACATCCTTATTTTTATTATCGCTGCCCAGTGACATCACTGTGTTTATCATCCTTGTGGCGGGATATCATTGTGTGCATTATCCATATTGTGTGATATAATAGTAAGAATTATTTCTGTGCAGTGACATCACTGTGTTTAGCATCCTTGTGGCGGGATATCATTGTGTGCATTATCCATATTGTGTAACATAATAGTACGAATTATTTCTGTGCAGTGACATCACTGTGTTTAGCATCCTTGTTGCGGGAAATCATTGTGTGCATTATCCATGTTGTGTGACATAACAGTAAGAATTCTTTCTGTGCATTGACATCACAGTGTGTAGCATCCTTGTTGCGGGATATCATTGTGTGCATTATCCATGTTGTGTGACATAACAGTAAGGGTATGTGCACACACACTAATTACGTCCGTAATTGACGGACGTATTTCGGCCGCAAGTCCCGGACCGAACACAGTGCAAGGAGCCGGGCTCCTAGCATCATACTTATGTACGATGCTAGAAGTCCCTGCCTCGCTGCAGGACAACTGTCCCGTACTGTAATCATGATTATACTACGGGACAGTTGTCCTGCAGCAAGGCAGGGACTCCTAGCGTCGTACATAAGTATGATGCTAGGAGCCTGGCTCCTTGCACTGTGTTCGTTCCGGGACTTGCGGCCGAAATACGTCCGTCAATTACGGACGTAATTAGTGTGTGTGCACATACCCTAAGAATTATTTCTGTGCATTGACATCACTGTGTTTAGCTTCCTTGTGGCGGGATATCATTGTGTGCATTATCCATATTGTGTGATATAATAGTAAGAATTATTTCTGTGCAGTGACATCACTGTGTTTAGCATCCTTGTTGCGGGATATCATTGTGTGCATTATCCATGTTGTGTGACATAACAGTAAGAATTATTTCTGTGCAGTGACATCACTGTGTGCATTTTCATGAGGTGCAGAGGTTGCAGCGGTTTTCCCTCGAATCACTTTGTGTATAGGCTTTTTACACATGGCCTATTGTGATAGGTAAAGATTTAAAAGGTGATCTCGGTGCACATGTTGCAGGAGCCTAAAGGAAAATATAGGGTTAAAGCAGCGCTGATTGTGCTCCGGTAGACGGTGACGCAGCAGATGTAAGATACTCCTTACTGGTAGTGCACAGTAATAAACTATGATCCCAGGCTACTGCTTTCTACATTATACAGATATGAAACTTGCATTCACTTCCTGTATGAGTGGAGCTCTTGGCTGAGCTGCGTGTTTTGGCTTCTGTCAGATGTAGGAAATGTGTGGCACCACCCCTCAGTGAGAGGGACGGATTTACAGGGCTGTGCTGCTGATTTGTACACACTGGAAGTGACAGTCCTGAGCTGATTAGTCCATGCTGATCCCCCAGGGCTGCTTATTCCATAAACTCTCACAACTGGGTAGGGTGAGGTCCACTTACTCCACAGAGGGGCGTGCGCTGCGGCCAACATGTTTGCATTCTCCAACATGCAGGAGATTGGACTTCTGTGCTGGTTAAGCTCCAACTAGTCACCTGAAATCTCTCGCCCTGGCATTTGCTGGACCCTGGCAGTTCTAGACATCTGTGGTGGTATCAAGATCAGCGACAAGTTGTCTAAAATTCTGTGGCGATAGATCAAAGAATGGGCAGCACAGCTATGGATACTAAGAAGAAGAAGGAGCTTTCCAAAAAGAGCAGCAGCCAGAAGCGGAGGATGCTGAGAGTTCATATACCTGTAAGTATCTTCCTGCAGATGTGTGAGCATTCTACATGTGTCGGCGCAGTGTTCTTGCACATCTGGCCCCTTCTTATCCTCTGGGCTTCCTCCACAGGTGGCCACAGATCATATTACAATTGAATCCCTTCTATGTGTCACAAAAAATGTGAATCTCACAGGTCTGAAGCCTAACATGACTCATTATACAGGATTTTCATTTCTAAATTAAGAATATCTGCATGTAGCATTAGCTAAGTGTGTCAAAGTCACTGACAAAACATTGTGGCTCTGTTTTGTCACATGGGATCACTTTACTGTTTACGGATCTTGTAAAGAGTACCTTTAGTTTAAGATAGATAACATAACTGTATAATCATCAATTCAATAATATATTGTTCTGTATAAAATGCCTCCCTCCAGCAGGAGTAAAGTGAGCATATAAAAAAGGTAACAGGGCATGTCCTATACCCATTGTCTTCTTTGCTAGTCCTCCAGTAGGATTTGGACTGTTTTATTATCGGTTTGTCCCATTGCAGACTCTAGACTGCTGTAATTTGCAGGACTTAGCTTGCTGACTGTAACTCAGGGGAAATGCAGAAATTTGACATTTTGGCAACTGCTGGTTTTTTATAATTTTTCCCCAAAAATATATGATTAAATTGTTTATAAAACACCCTAAGGCTCTGTTCACACTGGCGTTATTTCCTTCCTATCAGGGATTCCAGTATTTTTGACGGTGAGAATAGCGTAGTCAGCAGCAATTTTTTTTCCAGTCAAAAACACTGCAACCCGACGAAAACAAAAATCAGTCAGGATTCGTTGAAATCCTTCAGGTAAAAGGATCTGTCAGAGCTGTCAAGACCCCGTTATAACATAAGCTCCATTATGACACAGATCATATAGACAATGTTCATCAAACCTGAAGATTAAAGGCTATGTACACCTTTGAAATATATATATTTTTTAATAAGCCTCCCCTTCTATGTGTCCCTAGTGCTGATATGTTGTACTGATCAGAACTTGTTGCATTTCCCATTGGTTTTGGAAAAGTAATACAGCTGCAATAACTGCTCCGGCTTTGAATGGTGTCTCTTAGATATTAGCTTCCTCGAGAATATAGGTATAATTTATACTGAAGCTCCACCTTTAGAGATAATTGTAAAAAATTGTTTGTGAATTGCACAATTGTAAAATCAGGAAAGCGCCTTTTATTTACGGAAATATTCTGATAGCTAATTTACAGGACCGAAGCAGACGCATCAGCGGACACAGACTATCTTTAACAGCAGCCCATTGTCTGCTGATTGGTCTGCAGGGCAAGTACAGTGTGAGGCATTTTAAATTCCCATTCATGTTATTATTGGGACATTCCCACAATCATTTGGGTGACAGCTATGATCCCCATTTCCTCCATGAGAATGCATTGTCGGCTCAGCTAAACGGGCATCTTATTTCAATAAGGCCTTATTCACACGAACGTGTTAAAAGTCCGTGTGACGGCCGTTGAAACAACAGTCGTCACACGGACCTATATAATTCAATGTGGCCATTCACGCGGCCGTTGTTTCAACGGACCGTGTGAAGGGTACGTGAGAAAATAGGACATGTCCTATGTTTTTGCGCTTCACGCATCCCTCCATAGACTCTAGTATATGGGGGATGCGTGATATCGCATCCCGCAGCGCAGAGCACGGATGCACCTCGGACGTGAAAAACTGCGGTTTTTTACTTCCGAGATGCGCAACGCCCCTGTGAACCCAGCCTAAGGGCTTATTCAGACGAACGTATAATACGTCTGTGCAACGCGCGTGATTTTCACGCGCGTCGCACGGACCTATGTTAGTCAATGGGGCCGTTCAGACTGTCAGTGATTTTCACGCAGCGTATGTCCGCTGCGTAAAACTCACGATATGTCCTATATTTGCCCGTTTTTCGCGCATCATGCACCCATTGAAGTCAATGTGTGTGTGAAAACCGCGCACGGCACACGGACTAACTTCCGTGTGACGCTCGTGATTCACGCTACAGTAGTCAAAACTATGAATGAAAACAAAAAAACACCACGTGCTTTTCTGTTTGCAAACATAAAAACAGTGTCATAATGATGTGGCTGCGTGAAAAATCACGCAGCCACGCACCATATGCTGATGACACACGGAGCTGTTATGGACCTTTTGCGCGCGCAAAACGCAGCGTTTTTTGCACGCGCAAAACACACACGCTCGTGTGAATCCGGCATAAGTGTGTAGGGTAGGAAAGATACACATTAGATTGCCAGTGGATCTAGTCAAAATTGCCACAATCTGTCACCAATTACCTAATGTGTATTGTCAGATTGAGAGGCGTTCACCTCATTATAACATTTTACTAGATGATTATTATCTATGCAATTTCCTAAAAAAAATATTTAAACCATTAAAAAAAAAAAAAATATTACATTGAATGAACCCAACTGGGCATAGGCATTCTGAAACGTTGTAACATATTTTTTATTTCAATGTGGCAACTAATCACAGGTTTATATGTGTAAATTTCTTATCATTAGACCTTGTTCACACGGTGGAAACTTCAAGCTGATTCCGATGCTGATTATTGTGTAGTTAGCGCATTTCGCTGAGAAAACACTGTCAGGTAGCCTCATACCGATTATCGCCATCTGCGTTCAGAAAGGCGGCAGTTTGTACTACAAAACCCCAGCAGAAATTCGAGGGTCAGCCTCAGGGCATGGCCACACGTGGCGGATTTCCTCCGCAACTGTCCGCATCAATGCCGAACAGAATCTGCGTTGCAGATTCTGCTGCGGATCTGCACAAAATGTGCAGTAAATTGATGCGGACTAGCTGCTGCGGACTGCGGTAAAAGTACTTCCCTTCTCCCTATCAGTGCAGGATAGAGAGAAGGGACAGCACTTTCCCTTGTGAAAGTCAAAGAAATTCATACTTACCGGCCGTTGTCTTGGTGACGCGTCCCTCCTTCGGCATCCAGCCCGACCTCCCTGGATGACGCGGCAGTCCATGTGACCGCTGCAGCCTGTTATTGGCCTGTGATTGGCTGCAGCCGTCACTTAGACTGAAACGTCATCCTGGGAGGCCGGACTGGAGACAGAAGCAGGGAGTTCTCGGTAAGTATGAACTTCAATTTTTTTTACAGGTTGCTGTATATTGAGATCGTAGTCACTGTCCCGGGTGCAGAAACAGTTACTGCCGATCGCTTAACTCTTTCAGCACCCTGGACAGTGACTATTTACTGACGTCTCCTAGCAACGCTCCCGTAATTACGGGAGCCCCATTGACTTCCTCAGTCTGGCTGTAGACCTAGAAATACATGGGTCCAGCCAGAATGAAGAAATGTCATGGCAAAAAAGCAAGACGGATCCGCAGCACACATGACATGTGCATGACAGCTGCGGACTTCATTGCGGAATTTAGAATCTCCATTGAAGTCAATGGAGAAATTCCGCCATGAGTCCGCCACTGCTCCGCAACAGACAGAGCATGCTGCGGACACCAAATTCCGCTCCGCAGCCTATGCTCCGCAGCGGAATTTTACGCCTCGTCTAAACGAACACTTCTAAATAGAAGTGGAAGGCAATGGAGAAACGGCTTCGCTGCGGATTAACGCTGCGGAGTGTCCGCAGTGAAATTCCGCCACGTGTGAACCCAGCCTCATATTTCTGCTGCGGAATCTTGGCCAAATCCATGTCACATTTTCCCTCAGGTAAAATCCATCTTGTGAGCAAGGCCTTAGGATTTATTCACATTGGGTTTGCAGCATACGTTGGAGGTAGAGGTTGAGAAGATTTCCCGAAGTTTACCTCTGACGGAAGCCTCTGAAGTATGCCATGTATAGGGATAACGTGGGCTCCTATGCTAAAAAATATATTACGATTTTAGTATACTTTTTTTGCTGGAAGCCTCTGTAAGCAAAATCGACTACGCTATTCCATGGAGTTGAAAAAGAATCTATACCGAAGTATACCGGCCTGACGGACACTCTTCTGGGACACTCATAGCATCCGGGGGTTGAAAATGGCCCTATGGATATGTTTGAAGTGTGCACCGGGAATTTTACCTGGAATATACACTGCAGGTGCAGTGTGAAAAGGCCCTTAAACGGGTTATGTTTTCATCATCCACATTTTTAGTGGTGCCTTTCGGGGCGGTTTTTATGCGGCAAAAAACGCTGAAGCCAGATGTTAACTTGAAGTCAATGGGAAAATATAATACGCCCTACAAATATGGCGGTTTTTTATTTTAACTTTTTAGCTCAGTGGCGTTTTACTAAAATCATAGCAAGCCTAGCTTTGGCGTACTTTGCATCATTTGAAAAACGGCCGCGTAAAAAAAAGACTGCGAAAAAGAAGTGCATGTCACTTCTTGAGCCATTTTTAGAGTCGTTTTTCATGGACTCCAACAGCTCCAAAAATGGCCGTAAAAAACGCAGCGAAAAACCCGAGTGGCTAAAAAAACGCCTGAAAATCAGGAGCTGTTTTTCCTTGAAAACAGCTTCGTATTTTCAGACGTATTTGATTTTGTGTGTACACATACCCTTATAGCTACGTTCCTGGCAGTTCTCCATCTTTCAATGATATTTTGCGTTCCTCACCATTTGTAAGAACCCTGCTTGCTGTGGGTGAATTAAAACAATTTTGTTGACAGTCTGAAAACCTGTCATGTTTCTTTTCAACTAAGGCCTCATGCACACGACCCCATTGGTGTTTTTTTACAGTCCGCCAAACCACGGGTCCATTGAGGTCCATTGGACCGCAAAAAAACGTTAATTGTGCATCCGTGTGTTCTTACGGATCCACAACAATTTCACCAGAAGTGTGAACCCACAAATCCGGACCGTAAAATGACATGTTCTGAGTTTCTGCAGTCCGGATTCTCAGCCCAAGCACGGATCCATGAAAACCCTGGTTGTGTGCATGGGGCCATAGAAATGAATGGATCTGCAATTTATCCGGAAAAAATAAATAAATTACGGACGCAAATTCACACCGTGTTTGGTGTTTACATTCAGTAGGACTGGTTTTGCAAAACTGCAATTTTTGCAAAATCACAACAAGAAACAAACCAACAACAAAATGGCACTTGTAAAAACAGCCTGGTGAGGCGGACACCGGTTTCAGATGGACACGATGAGGATGGGTCATCAGCTTTTGGATGTAAACAATTAGGCCATGTTCAGACGTGGCTGAATTTTTCCGCTGCAAATGTTGGTGCAGATTCGGGCAATTACGCAATGAATCTGCAGCAACATTTGCATATTTGACAGGTAATTCAGACGTTGCGGATATCACAGCGGACTTGCCACAGATTTCAGTTTTTGCATTGCAAAGGCTGAAATCCGCAGTGAAATTCCGCTTCTTCTCCGCAACATAATGAGCATGCTGCAGAGGGGAAATTCTGCACCGCAGCCCAAATTCCGCACAGTTATTTTCCGCAACATCTGAACTAAGTTTCCTAAAAATGTATAGAAACAAATGTAAAAAAACAGCTGCTGCAGAATTCCACTGCGGACTGTCCCCAGCGGAACTCAACAGCAATTCCGCCACTTCTGAATGTGCCCTTAATGTTGCTATTCTCTGAGAGAAAGCAATCTTGAAAACTGAATTGGAACTTAAAACATGTTAGAAAGTTGCAGAACTTTTCATTATACAACGATTGAGCTTTATTTATATAAAACCGGAAACCTCTTTGCTGCACATAAAGGGCATGTTCAGACGTGGCGGAATTGCTGTTGAATTCCGCTGCGGACAGTCTGCAGTGGAATTCTCCAGCGGCCGTTTTTTACATTTATTTCAATACATTTTTAGGCAAGTTAGTTCAGACGTTGCGGATAACTCCGCTGCGGACTATAGGCTGCGGTGCGGAATTTTCCCTCCGCAGCATGCACTGTCTGTTGCGGAGAAGAAGCGGAATTTCACTGCGGATTTCAGCCTTTGCAATGCAAATACTGAAATCTGTGGCAAGTCCGCTGTGATATCTGCAACGTCTGAATTACCTGTCAAATATGCAAATGTTGCTGCAGATTCGTTGCGTAATTGCCCCAAATTTGCACCAACATTTGCAGCGGAAAAACTCTGCCACGTCTGGCTGTGCCCAAACAGTTCTGGGATGACAAGACAATACACTGTATATCTATCTGCATGTAACTATATTGGCAGGCTGAATACTTTCTTCATTGTGTTGGAATATTTGGCTGTGGATGACATTTTACAACTAGAACTCTGATGAGTGAATCACATTTTATAACGTTATGACAGTAAATTAAAGCGGCCGGCTTCCCTGATATTTATTTCGCATTTCAAGTCCAGCAACACTTGGTATTGAAAGCTCATCTATGAGGAACTACTCAGAGCGGCCAAGCAAAACTTTTACAAACTTCCAACTTCCCTTTTGCCTACAACTACAAAAGTATCAGTTCTTTCATTTGCTTTTTTAGTTTGCAGCAAATTTTACTTATCTAACTAATGAGAATATAATACGGATCGGAGAATGTCGGTAATATATGTCTCAGTATGAATTTGCATCTACAATAATATTTTTTATAGATCGATTTGTGCCCTGACAGTGAATACTTCTCTTATCCCAGTCTCCCTTTCTTAGATTTAATCCCTACAATATAAAAAAAAAAAAAAACTCGAGTGCATTGAACAAACCAATATAAATACAGTAACATCATGGTTTTTTGTCTCTATCAGCAAAGTAGGGTTAATGTCATGGAAACCTGGATTGTGCTTCTTGAGTCATTACGCTAATTATTCCTAACAAGTAAAATTTATTTTTAATGAGACACTAAACCTAAAGTCTATCCTATCTATATTTGCTGTGCAATCTATAAGCAGCCATGTCAGGCCGCACAGGACCTCCAGAAGTCCAAGATTACAATTTTATCTCAGTTATCTTCCGCTGTGATAAAATGCAGATACAAATAAACATGCACATTATAGGTTTCATTCACATCTGCGCTAGGTCACCGTTCTGATGTTCCGTCTGAGCTTTATTTATTTATTTCAGTTACTTATATAGCGCCAACATATTATGCAGTGCTGTATAGAGGTCCTCTTTTTTTTTTTTACTGTCCCCATTGGGGCTCACAATCTAAATTCCCTATTGGTATGTTTTTGGGGTGTGGGAGGAAACCCACACAAACATGGAGAAAACATACAAACGTTGTCCTTGGTTGGATTTGAACCCAGGACCCCAGTGCTGCAAGTCAACAGTGCTAACCACTGAGCCACCGAGTTTTCCATCGGAACAGATCCCTAACAGACACATACGGAAACCATAGGTTTCAATGGTGACGGATCCGGTGCAATAGCATAGTCAACTATGGTATTGATTCAGTCAAAACGACGGAACCCTCGCACAACTGAGACAAATGGAAACCATTGGCACTGGATCTGTCACCATTGAAATCAAAGGTGATGGAAACGGAAACCTATGGTTTCCGTTTGTGTCTGTCAGGGCTGCGTTCTGATGGAAAGCTCCGATGGAACGTTGGAACAGAGCCCTAGTGCTGATGTGAACTAAGCCATACTGGGAGCTTATGTTATAAGATTTTGACTTTAGGTTTAAATGTTCCTTTAACCGCTTCAGTATAAGCTAGGACATGTTAAGACAAACACACACGTTAGGTAGCGGTCAGTGTAAACAAACTGACCGTTATCTCTTTTCTCCTGAACCCCATAAACATGCATGCTCAGCTGGATATAAGGTCCTTTTACACCAGCCAATATGGGCCGTGAAAACTAGCACCGATCAATAAGACAGCTCGTTGATCGGTGCTCGTTTGCTCCTTTCACAAGAATGATTGGTCATGTATGGGTACGAGCGATCGTTACTACATGATGTCGTTACCATCATGTCTGCAGCACATCTCCCTGTTTACACAGGGAGATGTGCTGCAGACAATGATAATATTTGATGCTGCATAAAAGATGCAATCAGCCGGTGAACGAGCGTTTTCTTGTTCATTGGCGGATCGTTGCCCTGTTCACACAGGGCAATGTTCGGGAAGATCTACCAGATATGGTTTTTATTCTGGCATTGGTTTGTCTGCCACCCAGTTACTCATCCACTGTTTTGAAAAAGGTTTGTCTGTTTGTGGTGAATAGGAATAATTGCCCAGTGATAATATTGGGAGATATAAATTGTGTAATGAATAAAACCTTAGACAGGATCAGACGATCTCCAGTGGTTCGATCTTCAATTACAACCCCCTTAGCAAATCTATGTATTGAAATAGGCTTGATTGACCTATGGAGAGTAAGGGTATGTTCACACGGCCTATTTTCGGGCTGTAAAATCGGAAGCAGAACGCCTCCAAACATCTGCTCATTGATTTCAATGGGAAAACGGCGTTCTGTTCTGACGGAGCGTTTTTCGCTGCGTTTTTTTATGCATAAAAAAACGGCCACGAAAAAGAAGTGCAGGACACTTCTTAGGACGTTTTTTTGTTGTTGTGCGTATTGAAAAAAGCTCTAAAAACTTCCGTAAAAAACGAAGCGAAAATCGCAAGTGGCACAAAAAACGTCTGAAAATCAGGAGTTGTTTTCTCTTGAAAACAGCTCCGTATTTTGAAAAGTTTTTGACTCTGCGTGTGAACATACCCTGAGGATTCCCTTTAAAAGGGAATTTTCCTGCCATAAAAAATCGCATCACACTATGTCACGTATTGATTTAGTCCTATGTAGTGAATCAGGGACAGAACTGGTAGGGAAAATAAAATATGACAATAGAGGTATATCAGACCATTCCCGGATAGTTATAGAAATAATTGAACGAGGGAGAAAATAAAATTTATCGGACAGTTAAAATAAATCCTCACTGGTTCAATATAATTAAAAACCTGGACGATATTAACAATCAGCACAAACGTTAAAGGTAAATTGGGATTCGGCCCAAGATAGAACTGTGTGGGAAGCAGCAAAGGCATTCCTAACGGGTATTCTGTTTAAGAGTATAACTAACAAAATAAGAGAATTTTAACAGGGGAAAAAAATGTGCATCAGAACTAGAGGAACAATATATCAGATCCCCCACAGCAGAAAATGAAAATAATTGGCTAGATGCGATTGAGGACTACAGAAAGTGGGTACTGACAAAAGCACAGAACAATATTCTCTTTTTGGGTCAGGGAAGATATTGCGAAGGAGGCAAATCCAGTAAGTAATGAATATCGTTAAAAATCAACGAGTCACAAGTAAAATTTCTGTTATTTCAGATAAAGGAGGACGTTTGATCAGGGATCCAGAGGAAATAGGGGAACATTTTTTGTCGTATTTCTCCAAATTATACAAAATAGAAAGGCAATATGATGAAGAACAGCTAGAGAAATACTTAGGCCCCATGCACACGAACGTGTTTTTGCGGCCGCAATTCACCCGCAAATCTGCGAGTGAATTGCGGTCCCATTAATTTCTATGGGCTCATGCACACGACCGTGGTTTCCACGGTCCGTGCATTGCCCAGGAGCTTGGACCGCAAAAAGATAGGACATGTCTTATTACGGCAGTGTTTTGCGGTCCTAGCTCATAGAAATGTTAGCACGCGGCCATGTGCACGGCCAGCGATTTGCGGGCGGCCCGCAGGTGAAACTCCGCGCCCGTCCGAGCTGAAAATCACGGCCGTGTACACCACTACGTTCGTGTGCATGAGGCCCTAGGAGACATTTCATTTGCTTCCTTATCTGAAAAGCATAGAATAATCCTAGATCAACCCTTTTCCATTTCAGAATTACAAGATGCGCTTAAAAACATTAAGGGAAACACCGCACCGGGGTTAGATGGATTCCCGTTTGAGGTATACAGGAGAATGGAGAAAGAACTGCTGCTAGCTCTCTTGAGAATAATAAAAGTTTCATTACGAGAGGGTGGTTTACCTCGATCCTTGTTAGAAGCCAGCATAATATTCATTTTAAAACAGGATAAAAAAACAGTAGAGATCGATTGATACCAACCGATCTCTTTGCGAAACACCGATGACAAAATATTGACGGAAGTATTGACAAATAGATTATCGAAGGTAATAACCAATTTAATACATAAAGATCAAAAAGGTTTTATAATGGGAAGATCTACAATATTATTATAGATTACATAAAAAAAATTTTTTACCCACTTCCACCAGCCATTTTTTTTAAGGCAGGATTCAAAGAAAACAGCAATTTTTGCATGTTTTTTTATTTTATTTTTTACAACGTTCACCGAGCGGGTTAAATGATGTTATGACTTTAAAGTTGGGGTCGTTACAGACGCAGCGATACCAAATATGTGTAATTTTTTAACTTTATTTTGTTTTTTAATAATAAAGCAGTTTGTAAGGGGAAACAGTGGGGTTTTTTTCACTTTTTTTTTTTTAAAACTTTTTAAAAACTTTTTTACTAGCTCCACTAGGGGACTTCACTATGCGATCCTACGTTCGCATTTATAATACACTGCAATACTTCTGTATTGCAGTGTATTATGCCTGTCTGTGTAAGACGGACAGGCATCTGCTAGGCCATGCCTCTGGCATGACCTAGCAGGCATACACTACAGGCAGGCCCTGAGGGCCTTTGTTAGGCCCCCAGCTGCCATTGGAGACACAGACACTCGGCGATCTTATCGCCAGGTGTCAGTGGGATGAGAGGGAGCTCCCTCCCTCTCTTCAAAACAACTCTGATGCGGCGTTCGCTATTGAGCGCCGCATCTGAGGGGTTAAACGGGTGAGATCGATACTGATATCGATCTCACCTGTTAGAGCAGGGATGCCCCCAGCCCTCAACTACCTCTGGTAACTGAAAGCAGGGAGGTTTAACGGCTCCCTGCTCTGTTTATTTATTCTGATGCAGCGCCGTAAAAAGGCTATTGCATCGGAATAAAGCCCGTTAGTGGCCGCCGTAAAAACACTATGGGGCGGTGACTAACGGGTTAAGCTGTCGTAGTGCTGTTGAGCTGCCACAATACATATTCGATAGTCTGTCTATTCTGATGAATTCGCCAAGTTCGAAGGTGATTAATGTTTCTGGTCAGCATTACTTAAAGGGATTTTTCCAAAGAAAGATTTAACGGCATAACCAGTGGATATGCCATAAAAGTCTAATGGAGGTCTGATGACTTTTATAGAGAATGACTATGCACTCCCCCTTCATTCTTGGAATCGTAGGACGTCCAAGAGGTTGCAACATCATGTACCCATTAGGTCAGGTTTAAACGTAGCTGATTTGCTGCAGACTTGTGGTGCGGTTTTCAGAACCTTATCCACAAGTAGCAGAAATCTGCTGTAAACTCGCAGCACAATTGGCAGAAAATTACGCCTGTTACACATTTATTTCGCTACGTGTGGTTGTGCCCTTATGAAGCATAAGGCTAGTGCTACACGTTGTCTTTGGCCGCATTTGCAATGATTGTGAATGTGGTTGCGTTACGACACGCGACTTAATATGACAGTTGCAAAAAATTCAAACGTGTTGCACTTTTGGTCACAGCTCGCAAGTCGCATGCGACTTTGCCTGCCTAGTTTTGAATGCATGTCACGTGCGATTGCAAAGCATCTGCAACATGTCAGCGTTTAGTTTTTCTTTGGGTGTCTTTTGGAAGTCACAAAGCTTAGACTCGCAACTAAATCGCAAAATATTTCTGTCACACAACTTATGTGCGACATTAGCCTTAGGGCATGTTCAGACGTGGTGGATTTGCAGTGTGGATTTCACATGGCAAATCCACAGCAATTTACAGTAGATGGGGCTTTCAAAATTCCATCCACATGTAGCGGAGAAAATTCACAATGAAAGCAGAGCATGCTTCAGATTTTCAAATCCGCAGCATGCTCAGTCTGTTGCTGAGAAACTTCGGGTTTTCCGCAACAAAATGTGCATGCTTCATATGAAGATTTTGATGCAGATCAATTGCGGATTTGCAGAGAAATTTGCAGAATAATCTGTAGCGGAAACCATCCACAACGTCTGAGCATGGCCTAAAATGGCTTAAATTCATCCTAAGGCCAGATTCACAGGAACAAGTGCAAACTCGGACGTGAAAAACTGCAGTTTTCCATGTCCGAGTTGCACCCGTGCGGGTCCCATTTTCACGGATCCCTCATGGACTTGAGTCATAGACTTGAGTCACTCCATGTTGTTATTCCTAAGCACTACAACATGATCAGGGCTTTGGCTTCCACATAGGCCGGAGTGGAGTGCTAAGGTGACCAAAAAACAGCAATTTGTATGTTTTATATATATTTATTTTTTTACGGCATTCACAGAGCGGGTTAAACAGCGCTATATTGTGATAGTTTGGACGCGACGATACCAGTTAGATACCAGTTAGATACCAGTTAGATACCAGTATGTTAACTTTTTTTTTTTTTTTTAACATTGATTTAGGGAAAAAATTTGAAAAGGGGGGTTTTTTGGTACATAAAAAAACCCTTTATTTAACTGTTTTTTAATTTTTTTATTAGTCCCCCTAGGGGACTTGAAGCAGCGATCGTTGGGTCGCTTGCATGATATACTGCATGTTAACGCAATCATGGGCCAAAATATATTAGACTGAAATTTGTAATGGGTATGTCAACCGATACCCGCCCCCCAGTAATTTATCCAGCTTCCAAATCATAGGTAATAGATATATATATCTGAGAGAAAAGATGACACAAGAGACCATGCTTGTATGCTCAAAATCCTTCTCTGATCTTTATTGATCCAAACAAGTATATAAGTATAATGACAGGAAAGGTGCCGGCTTTGGTTTCAGCCAATCATCTACAATATGATAATGACTCTGATTCAGCCAATGAGAATATTTCAATGCATTATAATAATTCTTCACCCTCCAAGCCCCAGGTGGCCTGAACCTTGTCCCATGGGAAGACACACATTTCAGAGACACAAGTTAATTTGTCTCCTTCTAATCTCACTAGAGAATGGAGACTGCAGATAAGTTTAAATCATTTAAACAGAGGGCTGAATCCCCTTCCCTCATGGTAAACAATGTCATTGTTCATTCGGCCAAGGCTATTTGATCTGCTCCTCACAAGAGTAATAAAACATTCAATTCAAGAACACATAACATAGAATTGCTTCAAGACATCTGCTGACATATTACTTTTTACTTATTAATCTCAAGATGGCTCCTTCAGGCCAAAAGATGGATTCCAACGATCCAAAATGGACGCCTACCATACAAGATGGAGTCCATGCAAAATGTTATCTTTTAAACATATTCTAATCACTTTCACATTTGTTTATATGAGGATATTTTGCATCCACGCCAGGTACTTAAAGGAGGGCTCATCCCCCCTTGAGGACTTACCTAACCATTTCACCTCATCCCCTGGTCATTTCAACAAAATTCCTTCCCATAATTGTTTCACTCATAGGGTACACTTGATTAAAAGATCCAGGATGCTGGGTAATCATTTTAGCCTTTGCTGCGAAGCATTGCCAAAGTTTTGTCAGGCCTCAAAATATGAGCCTCAGAAGCAAATATAATGCAATACATAATTAACCTGCAGGACACTCTGGAGCAGACCCATTACCCATCCCCTAACAGCCTTAAACCAGTTAGAGGGATTGAGCCATGACAACCAATCCGGCCACTCCAGGGTCCAATCATCTTTAGAATTGTCTTTCCTGAACTCTTCCTTTATTTTCTCAGCTTTATTTACGGTCATACTTGTCCTGCATAATGGCAGTAGGGTCTATATAATGGCAACAGGCTGTATCAACTACTTGGCACATGCACATCCCCCCTTGGGCAGCATTCAAAACATCAAACACAATCTCTAACAGTGTCCAATCTGTCGGCCACTTTCTCTATATTATGAGCATTTTTTACTGTTAAACCAAATAATATTGGCAATAATCCAAACTTCTCCTCTACGGTACTTGTATTGGTCATAATTGTCACACTGTCACTTACTGTCCTAATGGGACTTTTACCCCTGCAGATATAACAGGTCGTGGGCAGCATCTTCCTTAAACCTAAAGACACCCAGGTAACATAACCTCTAGGCTCTCATTGCTGCCATGCACTTCTTACATATGAGTGACAACAACCAGTGACCTTCACCTCACATCTCCACATAAAACACCTCAAGTTGTTAACAATTCACAGTACCGTGGCATATTTACACACATTATAATTATAAACCTCAGACAATATAAACAATAGGGCCTCAACTTATAAAATAATGCTATCACCAATCTCATGCTATCACCCTTCTAGGTTTGGGTCCCATCAGTTCATTGCCAGTCCTGTACATAATCGTCCTCTTCTTCTTCTGTCTTCTGCTACTGCTGACGGATACACTCAGGTCTTTGGTCTTTACTTTGAACTTTGCTGATGTCATCAGGACTTGGTTTGGTCCTTCTCATCTGTCAGACACCGTCTCTTTTAGTTTACGTCACCGGGCTGTACATAGCACCTCATGCTGTGAGCCTGGGGTGAGATCCCACGTAGACGGATTTTGTGGGGTTTTATTGTGACCACCACAAACCCTCCGTATTTGTCCTCTTCCTCCGGTAAGTTACTTGTCTGCAAGGCTGCTTAGAATTGTGACAATGCCGTCAGTTCATGATAAACGCGTTGTATTGGCTCAGGCTGCACCTGCCGCACCTCAGTAATGGAGTTCATCATATTAAAAGTCTTCTAGTTCATGTTTACTGGCACTTGCTGGGGACCCCCAACCCTCGTCAATTGTTAAAATAAATGCTAATCTGGTGATAACATCATCCGCATACACTATAAGCGTTGTTCTAAGTACATACAATAATAATGTCAGGCCCTTAAACTACATCAAACAAACACCTTTATGTAAGAAAAACTTCTCTGTTCCATTGGACAGTTACCTAGAAGATGTGTATTTACTGGGTACATTTCATTTGCACTTGGTGTTACACTTTTCAGCAGTATTTATACCTTATTCTGAGCTGATTACTTTTAACAGCTCCTACTCACAGAAATATACAGATACCATATGTTTTATCTGACAAGTGTCTCAAACCAATTTTTCTCCCCCTACTCTGGTTAGTTTTACCTGGGAAGGCCTCCCAAGGTCTGTTCTCTTTGTGGGAGGCGGGTATGATAAGGTTGGCACCGGTCTGCCAGGACTGTTCTGTAGGGAAATTAAACAGCTCTAACAGAATTTAGCAGCAACAGCTGTAAAACCTGGGACATACCAATTAGATCTCACCAAATCGATCCTTGCAGTCTTGGGGCATATGTGAGGTCATACACCATCAATACAAGTGCCATCAAGAGTGCCTACCGGTTTACCTTCCTTTATCCTCCACATTTTGTTAGAATCTGGTTTTCACGCCTTCCGCTCCCAGTTGGACACTTCCTGTGGAGAACAATCTTTTTCATCGGATAACCATTAATTGATCTTAATCAGATAATTCAATTGAAGAAAAACATTAACAATTACATATTTATGTTAAATGTTCACACTGGGCAGTAACTAAAACTGATACATGCAAACTGATTCTTCTTCTTTATATATTTTTACTGCACAGAATCCTTTCGCAACAAAAATATTTTCAAATGGGAATCTACTTGCACTGAGAAGTTATCATTTACACAAACATAATACTGACGCATGCCTCCAATAGTCCAATGCTAAGGCTGGTCCAGAACTTTACATAAAACAACCTCAGTATTTAATATACCCACAATACTTCTTGAATACAGTTATTAAACAAAGTTTGGAATAACATCTAGAGAACTGCTGATATCTTATCACTGTACAAACACCAGTTCAATACTTGGGATAAAAACGATTCCCCTGTCACTACACACAACTTCTGCAGTGGGGAAGATACAGGCCATGCTTCAGGCCCCCCTGAGAACAGGTCTACACATACGAGCACATTGTCATACACTTCTCCCTCAGGTAGTTGTATGTTCTGCAGTTGCTGGGACGTGTAATCTGGCCGGGCTGCACTTTTCACAGATACCTTTGCTGTTTTACCTATGTCATGCCGTGCGCACATCATGCCGGCTGCTACAAACCTAGTGGTGGCATTATTGTATCCAGGGACAAGCCAATTTACTGACACCTGACTGCACATACTCTATTTGTCATGTCTTTCATCTCTTACGCTCTCAATTTGCTTACCCGACGATCCAATAAAGGTCCTACTACCAATGGGCCCATAATTGTGGGCGATACCAATAGCGTACCTAGAGTCAGTGTAAATGTCGGCCGTCTTAACTTCTGCCAGGTTACAAGTCTCAGCGAGCACCTCCAGCTCCGCTCCTTGAGATGAACAAGAAGGTGAGAGTGGTTTCTGGGTAATTTACCTTGTGCCTCGTATCCTGTCTTGTACATACTCTATGAAGTATTTCTACATTACAAATTTACATTAAAAACTCATATCACATATAGATAGAACATTTCAAAAGGATGGCGTCTTCATTCTCAAAAATAAAAAACAAATGTTATACACTTCTCCACACTCATCAGATAATCCAGAACACTTGAGAATCCCACCCCCATCAGATCCTATAGATACCTGATTAATACCACAATAAAAATATTTTTACTAAAAATCTGGCATAAAATTAACAATGTTCAGATATTTTTCACCTCCTTCCCAACTAAATCTGTAAAAACTCATGGTCTCTTACACAATTTGTAGACCTCCTCAAACCAAATTCATTAATTCCAAACAAAATAAAATTGTACCTGATCAGTCACCTCACTACTCCCTCCTTTTTGGACTCTGCGAAAGTAATGTAGCAGGGTTCAAAACTACATATCTCAACATAATAAGGTTGGACACTCTATCTGGGGGGCACTAGTTTTCCCCCTTTTAATACACAATAGCCTAAAACAAAAGTGACTTCCTCCTGACAAAACAGAATGTTATCTTTTTAGATACCTTGCAACCATTTACTTTTAAAACCTCATACATTTTCAAAAATGACATTTAGTCAGTACTATAGCACTTCCTATGCATATGTAAAAACAAAAACAACAACTATAATTTTTTATCCAATAAAACAGAAAATAATAAATCTGCTAATATTAATTACTACAAACCAATAAACTATATGTGGGAGTAGGGAACAGTAGGGGTACATGCATCTTCAAGACCCCATGTCTCACAATATCTGTATTTTAATTCATTTGAATTAAATTAAAAACATTACGACATTAAATCTTATCACATCATAACACATAAATATGCAGCGTAACTTTTATCTTTTATGCAGACAAATTCTGAAATAATATTTGACACACTCGGTACTTACGGACAACAGCGCATGCGCAAAGATAAGTAACATTCCTAACCGCTACAACCAGCGAGCGGCCTTCTCCTGTCACACATATAACCCCCCTTTTCTTCAGGCCAATGCTTTTCTAAAATGACTTCAATTTAACCCTATACACAAAACACTAAAAATTTTACACAGTACTGCTATTAAAAATTAGAACATACAATATAGATCTAAAATCAGTGCAATATTGTAATCACTTGTCTCATCAGTCCATGCTCTATATATAAGCTTATATCAGTCTGCTTTTCAGACTTCACACTGCACGTGTTACATCACACAGCCCCTCTCCGTCACAATTGATATTTGTCATCATCATCGTCATCATCAATTCCTTATATGCAGCACTCCGGATTCATTTTCTCTCTCTGTCTATTCACAAACAGCCATTTATTAACATCCACCTACATTTTTGAACAATCAACTCATTTGATCACATATCTCATCCTCCCCACTCAGCCTTTTACTCTGTGGGCTGTAGTCCGGGGATTTGCTATGTATGTTGGTGATCATTTCTTTAAGGGCCTTGGGTGTGCGCCAATACCAATGTCCTTCACTGTAATTGTGTAGGTAGTTATACTACTACGACACATGTGGGTCATTCTTTGCTTTGAACACAGATTGTTATGTTACAACGGTATTCATTTCCAGCGGTCTCATATTAATACAGACTGACTGACTTGGATGTTATACTACATCAAAAGTCCATGCCAGATTATCAAATGCGTGCTAGAAATCAGTCTGTACTGATCCCCACCTTATGCCAGTCTGACAATGCATACAACTTGTTGTTAAGGACCCTTACACATAATATTACAAGCTGGCAGTGTGTGCTAAAAGTGTATCAATGATTATTCAAAACAACATTCAAAAAGTTTTCCCTATTGCACTGGGTAATGGTATATACACCCTTATCACATGTCTCACATGCACTTTCATATATATTCATTTGACTACTACAATCCTGACAAAGAACCTATTATTACAGAACCCCTTTTAGTTGTTATAGCGTTTTCTTCCCCTGTTTGTCACAATAATCTTTGGCTGTACGTCACACTACGGCGTTTCCCCTGTTGCTCTGCTCTCCAAGTTCTCCATTATCAGGACTTAAAGAGGCTCTGTCACCAGATTTTGCAACCCCTATCTGCTATTGCAGCAGATAGGCGCTGCAATGTAGATTACAGTAACGTTTTTATTTTTAAAAAACGAGCATTTTTGGCCAAGTTATGACCATTTTCGTATTTATGCAAATGAGGCTTGCAAAAGTACAACTGGGCGTGTTGAAAAGTAAAAGTACAACTGGGCGTGTATTATGTGCGTACATCGGGGCGTGTTTACTACTTTTACTAGCTGGGCGTTGTGTATAGAAGTGTCATCCACTTCTCTTCACAACGCCCAGTTTCTGGCAGTGCAGCACTGTGACGTCACTCACAGGTCCTGCATCGTGTCGGCACCAGAGGCTACAGATGATTCTGCAGCAGCATCGGCGTTTGCAGGTAAGTCGATGTAGCTACTTACCTGCAAATGCTGATGCTGCTGCAGAATCAAGTGTAGCCTCTGGTGCCGACACGATGCAGGACCTGTGAGTGACGTCACAGTGCTGCACTGCCAGAAGCTGGGCGTTGTGAAGAGAAGTGGATGACACTTCTATACACAACGCCCAGCTAGTAATAGTAGTAAACACGCCCCGATGTACGCACATAATACACGCCCAGTTGTACTTTTACTTTTCAACACGCCCAGTTGTACTTTTGCAAGCCTCATTTGCATAAATACGAAAATGGTCATAACTTGGGCAAAAATGCTCGTTTTTTAAAAATAAAAACGTTACTGTAATCTACATTGCAGCGCCTATCTGCTGCAATAGCAGATAGGGGCTGCAAAATCTGGTGACAGAGCCTCTTTAACCACAGAAGTCCTAATGATACTACTGGATATCACCTCTGAATATCCAACTTTTCTGTCCCAGACTCTCTGCTCTAAACGCGCAGTCTGTCTATCCGCGACTCTCTGCTATACTCGTGCAGTCTGTCGATGTTCGCAACTCTCTGCTATAAACGCGCAGTCTGTCTATTCGGACAGTTGCCAAGTCAGGCGTCCCTCAGAACAACCAGGCAACAGGAAAACATTCCCATTTGATCCTTAACAGTTTCTACACAACAGCCAAATAATAAATACAATTTTCAACAGACCTATAACAATTCACAGTTCATTGCAGGTTCACTACACAGCATTCAGCTTCCTCATCTTACACAGACAGATGTACGCCATGGATTCATACTACTTCTACACAAGTTTCTCTCTTTTTTCCCTACGTCATCACATTTCACAGGAGGGGGTCACGCACTCACTCCTCACATCTTCTGTTCTCAATCTTAACAATTTCAATGTTCAATGCCGGCAAAAATGTTCTCATAGTCACACATCTGTACAACAACTCAAGATAACGTACGTATCTGCAATCATTCATCACACTAAAAGCTTTCAACATACCTGCTGGATAAACACTGCGTATCAGGAGATGTGACGTCATGACCGCTAATTCCGGCCTCGGCAATGAATGAGTGAACCATGTTTGTAAGAATAAGCTTCTTACGTACCGGCCGGTTTTTGATATTCACTGATGCAAATGCCGTCAGGCCTCCAGCGACAGCGTATCAGACGAGCAATCTCCCGCGTTTTCGGCACCAAAAACTGTTAACGCAATCATGGGCCAAAATATATTAGACTGAAATTTGTAATGGGTATGTCAACGATACCCGCCCTCCAGTAATTTATCCAGCTTCCAAATCATAGGTAATAGATATATATATCTGAGAGAAAAGATGACACAAGAGACCATGCTTGTATGCTCAAAATCCTTCTCTGATCTTTATTGATCCAAACAAGTATATAAGTATAATGACAGGAAAGGTGCCGGCTTTGGTTTCAGCCAATCATCTACAATATGATAATGACTTTGATTCAGAAAATGAGAATATTTCAATGCATTATAATAATTCTTCACCCTCCAAGCCCCAGGTGGCCTGAACCTTGTCCCATGGGAAGACACACATTTCAGAGACACAAGTTAATTTGTCTCCTTCTTATCTCACTAGAGAATGGAGACTGCAGATAAGTTTAAATCATTTAAACAGAGGGCTGAATCCCCTTCCCTCATGGTAAACAATGTCATTGTTCATTCGGCCAAGGCTATTTGATCTGCTCCTCACAAGAGTAATAAAACATTCAATTCAAGAACACATAACATAGAATTGCTTCAAGACATCTGCTGACATATTACTTTTTACTTATTAATCTCAAGATGGCTCCTTCAGGCCAAAAGATGGATTCCAACGATCCAAAATGGACGCCTACCATACAAAATGGAGTCCATGCAAAATGTTATCTTTTAAACATATTCTAATCACTTTCACACTGCATTACTAATGTAGAGGCAGAGCTACAAAGGAGTACAAAGATGGCAGACCTGGGGGCCTTTATTTGGTCCCCAGGTTGCCATAACAACTGTTGTAACCGGCTGATCGTGCCGTGGGGGGGACCGCGATGGCTTATTTGAGGGGGTGCCCCCCTGATTCTAAGGGTATGTTCACACGACAGCGTCCGTAATGGCTGAAATTACGGGGATGTTTTCAGGAAAAAACATCGCCGTAACTTCAGCCGTAACGGCATGTGCAGGCGCTTGAACGCCGCGTCCATTACGGACGTAATTGGCGCTGCTTTTCATTGGAGTCAATGAATAACGGCTCCAATTACGGCCAAAGAAGTGACAGGTCACTTCTTTGACGCGGGCGTCTATTTACGCGCCGTCATTTGACAGCGGCGCGTAAATATACGCCTCGTGTGAACAGACAAACGTCAGCCCATTGCTTTCAATGGGCAGATGTTTGTCAACGCTATCGAGGCACATTTTTCGGACGTAATTCGGGGCAAAAACGCCCTAATTACGTCCGTAATTAGTGCGTGTGAACATGCCATAACACTTTGAATGCCGCGGTCGCGATTGTGATCTTTGATTCATCCATCCATACATTGTAAAATGCATTTGAAAAGCTGATGATGTACACGTTAAACGTATAACTGTGACCTATTCCATATAGTGGCATATGTCACCCATAGACTTCCATGTTAAAAAATTTAATACCGCGTGGTATACAATTTTTTGTGGGATTCCACGGGATGCAAAGCGTAGATTACTATCCAAAAGAGAAAAAAGCGTGTGGAGGAATCCTCCAGCTCACCTGACACACTCCTGTGTGTCGTTGACAGCGCCCGGTTCCCCGTGTCGGCACACGGATTCAAAATAGAGAAATAGGGGACAGAAGGTAGGATCCAGCGCTGTAGTGTAGATAAAATGGAAACAGCGTTTCCAAGTTTAATGTCTTAGGTTAAAATGGAAGATCCAGTGGTATAGGTCCAGGGTGTAGATATAGTGGGAAGAGGGTATCCTCTCTTGCCTACGCGTTTCGGGCGTCACTGCGTCCTTAGACTTGGCTGTAATTCTTTTTCAAAAAGAGCGCGCTGTCTTATATGGGTCATGGTACTAGCAACAGCTGATCAGTGAGGAAGTGATTGCGTTCCACGATTGTTATGTGGTGGAACGCATGTGTCGAGCAGGAAACTCTTACTGACTTACGTGGGTAGTAGGTAAATATAACACAAGAATGTTGTAATCAGTGTATGTAATAAATTTATTATGGATGTTGGATAATATGTTCATTTTATTGGTAAGTATTGTAAGAGTGTTTAAAGAACTTCTTGGTTCGTGTAATTGTCATTCTGATTAAAGTTTTGGTTGGTTTATTTGCGTTCCAGAGACTTTAGGAGATGGTATAACGGTATGTAATTGTGTTATGCAGTTAAAGTTTTGTTTGGTTTATTTGCGTTCCAGGCCTCACTCTGGGAGACGACTATGGAACGCAGCCGAACACTTTAAACTCTCCTCTTGTCCGGGAAAGTCATCGCTCCTTGGTAAGTCAAAATAATGAATCATTATGATTTTATTTAGTGATGATCAATATGTGAATCATCATTTGTATCTTAAAGTATAGACTTTAAATTGTTTAAACCCCTTTTTTTGGTGATCGGTGATGTCATGTACACGCATCTGTTTTCCTATTAAATTATTGTTTGTTTAATTTGTTAAAGTGGGAGAACCGTGTACTTGCTCTAAAAATGTGTTGATATGTTAGAGGGATTATTTCCTGATGCTGTGATTATGTCAATAGATATATACATTAATGATGCACTGAGCATATGAAACTGTTTGCTGAGTTTGAGGATGATGACCGTAAGAAGCGGGGCTCTAATGGTTGTTGGAGAGGATTGGGATGTGAGGGAGTGTATAATGGACCACAACTAGTCTGGCATCGTGAGGGAACTAACATTAACATAGAATGAGAAAACAAACAAAATGGGTAATGTACACAGCAAAAAGCACATGTTATGTTGGTACATTCGTGAAGTGTATGGTTAAAATTCCATGGGATGGAAATGTAAGAATACCTCGTAATGATGTGGAAATATTGACTTGTATTTAGTTTAGTATAACATAATGGTATTGTAAAACCCATTGTATTTGTGAATAAATTGATAAAGATGCGTCAATTCTTTCCTTGGATATATGAAACCCTTAGATTAATGAAACCTATGCGTATTGGATGGATTAATACAGGTACATCAATTCTTTCCTTAGATTTAACCCTTCTGGGTATCTTGTATTAAGTCTGTATATCCAATACGCTTCTCGTAGGTGGGTTTTGTGTTTCATGTCTCCCCCTCGCTTTGGTGGCTGTATTTTTTCAATTGCGTAACAGCGAAACGTATTGGTAGATCTGTTGTGATTGGTAATAAAGTGCTTAGCAGCGTTTGATATATTGACTAAATTTGCATTTCTGATGTAGCTCAGGTGTTCTAAAATTCTTGTTTTGAATTTTCTGATTGTGCACCCAACATATTTCAGTCTGCATGAAGTGCATTCTATTAGATAGATAACTGATTCTGAGTTGCAGTTGATGTAATTTTGAATTAAAAAGGTATCTGTATCTGAAGAATTGCTGAAATTTTTGGTTGGATGCACAAAGGAGCAGGTTTTGCATGGGTATTGGCCACATCTATAGAAACCTTTAGTCTCTAGCCATGTTGTTGTAGTATTGGTGTTGGGTGTATATAATGAGGTTTCATTAATCTAAGGGTTTCATATATCCAAGGAAAGAATTGACGCATCTTTATCAATTTATTCACAAATACAATGGGTTTTACAATACCATTATGTTATACTAAACTAAATACAAGTCAATATTTCCACATCATTACGAGGTATTCTTACATTTCCATCCCATGGAATTTTAACCATACACTTCACGAATGTACCAACATAACATGTGCTTTTTGCTGTGTACATTACCCATTTTGTTTGTTTTCTCATTCTATGTTAATGTTAGTTCCCTCACGATGCCAGACTAGTTGTGGTCCATTATACACTCCCTCACATCCCAATCCTCTCCAACAACCATTAGAGCCCCGCTTCTTACGGTCATCATCCTCAAACTCAGCAAACAGTTTCATATGCTCAGTGCATCATTAATGTATATATCTATTGACATAATCACAGCATCAGGAAATAATCCCTCTAACATATCAACACATTTTTAGAGCAAGTACACGGTTCTCCCACTTTAACAAATTAAACAAACAATAATTTAATAGGAAAACAGATGCGTGTACATGACATCACCGATCACCAAAAAAAGGGGTTTAAACAATTTAAAGTCTATACTTTAAGATACAAATGATGATTCACATATTGATCATCACTAAATAAAATCATAATGATTCATTATTTTGACTTACCAAGGAGCGATGACTTTCCCGGACAAGAGGAGAGTTTAAAGTGTTCGGCTGCGTTCCATAGTCGTCTCCCAGAGTGAGGCCTGGAACGCAAATAAACCAAACAAAACTTTAACTGCATAACACAATTACATACCGTTATACCATCTCCTAAAGTCTCTGGAACGCAAATAAACCAACCAAAACTTTAATCAGAATGACAATTACACGAACCAAGAAGTTCTTTAAACACTCTTACAATACTTACCAATAAAATGAACATATTATCCAACATCCATAATAAATTTATTACATACACTGATTACAACATTCTTGTGTTATATTTACCTACTACCCACGTAAGTCAGTAAGAGTTTCCTGCTCGACACATGCGTTCCACCACATAACAATCGTGGAACGCAATCACTTCCTCACTGATCAGCTGTTGCTAGTACCATGACCCATATAAGACAGCGCGCTCTTTTTGAAAAAGAATTACAGCCAAGTCTAAGGACGCAGTGACGCCCGAAACGCGTAGGCAAGAGAGGATACCCTCTTCCCACTATATCTACACCCTGGACCTATACCACTGGATCTTCCATTTTAACCTAAGACATTAAACTTGGAAACGCTGTTTCCATTTTATCTACACTACAGCGCTGGATCCTACCTTCTGTCCCCTATTTCCGTAGATTACTATGCTATTCTATCCTACAAAATAAGGGTATCCCAAAGTTTTTTGGTCTCCATCGGGTTAATGGAGCCATAGGGTCATAATTAGCTTTCCCAAAGTACGTACTAAACAAAGGGCCAAAACGTAGTGAGCACAGAGCCTTAGGGCACAATCACACGTGGCGGAATTGCTGTTGAATTCCGCTGCAGACAGTCCGCAGTGGAATTCTGCAGCAGCCGTTTTTTACATTTATTTCTATACATTTTTAGGAAAGTTAGTTCAGACGTTGCAGAAAATAACTGTGCGGAATTTAGGCTGCGGTGCAGAATTTCCGCTCCGCAGCATGCTCATGACGTTGCGGAGAAGAAGCGGAATTTCACTGCGGATTTCAGCCTTTGTAATGCAAAAACTGAAATCTGTAGAAAGTCCGCTGTGATATCCGCAACGTCTGAATTACCTGTCAAATATGCAAATGTTGCTGCAGATTTGTTGCGTAATTGCCCCAAATCTGCACCAACATTTGCAGCGGAAAAATTCCACCACGTCTGAACATGGCCTTACTGTTAAAATGAGGGAATTCCCAGTAACATAAGAGCTGTGGATCCCATGAAGACCATGCAGAAGATTGTCTGTGTCACACATTGTTGTAAACGATACTAAAGTTAGCATACAAGCCATGCCATGTGTCCACCCTGAAATCAGATGAAGCCAGCAGTTGTCACAGTGTATCGGTTGCTGTTGCAAGCACAGGCAAAACACTAGTCTTTTCAGACTCCTCTTTCCACATTTGTTGGACACACGCCAGCTCCTGTATCTCTGGATTTGCATTACGCAATATGGTGAGTGTTGAAATTTCTAGTTTTGTAAGAAGCTGCCTTTTATGTGTTTTAGTTGCTGCCACATATATCTAAGATCTCTGCCGCAGGAAAGTTGTAGATGTTATTGTTGGGAATCGTTTATCACTTTTATAATATTAACCTTTATTTACATAGCGCCAGCATAGGCTAAGTTCACTCAGAGTTTTATGACAAGTTTTTTGACGCGGAAACCGCGCCAAAAAACTTGGTGAAAATGACCCGAAAATGCCTCCCGTTGATTTCAATGGGAGGCGACGTGCCCTATCTTCGGGCGTTTCCGCCTCTGACCTCCCATTGACTTCAATGGGAGGCAGAGAAAGCGTATTTCGCTGCGTTTTATGCCCGCGGTGCTCAATGGCCGCGGGCGAAAAATGCAGCGAAAATCGGCATGCAGGGAGAGGAAAATCTGCCTCAAACTTCCAAACTGAATTTTGAGGCAGAAATTCCGCCTGCAAAATACTCCGTGTGAACATAGCCTAATTGTGTGAAGTTTCAAATCAGGAATCAGGATGCTGTCGTTTTTGTCTCACTGAAATCAATGGAATAAAAATAACAAAAATCAAAAACAAAAAACTACATATAAATGCTACTAAAACATAAGCCTGGATTCACACCTGCTGTTTTTTTTCAAGAGCGGAGACAAGAGAGATGCAGTATCAGTCTTTTCGTTAAACTTTTTCTTCTTTTCGGCTCCAGCCCTCGCTTTGTTTAAAAAAAAACAACCAACTGGATCAAAAATTGCATGTGTGAACAAGACCTTACTGTATATGTAAAATTGTCATGTACCACAGGTAATGTTGCATGCACAGAACAGTGTGAACTGATATTTTGAACTGATATTTTATCAATGTGAACTAAATTCCGTTGAATGTGTCTCTGATTCCTTAAATGCCAGAACAGTTCGGCCATGTTCCGAGATTTTGCGTGCATTTTTTCAGCCAAAACCCAAATTGGGATTCAGGAGAGCAAACCTATAATAACCAGTAATGCTGATTATCGATGGAGAAATGTTGGTAAAACAATCATTTTTGCTCCATAGAAAGAATTCCAAACAATAGTAAAATTATCAGACAGGATGAAAATATTATTAACAGATTATCACTTGTGTTACTATGACAGATTAGAACACAATATTCTCTCATGTTTTTTTGTCAGCCCGAGACTTAAAAAAGTGTCTAAAACAGTTAATAAATGTGTTTTGCGCCGTATGAACGGCAGATTTCTGACTCAATTTGTGCCAGAATTCTGGCGCTTTTTGAATAGTGAATCTACCACAGAGAGTCCAGTAGTAGCTGGCCCGCTGACGGGGGTTCTTTTACGCATGTGCTGTGTGTAAAAATGTATGAACTACTTGTGCCATTTTTTAAAGTACTCTGCAGCAGCAGTAAGACCTCATGCACACGACCGTAGTGGTGTGCACGAGCTGTGATTTGCGGCTCGGACAGCCGCGGAGTGTGACCCGCGGCCGCCCACAAATCATTGCCGTGTGCATTCATATTTCTACGAGCCTGGACCACAAAATGCGGCCGTAATAAGACAATGTTCTATCTTTTTGCGGTCCAGGCTCCCGGGCAATGCATGGACCGTGGAAACCACGGTCGTGTGCATGGGCCTATTGAAATGAATGGGGCCACAATTTACCTGCACATTTGCGGGTGAATTGCGGCCGCAAAAATACTTTAGTGTGCATTGGGCCTAACAGTTTTAAAAAAATTATGTATAAAGTGGATGTGTACAATAGTTATGCCACTATTTATTAATAGGGGATATCATAACATTCATCAGTGGTGGTCCCTCTTCTGGGCCAATCCCAAAAAAAGGACAGTTTTAGTCCCATTCACCTAGATGGGGGAAGATAACCACCCATGCAGGGCGGTCCCTCTTCATATTGACATGAATGGGGGGACTGCAGGGCGCTTGCACTTGGCGATTTTCTAATTCCTTTCAATGTAAATCAGCAAAGCATGTTGTCTGTAAACCAGCAGAGAATGTTTAGAGATGTGAGCTCAGAGCTAAGAATGGAAAACAGCGGTAACCTGAATGTAACAATTCAATGTCAGCAGAAGATAAGTAAAGTAAAGCACTAATAAAATATGAGCAATGTAAATAGTATTTAAAATAACTACACTTAAAATGTTTCAATTTGTCCTTAGTATATAAGTAATTTAACTTACTGTTTATGTCTTAATTTAAGTTACTAATGGTGAAAAAATATTCCGTTTATATGTAAAGCTGATGGTGCATTCTTCATGTATGAACATTTTTCCTCCACCTCTGAGCAGAGGTACAAAAAACTTACAAAGTATTCTACCCGGAAAATTGTTAACCGAACATTGTGTAATCAACTACGAGTATGATATACACAGTCTAACGGATTATTTAAATATTGCATCACTCAAAGAAATAGTACTTAACGTTCCTAATAGGCACACACTAAAAATACTTTTACACCGGCCAAGACAGCTCTTTGACCGGCGCTCGTTTGCTCCTTTCACAAGAAGCTAGTATGGGGACGGGCGCTTGTTACTCCGATCGATCGTCCCCATACATTTGCATCATGTTGGCATCACATCTCCCGGTTTACAGCAATAATAGTTTACACATTTAAAACTATATGATCAGCCGATGAACAAGCTTTGAACGCTCGTTTTCCCAGTAATTGGCCAGTGTAAAAGGGCCTTAAGACGCAGTTCACACGTGTTGGATTTTACACAGATCTGGGTCAATATGCATCCCATGCATGTAAGGCCTGATTCACACGAGCGTGTTAAATGTCTGTGGGACGGCCGTTGAAACAGTGGCCGTCCCACGGACCTATGTAATTCAATGTGGCTGTTCACACAGCCGTTGTTTCATCGGACCGTGTGAATGGTCCGTGGGAAAATAGGACATTTCCTATCTTTTCACGGATCACGCATCCCTCCATAGACTCTCAACTATGGTGGATGCGTTACATCGCGTCCCGCAGCGCAGAGCACGGATGCACCTCGGACATGAAAAACTGCAGTTTTTCATGTCCGAGATGCGCAGCGTTCCTGTGAATCAGGCCTAAGTAGCTGCGGAAAGCATGCAGCGTATTCCTGCGTATTCCGCAAGGAAAACCTAGTGCATCTCCATATGCAGATTAACCCTATTTAATAGCGCTAAACCTTGTGCGGCTCTACGGCACATCAAACTGAACATCCACGGCAGAAATCTGAGATAAACGTAGAATGTCAGCCGCGGATCCTGTAGTAAATACATGTAAACATGACCTAACATAGCATTGCTTCCGGTTGTTATAAGGGTGCTTTACCATGGCACAATACAGGCTCCATGTACATGGCCCCATTAGAGCTGACACTCTGCTGCAACAAACCGGGATCAGAGATGAATTTGGCTGTTTAACCCCTCAGATGCCGCGGTAAATAGCGACCATGTCATCAAAGTGGTTCGACAGACGAAGAGGGTTCCATTTGTCACCCCATTGGAACATGTCTGACACTCTTTTGACACACATTTGGATAATTAAGTCTTTGGGCACATTGGCATATACATCGGGAGCACTTCCCGGAGTATACACAGAACGTAATGTGAACATACATTGAAATCTGTGGATTTATCCTATGATTATTGACAAGCATGTGTAAGGAAACGACTATCTCCTCCTTGCAGCCGCAGTCCATGGGCATATTAGGAAGAAATAGCACTACATGTACTCTGTTATTTGACTGATGATTCCTGTATTCCCAAAGAACCAGTTTAATAGTTTATATTTAGTATTATGATACATGGAAACAAAAAGAGATGTTCTGTTACATTTTTAATGTTGTG
Organism: Rhinoderma darwinii; assembly: GCF_050947455.1. Lineage (NCBI taxonomy): Eukaryota > Metazoa > Chordata > Amphibia > Anura > Rhinodermatidae > Rhinoderma > Rhinoderma darwinii. The sequence goes on along the minus strand of NC_134691.1, from coordinate 301,414,299 downwards.
TGAGCACTTTGAGATTATTAATAAATATAGATAGAATTTTTGGTCAGATACAGAAGTGTTTATTGTCAGGATGTTGTCCATAGACTAAGGCCCCATGTACATGAACGGGCTTTTGCGGCCGCAATTCCACTGAAAATCCACGGGTGAATTTCTATGGGTCCATGCACACGACTGTGGTTTCCACGGTCCATGCATTGCCGCAGAGCAGAGTCCAGGCTGATAGAAAATAATACACGCAGCCATATGTGCGGCCCGCGATTTGACATTCCGCTGCCGGCCAACCCGAAAATCACGGCCGTGCACATGGCTATGGTCGTGCGTGTGCATGAGTCCTTATATAAAATATAGCAATGGGATGAGCAAGACGCTTGCAGGCATTTTAATGTTTTGTAGTTTAATGTTGGTTGTTATTCCAGCATTCACCTATCGTATATTTTCAGTAATACATTCCATGTGATTCTGAATAAACAATAAAAGACATTGAAGCTATATCAATTTCTTCACGGTTTCCCTCAGCAGTTGCTGTTTGCTACAGGCATACATAAAACAGCTTGCTGATATATGATGGGAAAGGTTAGGGAATAATCCAAAGGTAAAGCCGGACATTTGGAGGAATATCTCAATCTTCACTGTGGCCATGAAATGCCTCATCAGACTATAGACTGTTGTTTATGGAAGCCTGTAGTCTGTGAATTAAATATAAATTTTTAATATTCCCCTTGAAATTAAATGTAGACCCTTGCAGAGATAGCTACAGTGATTCTGGCTGTATTTTATATTAGTGATTTTATATAATTTTATTATACCTTTTATAATAACATATATCCTCCTATTTAAATAACACACATTTGTGAAATACAATAATGTATGATTAATCATTCTATAGCACATTATGTAATGGCAAAGCAATTCTTAGTAATTAATTTAGCTTTATCTGGGCACTCTTAAGTCTCTTCAAAAAATATTCTTGGTACTTGGAGCCAAGTTGTCTTTCCCAGGGATACGCCCTTCATTCATATGCCAGTCTTGTGCAGCCACCTGTGTAGAATGTTTGTCATTTCTTCTGGCCTATTGTGGCTGATGCAGAGATCATAGAAGTACTTTACTAAAAAAAAGTTTGGGGCCAAATCTAGTGCAGGAACAACTTTATGCATGGTTTCTGACAGGAGATGTGGTGGAGCTGCTATATCTAAAGTATCAATAAACTGACCATACTGTCTATACTCAGAACTGTCTGTCTCTTGATTTCTCCATTTGTTCCATGTTTCCCCTCAACTAGACCCACTGTCCAAGTCAAGATACTGATACTGATGCTGCTCTGTATTATTTATATCGCCTGACTACAATATCACATGTGTCTATCCATTACTGTCCAATTTAAATTGGCGACTACTGCAGAAAAAAGCCTTCTTCTGGATCAAATAACTTAGTGCCATACAGGTTGGACCGGGTTGACATCAAGGGTGAATGCACCAAAGAGACATGCTATGGGGCCCCTGCAGAGGGAGGGTCCAATCCAGGTTGGTCTCCTTCGCCATTTAATTGTGAGGTAAGAACCAGTGCACAGGGCCGGTTTTATAGAAAATTGGGCCCTGGGCAACAAGCAAAGTAGGACCCAGTATCTGACATTTTTTTTGTTCTTGTAATTTCAGGCACATATATAACACAAATACACATGAAATGTTTATGTTTATACCGGAATAATATTCCAAATAAAACTTCCCTACAATGTCCACACAATACAGTCATTCGGTGTCCCAAAAAAATACAGCAAAACAATGACAAAATTATACTTCTATACACTGTTCATATAATACTGCTGCCATATAATGCCATAATAATACTGCCATATATAGTCCACATGATACCACCATATAGTGCCCACATAATATGCAGTCTCCAAATAATACTCACTACGAGAGCCAACATAATACTGCTATTTAATTTTCAAATAATACCAATGTGGCTAAATAATACTGGGCTTTTTTTTTCGGTTTAATTTTCATCTTTTGTAGGCAGTAACCCTCAGTGCAATTGACTTCCTGACTATTGGAACTGACAGTGGAGTGGAATGTTACTCCTTTGGGGTACATTCCTGGAGGCCCTAGGCCACCCCTTAAAACCAGCACTGCCTGCATAGGCGCTGCTTTGTTATCAAATGTTTCGAAACAAGTAGATAATATACTCTAGTTGTAATGATGGGGTAGGGAGACAGACAGGTGAGCCCTAATCTACCCGCCACTCAGTCCCTGCCTACTTGCACGGCCCGTCCTAGGCGACGGCGTACAACTGGGCGACGGTCCCTACGCTCAATATGTGTACGACAGACAAACAGACAAGGGTACATAGAAGCTAAGGGAAATGGGGCAGTTGCCCACGGCAACACCGTCAGCAACAGGAGTAGTGAACGAGCCGAGTCAAACCAGGAGTGTACGAGGTACCAAACGCAGAGCAGGAGCGTAGTCAGTAAAGCAAGGGTCAAAATGAAGCAAGGTCAATAATGATAGCAGGAGCAGCAGAGCCAGGAAAAACAGGAAAAAATCACAGGCAAAGACAAGCAGGAAATGAAGATATAAATAGACCGAGGGCGGGAGCTAGAACCGTCTGGCCAGGCTGCGATAGGTTCTCCCACTCCTCAGCCTACCAGCCTGAGTGGTAGCAGATCGAGTCACTCTATCAGACCTAGGAGCAGGTGCAGACTGATTAACCACGGGCGTCGACACAGAAGCTGTGTCTGGCAGATCCTTTACACTAGTGGGCAAAAAGTATGTGGGCACCAGGACCTACTGTTACGGTTAGCCTGGTGTGTTTTGGTATCAAGCAGAACCTAAAACAGCCTACTTTTTATCTTTGCTATTGGGCCCTCATCCTCTATGCTCACCACTAATGATCACAAGTAGCCTTTATCCCTCTTTAACTGTGTAAATGAGTATATTCATGGAAGAATGGGCAAAATCTATTGTGGTAGTTTTTTATTTTTTTTAAAGAAATGAACATCCAAAAAAACAAAACAATATAGTTTAGTAAATATTTTATTTTTACTGTGTCCTTTTTATTGGTATAAACTTGTACAAAGGTAGAGAACCACATAACATGTATCCACTAATGACACATGCACTAATGGGGTGGGGGGTGGTACAAATCTCTGGGCTAGCTTTGAATCTAGAGCCAGTAATAAAACAAAGTAAAACCTTGATATTCGTGTTTCTGAGTCCCAAAGTACACCCCATTTCTGCTAATATTTGGATTGGTTACACTTTGCCTCAGAAGGCAACATTGGCATTTTATTATTGTCCAACCAGTTACTGTACTCTATCACCTCAGTGATGAGATCTAAAGTCTCATTGGCAGCTCTAAGTTTATTATTTATATCTGAAAGATGTAGATCATTATTTTGAAAGTGAATCCGGCTGTCAAATGTATTCAAACCCCCCTAAATATTCGTTAAGGATCTCTCCCCTTTAAATTTATTACAGGTTACACATTGTAATAATATCCTGCACTTTCAGTACTTTATAGTGCTACTTGTCATTCCAGCTCGTGAAAGTGTTAAATGGTTGTTCTCTTGGCCCTAGCAACAAATAACTGATTTAATTGCACTGAACAAGTGGAATGCGCAACAATGGAATTTTCCAGCGGTCCTGTCACTAAATGCTGAGTCCTTGTTGAAATTCACTTTAATGTCATACACAGTGCACCTTGTCCCTTTGTCAGCTAGGTACCCAAGGCTAACTCTTGGAATTAATCATACATGATATTGGAAGCATCCTGCCATGTAACAGTTAATTTTGGCACCTCTTACATATGCTATGCGAAGATGTGATATGATCGGCTTGGTTACATTTAGACAAAGTGTCATTGTTGTGACAGGTGGAGGCATTTGAAAATCATCAGCGGAGAATGTTATTCAGTAGAAGCTGTTTTGTATGACAGTGTGTTTTACATATATATTCTGTATGACTAACGATCAGAATATAAATGAGGTTTTCCACTTTAATTATGATGACAATGTCCCTTTTCCCCATTGTGAACCAATAGGAATAGATAGCTACGAATGGTCAAGTTTACCTTATGAGTGGGGGCTAGCAGGGTCTCTGTGTAGTTGCCCATAAAGTCATGTAACGTATGCTATAATGACGACCGAAAGTAAAATATTGCCCTATAGAAAAATCCTGTATTGTAATTTTCTGTTAGCAAATTTTATAAAGGATTGATCTCCAATAATTGATCAAACCTGCACTCAACCAAACTCTGCATAACATAATCCATATATGTACAAGAAACCTAATATGTACAAATTTCTGAGTCTCAAAACTTTTACCTGAAATCAGAACCAAAATCCAAGTTTGCCTGTGCTAGTATGTGTCCACTGCTGCTGTGCTCTTTCTTCACTATTCCCTGAACAATTTCTACCACAAAATCTAATTTTTTTTATCTTTAAGATCTGACCTCCACTCTTACCTTTCACTAATCTCTGTGTTTTGACTGCACCTTTTTCCTTTTATTAAAAGAAGCTAAAGGACATCTTCAAGGAGTTCTCCAGTTTTTCTGACATACGACTTGTATGAAATTAGTGCAGATCATCTGTTAGAAGGTTGTCTGGTTTAGAGAACCTATTTTCAGACCCCCTATTAAGGAATTGTGAGTTAACAGAGGGGGATGGTCCCATGTTCAGGACCCTCATCTATTAGCCAGAGTTAGAGCAGCTATAGATAGCGTCTCCCACTTTGGAGAACCCAACATGTTCTTATATTACATGGACAGCCCATTGATTTGAATGAAAACTGGTTAATGCTGCATCTCCTCTCCGGTGACCTTTTTGGGAAATTAAACAGTGTTTCCTGGTTTTTCCAAAGACTACATACAGTTGGTGGTCCCAGCATTGGGTCACCCTGTGACCTGTTTATTGTTAGGGGTCTAACAAAAAGGGTATCTACATCTAATTTTTCAGCATTTAGATGCCTACTAAAGCTAAGGGTTAAAGCAATCAGTGAAAAACACTTTCATTTATTTTGAGGAAGAAGATAACGAACCAATTTGTTTGGTAAATCTGCAAAATGCTTAGCTTACTTTTCAGTCTTGTCTTCCTAAACAACCCAATCTCAACATCAAACTCACCACATTAATTGTAACTTATACAATGAACATAAAACACAAGAAATTATTTAACTTTATAAAAAAAATTGTGACTACATATAGAAACCAAATAAAATGTGCCAAAGTACAATAATTGAGAGTCGCATCCTGAATCCTGCCTCCAAATCCTGAGAACATCAACATTTCCACACCTTCCTGAATTACATTTCAATTTGGATGTTTGGATTATTCATGTTGTGTAGGAATTTTGCCACTAATCCAGACATAGGTTTGTCCAGGGGCGTAACTAGGAAAGACTAGGCCCCATAGCAAACTCTTGACTGGGCCCTCCCAGGTGCCACACGCATCACCCCTTATAGATAGTGCCCCCGTTAGATTGTGCCATACGGCCTCTGTAGACAGTGTCAAACCTCACTTGTAGATAGCGCCCCCAACCTCCCCCTTGTAGATAGCGCCATACAACTCCCCCTGTATATGGTGCCACACAGCCCCACTCCCTTGTATATAGTGCCACACAGCCCCCCCTTAGTAGATAGTGCCACACAGACCCCTGTAGATTGCGCCCCCTGTGTATAGTGCCACACAGCCCCACCTTGTATATAGTGCCACACAGCCCCCCAAGTAGTACAAGGCAATTGCGCATCCGAGAAAGTTGTATCAGCCAGGGGGATGTCAATCAAACATGGAAAGGTGGGTTTGGAGGCAGGACTATGTGACTCTTCAGGATAGCGGCACCGACCCGTGACCCTTTAATGAGTAGTTAGCATATAGTGTACGCCGTTTTAAAAGTTGATTTTATAGATTTTGCTGCATCTGAAAAAAAAACATACATTTGGAAATATTGTCAGGTCATGTATTACCGCATGATGGCGGTTCAAGGGGTTAAAATTACCTGACAGGTTCCGATTAAATATACAATGAATTTAAAACAATTCTATCTGCCCTGCAATTTTGTTATTATAAATATATCCTATATAATTACAGCTCCAGAACCAAGCTCATACATATATACAGTACCACAATCAAGCTCGGTACATAAATACAGCACTAGAACCAAGCTCATACATATATACGGCACGCACAAGAGCCAAGTTCAATACATATATACAGCACCAGAACCAACCTCAGTACATAAATACAGCACTAGAACCAAGCTCTGACATATATAAAGCACTAGAACCAAGCTCTGACATATATACAGTACCACAACCAAGCCCAGTACATAAATTCAGCACTAGAACCGAGCTCATACATGTATACGGCACAAGAGCAACCTCATACATAAATACAGCACTAGACCCAAGCTCAGTACATATATACAATACCAGAACCAAGGTCAGTACATATATACAATACCAGAACCAAGATCAGTACATAAATACAGCACCAGAACAAAGCTCAGTACATATATACAGAACCAGAACAAAGCTCAGTACATAAATACAGTCCCAGAACATAGCTCAGTACATATATACAGTACCAGAACAAAGCTCATACATATATACAGCACCAGAACAAAGCTCAGTACTTAAATACAGCATCAGAACCAAGATCAGTACATGTATACAGCACTAGAACAAAGCTCAGTACATATATACAGCCCCAGAACCAAGCTCAGTACATATATACAACCCCAAAATACAGCTCAATTTAGTGCAACCCCTGCCATATAGGTTTGTACGGCGTAAAACTACAACTCCCAGCATGGCCCGAACAATGGTAAGGATATGCTGGGAGATGCTGTTTCACACCAAAAAAATCATACCACCCAACATCTTGCTGCAGATCATACAGTGACTACAGTACTGATTAGAGGCAGAATAAACATTTACATTAAGTGACGCACCTATTCTAGTCTTGCCTCAGATTCTAGTTCTTTTTCTCTTTTCTTCTCCTTCCGGTCTAGATCTCTATGCTGGATTTCTCCCTGCCCCAACCCATTTCTGCAGTTTTCCGCTCAGATGTCTTCAGCTTCTCACTTTTAAAACATTTCTACACCTATAAACGAAGATAAAATTCTCAACACCTCTAAATATAATAGCGCCATACACTGCACCTCTAACTATAATAGTACCATACACTGTGTCCCACACACACACACACACACACACACACGCACACACACACACACACACACACACACACACACCGTGCGCCCTGTAGATAGTGCCCCCATAGCCCCCCTGTAGATAGTGACCCCCATAGAGCCTCTGTAGATAGTGCCCTATATAGAGCCCCTGTAGATAGTGCCCCACATACAGCCCTCTGTAGATAGTGCCCACATATGGACTCCAGAGCTGCAAGGCAATAGTGCTAACCACTGAGCCACTAGCCCACCCCTGTAGACAGTGCCCTACCTATAGCCCCCCTGTGGCTAGTGCCCCACATATAGCCCACCCCTGTAGATAGTGCCCTACAAATAGCTCCCCCTATAGATAGTGCTCCACATATAGCCCACCTCTGTAGACAGTGCCTCACATATAGCTCCCCCTGTATATAGTGTCCCACATATAGCCCACCCCTGTAGACAGTGCCCTACATATATCCCCCCTGTAGTGTCCCACAGGTAACCCACCCCTGTATATAGTGTCCCACATATAGCCCACCCCTATAGATAGTGCCCTATAAATAGCTCCCCCTATAGATAGTGCTCCACATATAGCCCACCCCTGTATATAGTGTCCCACATATAACCCACCCCTGTAGATAGTGCAATACATATAGCTCCCCCTGTATATAGTGCTCCACATCCCCACATATAGACCCGCATGTAGATAGAGCGCCCACTATAGATAATGCCACTTACAGTTTTAGTAGAAAAAATCCCAAAACTTTACATACTCACCCTGATCCCATTCCCGCGCCGTCCAGTGGCAATGCAGATATGCGCTCTTCTGAGCAGGTCTGCTGGAGCTGAACGATGCAAGCGGCACGTCGTTGAAAGGCGCTGATTGGCAGGGTAGAATGACTTGCCCCGTCAATCAGCGCCTTTCAACCACGGAAGCGGTGCGATGACGTCATCGCGCCGCTAGTATCGTTGAAAGGCGCTAATTGGCGGGGCAAGTCATTTTGGCCCGCCAATCAGCGTCATTGTAAGGCGCTGTTTTAGTAAATACGCGTATTCGCAATAAATTAACAATATTGCAGAATCTTTACTTAAAGAGACTCTGTCACCACATTATAAGTACCCTATCTCCTACATAAGGAGATCGGCGCTATAATGTAGGTGACAGTAATGCTTTTTATTTAGAAAAACGATCTATTTTAAACCACTTTATTAGCGATTTTTACCTTTATGCTAATGAGTTTCCTAATGCCCAAGTGGGCGTGTTTTTACTTTCGACCAAGTGTGCGTTGTACAGAGTGTATGACGCTGACCAATCAGTGACCAGTCAGCGTCATACACTCCTCTCCATTCATTTACACAGCAGCATCGCGTTCTTACTAGAACACGATGTGCAGCCACACACACAGACATTAACGTTAATCAAGTGTCCTCATAATGAATATACATGACCTCCAGCCTGGACGTCATGTCTATTCACAATCCTGACACTTCTGAATCTTTTCTGTGAGATTCCAGCAAACCACGCGTAATCTCACGAGATTACGAGGTTAACGAGATTTCGTTTCCCTTGCTGGAAATCTCACAGAAAAGATTCAGAAGTGTCAGGATTCTGAATACACATGACGTCCAGGCTGGAGGTCATGTGTATTCATTATCAGGACACTTGATTAACGTTAATGTCTGTGTATGTGGCTGCACATCGTGTTCTAGTAAGAACACGATGCTGCTGTGTAAATGAATGGAGAGGAATGCATGATGCCGATTGGTCAGCGTCATACACTCTGTACAACGCACACTTGGTCGAAAGTAAAAACACGCCCACTTGGGCACTAAGAAACTCATTAGCATAAACCAAAATCGTTAATAGAGTGGTAAAAATAGATGTTGTTTTAAAAAAAATAAAAAGCATTACTGTCACCTACATTATAGCGCCCATCACCTTATGTAGGAGATAGGGCACTTATAATGTGGTGACAGAGTCCCTTTAAAGCACTGCACTGTGCTGTTTCTCTGTTATTCCTCCTGAAATTTATGAATAAATTGACTACTGGGTGTTACCATTCCCCCTTGTCAAACGGAGCGTATCCCTACATAGTCTCACTCTGTCAGAACTGATTGAGCCGTGTCAGTCACCCCTAACTGGTAACACCCAGTTGTCAATTTATTCATAAATTTCTAGGATTATCAAAGGAACGTCACAAAGCAGAGTTCTAAGTAAAGATGCTTAAAAATTTATATATTATGGGGAACACAAGTATTTGCTAAAACAGAAATGTTTAAAGTGTATGTCTAATGACACCGGCACTTTTAGATATATGAAAAAACATCTGCAGAAATTTAAAGTAGAAAAATAGTAACAGCTCCAAAAATGTTATCAGAATAAGGTCTCATGCACACGGCAATATTACGGCTCTGTGATGTATGGCTCCCTAACAGGATACCCATAAAAGTGCATGGGAACTTACTGTACCTTTGTATGCCTAGGATTTTACACAGAGACATACAGAGGATTTTTTTGGGTCAGATTATGTACAAATGCACCACAAATAAAATTGTAGCATACTTCACCGAATGCCATATTTGCCCCAGAAGCAATGCCGACATACAACACCCAACAGGGCATAATATGGTGACACATAAAATCCCTGCTGCCATACAGCACGATGTGATTCAGTGTGATAATCTTCACCCTTTGCCTATCGGTCAAGAAAATTGGCGTTGACCATGCAAAACTTAATTTATATACAGTATACGCCGCAGGATGGGTCTGCAAACAGCTTCCTCACCTCATCTCAGCCCTGGTCACAGAGCAAGGGAGAGGTAGATATTTTATTTGTCTGTGATTTTTAATTGCAACTATTGGCATTGTCGTCCAGTACCTCAAACTTTACAGAGGTTGTTCATATGTTGTGAGCCAAAATTTACAGACTTTAATAATGACGGACAATTCTACCATATATTTACTTGTTAGCCTCTCCACTCACATTACCTATTTAATATGATAATTTATCACTATTTACTATGGTTCCTATTAAGGCTGGAAAGCAAAAATATTTATTCAGTTTATGTTGTAATTCAAGATGACAATCTGTTGGTGGAGCATCTGACATTCACATATTATAAATGCATGATTTACATAGTTATTGTATGTTCTGATGCCAAATGTTCATACTATTAATACTAATTAAAGTATGCTGAGAGTAACCTATTCATATCAATGGGTAGACTATATAATGCAGGACAGGACAGATCCTCCATAGGAAGGATAGTGATGGATAGCTGCTCTCCACTCTGGCCAAGAGATAAAGGTTCTGAACAGAGGACCTCCCTATATTAAAGGGGTTTTCCCATCAGAGACATTTATGATATATCCACAGGATATGCCAAAAATGTCAGATACCTATTTCTAGAACGGGGTCCCCTAAACCCCGTTCTAGCTTTTTGTGCTCATGCTGTTTCCCGGCTGCTTACTGATTACGTGGTCTGGAGTTACGCAAACAGCATAACTCTCTGAGCTACACTGTTTCCGTAACTCCCATAGAACTGAATAGTAGTTACGGAAACAGCGTAGCTCGCATGCTATGTTGCTACTGTAACTGCCATTCACTACTATGGGAGTTACGGAAACAGCGTAGCTCAGCGAGTTACGCTGTTTCCGTAACTCCCCACCATGTAATTAGGAAGCGGCCGGGGAGGCAGCGAGAGCACAGAAAGCTAGAACGGGGTTTAGGGGACCCCATTCTAGAGATAGATGCAGGTCCCAGAGCTGGGACCCGCATCTACCTGATATTTATGACATATTCTGTGGATATGTCATAAATGTCCCTCATGTGAAAACCCCTTTAACTCAGAATTCTCTAATAGGGTATATAAAAATGGTTTTCGGAACTGGAGAACCACCGTAAGTCTGTAAACCAAGTAGCTCAAGTGGTTATTTCATGACAATTAACGCCTCCTATATAGAGAACCCTAGAATTTGATTGCAGGTTTTAACTTCCCCATTGAAGTCAAGGAGGAAATCATTCCGTGACAGAAATTGACATGCTGCAGATTGTAACATTTCCGCAGCATGTGGACTAGATTTGGTAAAATCTCATCCACTTGCCTTGTACTGTATTCCACTGCAGATTTTTCCGGTGCAAATCCGCAGGAACCATCTGCAGCATTTCCCTCCTGTGTGAATTTACCCTTACACGGCAGCCAATCAGATGAATGGCCATCAATCAAATACATGAATGGTTCATATTCACTAGAGCGGCCTCTCTGTTCAGGCTCATAGGCTGAGTGGGGAACCCTCTATGACATCCATGTCTATACTAGATGACAATGCCATAAATTAAAATGATAAATCATCAACAATTGGCAGATCGATCTCTGCCTAGCTCTGTGACCTCCGAGCATATAGACAGGGGTTGTATTCATGCATTGTGAGTTCAAATCATATAGCTGCAGATTACATTTATTGCTCAAGATGAACCAATTATGTTTTGTCCATGCTCATGTAGTGCTGATCTTTGTAACACTTGGTAACTTGCCTATGTTCATGTTTTCCACTCTGATGTTTATGTAAAAAGGCTTTCCTCAAGTTTGTGAACCTCCTTCCCTCGTCGCCCTGACCGTTCTCTAACAAAGCTTGTAAAATAATTAATTAGTCTAATCCATGGGCTGAATCTTGTCGCTGCGGGAGCCAATGTGCGTACTGATGCACCTTTGATATGTCAGTTGTAATGGGATGCTGGGAATTAAAGCGCACAAGAGTTTTATTATCTTAGAGGCTTTGTTTCTATATAAAACAAATCATTGCAGGTGCTTAAAACACATCAGCAGATCCTGGCACATGCTGGGAATTCCTGTGCCGGCAGACACCAGTTTAGAGAATGAAAGATAAGCAGGGCAAACAGATTTATTCTTGACTTTGTGACTTCAAAATGGCCATATTTACTCGTTTTTCCAGTCTGGTTCCATGACATAAAATGGAATTAAACATATATATCTCTGTATATTAGAAATAACTTACACTGCATACATTTTTATGCCGCTATATAACACATCATTATTATTTTTATGGGAATATAATGTTCTTTGGTAAATGCAGAATATTTTTTTGATGTAGATGGTGATGTGATTTCACACAAGATCTCCATGATAACATTGCACATGGCAAATATCAGAAAGGGAATATTGTCATCAGAATCTCTCGATAGTGCAGCCTCTGGCTTTGAACCAGTAACTTCAGGTGACTATAGATCAGCATAGAGGAAAATATATAAAAAAAAATTGCCACTTAGTAATAGGTACTAAAGTCTATATTCTGGTAGATCTTTAAGCAATTACACAACTGTTCCTCCAGTGAAAACAGCTGGTCATGGTGAGAACATGAACAAGCCCTTTAATCCCTTGGAGCCATGTACCATACATTTAAGGTCCTGGAATCCTGCTATTAACCCCTTCCCTCTTTAGCCACTTTTGACCTTCAGGACAGAGCCTCATTTTTCAAATCTGACATGTTTCACTTTATGTGGTAATAACGTCGGAATGCTTTTACCTATCCAAGCGATTCTGAGACTGTTTTCTCGTGACACATTGGACTTTATGTTACTGGCAAAATTTGCTCGATATATTCAGTATTTAATTGTGAAAAACACCAAAATTTAGCGGTAAATTGTAGAAATTGCTTCTAATTAACATCCCCATATGTCTACTTTAGATTGGCATCGTTTTTTGAACATCCTTTTATTTTTCTAGGACATTACAAGGCTTAGAACTTTAGCAGCAATTTCTCACATTTTCAAGAAAATTTCAAAAGGCTATTTTTACAGGGGCCAGTTCAGTTGTGAATCGGCTTTTAGGGCCTTATATATTAGAAACCCCCGATAAATCACTGCATTTTAAAAACTTCACCCCTAAAAGCATTCAAAACAGCATTTAGAAAGTTTCTTAACCCTTTAGGCGTTTCACAGGAATTAAAGCAAAGTAGAGGTGAAATTGGTGTGCACTCGATGTTGCAGAGTGAAAATGGGACCAATGGGACCAATATGTGGTGCCCAACTTGTGCCACCATAACAAGACAGCTGTCTTATTATTATGCTGTGTTTCCCAGTTTTAGAAACACCCTACATGGGGCCCTAATCTTTTGCCTGGACATTCGACCAGGCTCAGGAGTGAAAGAGTACCATGTAAAATTGAGGCCTAATATGGCGACTTACACGGTATTGGTTTAAAATTTTAGAGCCTCCGATGTGAAATAATAAAAGAAACCCCTGAGAAGTGACCCCATTTTGGAAACTGCACCCCATTTGTTAAGGGATGTAGTGAGCATTTTCACCCCACAGGTTTTTTTTAAATTTTTCCCTAGATATTTCAGTGGCAAATATGTTGTGCCCAGCTTGTGCCACTGGAGACGAACACCCCAAAAATTGTTAAAAGAGTTCTCCCGGGTATGGCGGTTCCACATATGTGGAAGTAAACTGCTGTTTGGGCACACTGTAGGGCTCAGAAGAGAGAGAGCGCCATTTGGCTTTTGGAGCGTGGATTTTGCTTGGTAGTAGTTTTGTTTGGAGTCTTAAAGGGTGTTTCTGTTTATAATGTGGGGGTACATGTAAGCTGGCCAGAGTACATCAGGGGCATAGTCAGGTGGTATAATAATAAAGGTAAAAAAAATAATAAAATAATCCATAGATGTGTGTTACGCTGTGAAGAAACCCTTTCTGCACAGGCCGGTGTCGCACTGATAAATGTCCTTACTTATCCCCCTTCTGGTCCACACTCCGCACATTTGCAATTTGGGGAATTTTACTGGGAAGTGTTGTCCTGGTATAATACTGGCACCCTCGCTTCCAGAAGATATGTTTGGGCCCTTCCCTTCCTGGTTCCCTAATTTTAGTGCCTTGATAATTCGCCTCTTGAAACAGACGAAATGTTCCCCTCTAATCTGCACAACTGGATATTGTTATTTCCTGACTAATTGTAGCCTTAACTAATTTTTTTTTTTCATAGACGTAGTGGTATGAGGTCTGTATTTTTGCGGGACGAGCTGTAGTTTTTATTGGTACCATTTTGGGGTACATGTGACTTTTTGATCACTTCTTATCCTTTTTTTTTGGGAGGCAAGGTGACAAAAAAACAGCAATTCTGGCATATTTGTTTAGTTCTTTTTATATAGCGTTCACCATGCATAATAAATTACATGTTAACTTTATTCTGCGGGTCAGTCCGATTCAGGCGATACCTAATTTATAGCACTTTTTTATGTTTTACAACTTTTTGCTCAATAAAATTACTTTTGTAAAGAAAATTTAGTTTTTCTTTCGACAAGTTGTGAGAGCCATAACATTTTAATTTTTTTGCCGACGGAACTGTATGAGGGCTTGTTTTTTGCGAGACGAGTTATAGTTTTTATAGGTACCATTTTTGGATACATGTGACTTTTTTATTTAAATTTTTGGAGGACAAAGTGCCCAAAAAAACAGCAATTATGGCAGTATTTTTTAGGGTTTTTTTTACACGGTGTTCACTGCGTGGGATAAATAACATAATATTTTTATAGTTCAGGTCATTTCAGTCACAGCGATACCAAATATGTATGGCTTTATTATTTTTTTCAATAATAAATAAGGGATAAGTGAAAAAGGGCGATTGTGTTTTATTTTATTACTTGAAACTTTTATTGTATTTTTGACAACTTTTATTTTTACTTTTTTTACACTTTTCTTTAATCCCACTAGGGGACTTGAAGCTCCAACTCTTTGTTTGATGTTCTAATACATTGCACTACCTATGTAATGCAATGTATTAGAATTGTCAGTTGTTCATTGACAGCAAGCCGATCAGGCTCCGCCTCCGGGCGGGGCGTAATCGGCTTCCGTAATGGCAGACAAGAGGCCATTGTTAGGCCTCCTGTTGCCATAGTAGCCAGCCTTGCCATTGCATAGCAGACTGCCGATTTGCTACAAACCGCTAAGATGAAGTGATCACATTGGGTCGCTGCATTGAAGGGGTTAATGGCAGGTATCCAAGCTAGCTCTGGTTCCTACCGATACAGCGGGGTGTCCACTGTAACATACGGCGGACACCCACTGCTGATGACGCCGGCTCAGCATCTGAGCTGGAAGCTGAGCCGGCGCCATCTTGCTGATGGTACCGGAAGCCTTTTAACATAAAGCTGGGACCCGGCGGTTATGGTGCTGACTCAGCTCCTGAGCTAGCTCCATCTCCTTCACGTACAGTCAGGTGGGAATGCACCAGTTCCCATCACGTAACTGTACGTGATTTTGCGGGAAGGGGTTAAGGACCAGCGGTGTAAATGTATGGCATAGTGATAAAACGGCACTATCTGTGCCCATGCCATCACCCACTGATAATGGCTGTGATTGTCAGCGTCCCGGGGCAAGCCCGACATTGGAGATAACTCAAATCTCGTCCATTTAACCCCTTACATGCTGTGGTCAATAGTGACCGCAGGATCTAAATGATCAAAACAAAGTGAAGTGGCTCCCTTTGTCTCCACATTGCAGACAAGATCCGTGGTGGCAATGGTTAAATATAGTAGTCATGGGCCTTAGAAAGGCCCCTTTGACTGCCATATGTAGATGCCTATTAGGCCGGGCTTTTATACTGATAGACAGCAATGCATTGGAATACAGTGTAAGAATTGGCAGAATTGCTTCTTATTTTAGCATTAAGCGCCCCCTTAAAATGTTATACGCTGAGCTATATGTGCTACAAAATAGTGCTATTAAATAAAACAGCTCATCCTGCAAAAACAAGTGTCAAATAAGTATGTAAATCAGCAAATAAAAAAGTTAAGACTATCGGAATGCAGTGAGGCTAAACGAAAAAATTCCCTGGGTCCTCAAGACCATAATTTGCTGTGTGCTTACAGGGGTTTTCTGGGACTTTTATGTTGATGGCCTATGCTTAGGATAGGCCTACAATATCAGATTGTTGGGAGTCGAACTCCCAGGAACACCTCTTTTACTGGATGACATCTACATGCAGCCTTCATCAGGATTAATCATTACCTAATAAGCTACTTATTGAGGCTGGATACCGGGGCCATTTACTTCCATACGTCACTGTACAGAAACGCATGTGTTTTTTTCAGTATAGTCAAGGCCAGATTTGCCATTAGGATCTATGCCCATATCGATGGATGGGCCTGCAGGAAAGCACAGCCAATTCACAGCCGGATTATAGTTTATGAGGTGGGAGTATAACTATACTTTTTATAGGGCTCTGAT
The DNA here is from genome assembly GCF_050947455.1 of Rhinoderma darwinii. Classification (NCBI taxonomy): domain Eukaryota; kingdom Metazoa; phylum Chordata; class Amphibia; order Anura; family Rhinodermatidae; genus Rhinoderma; species Rhinoderma darwinii. The sequence goes on along the minus strand of NC_134691.1, from coordinate 301,397,895 downwards.
AGAAGTAGTTGTGTTGCACTCTGACATCTCTGGTACGGGTTCAGGTATTTATAGGGTTACATATCTCTGCTAGTTATACTGGGTGGTCACTATCTCAGCAGACAACAGCCAATACAGTAAGGCTAATACCGAGTATAGTAGAGTAAGGTGTTATAGTAAATTATACATAGTACATCCCCCAATATACGATGGCCTCAAGATGCGATACAACTCAACTCAGCGGGTGCATGCAACTGGCTGATCCAATTTAAGTGCCAACCATACATGCTTCCCAAAAAGTGTCAACCACACATGCCCCCAAATAGTGCTAGCCGCAGCACCCCCATTGCTAGCCACAAATGCAACCCATATAACGCTCAATGTACACCCAACAGGACTGTCACTCCACCAGTTCATACAGCAGTCACATATATAGCCACAGCAGCTATCTATATTATTTTTGGGCTTTATTTTTTTCAATCCTCCCTTTTTCTTAATTTGAGTTGACATTTTATATATATTTATTTGCATTGTGCACAGAGAAATAAGTATTTGATCCCCTACCAACCATTAAGGGTTCAGCCTCCTCCAGACCAGTTACACGCTCCAAATCAACTTGGTGCCTGCATTAAAGACAGCTGTCTTAAATGGTCACCTGTATAAAAGACTCCTGTCCACAGACTCAATTAATCAGTCTGACTCTAACCTCTACAACATGGGCAAGACCAAAGAGCTTTCTAAGGATGTCAGGGACAAGATCATAGACCTGCACAAGGCTGGAATGGGCTACAAAACCATAAGTAAGACGCTGGGTGAGAAGGAGACAACTGTTGGTGCAATAGTAAGAAAATGGAAGACATACAAAATGACTGTCAATCGACATCGATCTGGGGCTCCATGCAAAATCTTACCTCGTGCGGTATCCTTGATCCTGAGGAAGGTGAGAGCTCAGCCGAAAACTACACGGGGGGAACTTGTAAATTATCTCAAGGCAGCTGGGACCACAGTCACCAAGAAAACCATTGGTAACACATTACGCCGTAATGGATTAAAATCCTGCAGTGCCCGCAAGGTCCCCCTGCTCAAGAAGGCACATGTACAGGCCCGTCTGAAGTTTGCAAATGAACATCTGGATGATTCTGAGAGTGATTGGGAGAAGGTGCTGTGGTCCGATGAGACTAAAATTGAGCTCTTTGGCATTAACTCAACTCGCCGTGTTTGGAGGAAGAGAAATGCTGTCTATGACCCAAAGAACATCGTCCCCACTGTCAAGCATGGAGGTGGAAACATTATGTTTTGGGGGTGTTTCTCTGCTAAGGGCACAGGACTACTTCACCGCATCAATGGGAGAATGGATGGAGCCATGTACCGTCAAATCCTGAGTGACAACCTCCTTCCCTCCACCAGGACATTAAAAATGGCTCGTGGCTGGGTCTTCCAGCACCACAATGACTCGAAACATACAGCCAAGGCAACAAAGGAGTGGCTCAAAAAGAAGCACATTAAGGTCATGGAGTGGCCTAGCCAGTCTCCAGACCTTAATCCCATCAAAAACTTATGGAGGGAGCTGAAGATCCAAGTTGCCAAGCGACAGCCTCGAAATCTTAATGATTTACAGATGATCTGCAAAGAGGAGTGGGCCAAAATTCCATCTAACATGTGTGCAAACCTCATCATCAACTACTAAAAACGTCTGACTGCTGTGCTTGCCAACAAGGGTTTTGCCACCAAGTATTAAGTCTTGTTTGCCAAAGGGATCAAATACTTATTTCTCTATGCACAATGCAAATAAATATATATAATTTTGACAATGGGATTTTCTTTTTTTTTTTTTATATAATCTATCTCTCACTGGTAAGATTAACCTAACCTAAAAATTCTAGACTGTTCATGTCTTTGACAGTGGGCAAACTTACAAAATCAGCAAGGGATCAAATACTTATTTCCTTCACTGTATATAGCTTTTGTTCTGTTTTAGTACCTGTAAAAAAAATGTAATGTTTGAAAGAAACAAATTTTTTTTTTGCATCGCCATATTGTGACCCCCATAACTTTTTTATATTTCGGTGTATAGGGCTGTGTAAGGCGTCTTTTTGTACAGGGAAATATGTCGTTTTTATTGATACCATTTTGGGAAATGTCTGCCATTTCGATCACTTTTTATTAAAATTTTGAGGGGTTGAAGTGGCCAAAAAACCTGCGAATCTGCCATTTTTTTCCCCGCTACAACATTCACCTTATTGGATAAATATTTTTATAGTTCGGGCATTTTCGGGCATGGGGATACCTAATGTGTTTATGTTTTTTTTTGTTTATTTTTATATGTGATCTAGGGAAAGGGGGGTGATTTGAATTTAATTTATTTATTTTTTAAACTTCTTTTTAATTTTTTTGCTACTATTTTTTAGCCCCTCTAGGGGGCTTGAACCTGCAATCAATATCACAGTATTGCAGTGTATTGAAAAATCAGTGTATTGCTATTGAGACCTGCCAGAGGCAGGTCTCAATAGCAATCTTCATATAGCAGGGCTGGGAGCGTTCACAAGACTCCCTGTTGCTAGAGTAACACCGGCTCCCGCAATTTCGCCACGCGGGAGCCGGTGAGAGCCGGTAAATAGAAAGTGAATGTAAAACCCCTCAGATGTCGGTGGTCACATCTGACACCGCAGCAACTGAGGGGTTAAATGCTTGCGACCAGAGATGTTTCTGATTGCAAGCATTGCCGCTGGGTCCCTGCTGTGTAACACAGCAGAGACCTGGCAGCTACATTGCCCGCTTTGCTTCTGAGCAGGCAGCATTTTTAAATAACCCTTCCCTGACGTAAATCGCCTGTGTAGCGACGGGAAAGGATTAAAATACTTTATTATGAATATCTGGAAACCTTAGCCCCATGAACACGACAGTATTTTTTATCAGTAATTAAGGACAGTAAATACTGACAGTAATTACAGACCCATTAATTTCTATTGGCCACGGATATCTTTCAGTATTTTTACTGATGGGTGTCAGTGCTGAAAAAAATATAGAACCTGTCCTATCCTTGTCCGTAATTACGGCATGGACTCTCCCAGAAGTCTATGGGAGCTTCCGTAAATACGGACGGCTACAGATGTGCATCCATATACGTCCGTATTTACGGAAGCGTTGCTATGCAAAATGCTGGTGAGATCATTTGCATCCTCACACTGTTTTTACGGCTCTGTATATACGGATGGAATACGGATGTCTACGGATCCGTATTTACGGGCCGTATTTCGGGATAGATGAAAATACGGTCGTGTGCATGGGGCCTTACCAAATGTTTTAGGATATTGATAGGAAAATAACCATTTGTACAGCTAATATTGGATATTGTCTACCTAAGAACACAAGCCACATAACCAATGATAAATGCACATATTACTTATGCTAATTTTCCCAAATAGAGGTTTGAGAGCCAAAGGTCCCCAGCATCCTTTAACGACACCAGGAATATCACTTCGCACCTGAATCTATTCTTTTACCTTTGTCTGCCAGTCTTCAAATTATATTTGATCAACCAATGGCCCACACCATTCTCTCTCTTCTCCCAGTAACCCCAGTAGTAGTAAAGTCAAGTTACTTCAATGACCTGTATGGTATTAAAGAAATCCTGAAAATGTGAGAAAAAAACTGTTTGCTTCTGCACTAGAATTAAAGGGAATGTATCACCTATTTATTTATTTTTATACACACACCGGTGCATAGCTCATTACAAGATGCATTTTTGATAATTGTAATGTAGGCGTGCACCTGTGTGATCACATGACTAGGACAGATTTGTATCCACTGGAAGTAAACAATGACGATTCCTGTTGAATGGCTGCAAGCAGTGATCTCGTGGACTGTGAGGAACTGATACATAAAGTATATTGGAAAATTGTATGATCTTATATTATACAAAGAATAAGATTCATTTCCTAAAACTGTAATTCTCCCTTCATTTTGAAGATACAGAAAATACACGTAAGGAGAGTGCTAGATATAGTTAGTGAGAGTATACGTTCCTCCATATAGTGCCACATACTCCCCCTTTAAATAGTGCCACGTACTCCCACTGTAGATAGCTCCCCCTCCCTCTATAGGCGGAATCCCCGGCCAGGCGTCGGCAATGCTCTGGCCGGGGATTCCGCTGCAGGAGGTGCCCCTGACTTCACTGCCCTTATAAGGACAGTGAAGTCATGGACTCATTTTATGAGTGGAATCCCCAGCCAGGCATCGGTAAGACTTTTGCTGAGGATTCCGGCACGTCAGGAGGAGCCTCTGACTTCAATGTCCATATATGGACAGTGACGTTGTCAGTGGCTCCATCTATGAGTGGAATCCACGGCCAGGCGTTGGCAATGCTCTGGCCGGTGATTCCGCTGCAGGAGGTGCCTCTGACGTCACTGCCCTTATATGCAAAGTGAAATCATGGGCTTGGAGTGCCAGAATCCCCGGCCAAAGCGTTGCTAATGCTCTGGCAGGGAATTCCGCTCATAGAGAGAGCCCTGACTTCACTGTCAATATAAGGGCAGTAACGTCAGTGGCACCTCCTGCAGCGGAATCGTCGGCCAGGGCTTCGGCACTGCTTTGGCCATGGATTTCGCTCCAGGAGTGAATGACAGAGCAGGAAGTGGATTGTTTCCTGCTCTGCCATAGTATTCAATTGTATTTGAGTCCTGAGGACGCAGATTCAATTGAATGTAGCAGTTGCCGGGACATGTCCTGGGACAGTAATTTTCCCGGGACTGTCTCTGTAAATTCGGGACAGTCCCGTCAAATTCGGGACAGTTGGCAAGTATGTAGATTGCATGAAGATACTGAACCAGAATTCAATGATCTACATACCAGTGGCGTTGCTATAGGGGTCGCAGCTGCGACCGGGCCCCGCAGCTAGGAAACAAGAGGATAGAAAATGATTGATGCATCTACGCATCTTACGAGACCCATCCCTCTGCTGTCCACCCAATCAGACTGCTTCTAGCTGTTTCCCTCTTCCTCGTGACCTATGTAGAGGGAAAGGAATGGCTACAGCAAGAAGAACATATGGTGAGCACCGTGCACCTCCCCGGCAGTACGAGCCGCAGTGTCTCGCTGTTACTGAGCTCAGGAATTCTGACTCCTGTTGCTCTCCCTACATCAGATGTAAGTAGCTACTAGTAAGGTCTAATTCACACTAGCGCTGCGCATCTCGGGCATGAAAATTGGCCGTTTATCACGTCCGAGGTGCATCCGTGCTCTGCGCTGAGGGACGCGATATCACGCATCCCCCATAGACTAGAGTCTATAGAGGGATGCGTGAAGTGTGAAAAAATAGGACATGTCCTATTTTCTCGCGGACCCTTCACACGGTCCGTTGAAACAATGGCCGTGTGAACGGCCATAATGAATTATATAGGTCCGCGTGACGGCCGTTGTTTCAATGGCTGTCACACGGACGTATAACACGTTCGTGTGAATAAGGCCTAAGGCAGCTATTAACCACTTCATTGTGTGTATATCTGTCATGCTGAGCAGTCACACCTCAGGGCTGACTGCTTAGCATAACAGATAAAATGTAGATAGATTCATATCTATCTATCTATCTATATCTATCGATCTCATATCTATCTATCTATCTAAATATATATAAAAAAATATATATACATACATCAATATATAAAGACACACACACACACGCACACATATATGTTATATGTATATATATATATATAAAACTGCATATATAAGGCTCGGTATATCTCATGCTTAGAGTCTACATTTGCCCTATATGCCAGGGAAGATCTCCCGATACGTACAATGGTATACATCATCCATAGGTCCGCATGTTTAAAAAATGTATCATATAACATCAAATATAATTTTGCTTTTGCCGTAATTGCAGTAGTGGGAGGAAGTTGGGTGCCCAAGCTGAACTTTTGCACCAGGGCCCATGAGCATTTAGCTACACCTCTGCTACATACTAACATCTGGATGTTATTGTGGCCATGTTTACTTGCTACTACACTTAAAACATATTTCTGAGAATTTTTCATGAGAGTAGCCTGTGTCTGGATTTTAACAAGGTCTAAAAACTTATTCTCAAAACTTTTTAAAATAGTTCTGTGTTGGTGTCAACTTACCAGTGTGTCTGGGTACAAATGAGAATAATGAGTTCTTTGATTCTTTGGATGTGTATAAATAAACAGGTTCCATTAGGATAAATTCTTACAAAACAAAGAACTTTTCCTACAGGCTTATTCATCCTATTATTAGTGCACTGTGACCTTACAAACCCGTACACTACAGACTGCACATAATAGTTGTATTGTAAATAATTGTGTGATTTAATATTGTATTATTAAATTATCATATTAAAATTGACCTATGACATAATTACCTGATTTATAAGTCATTGACATCTCTGGAAGAATTTACCAGGGCTAAATGGCTACTTGTGCAGTTCATTGCCCAGCACAATAGAGTTTTAAGAGTTTTACTGAAAAGGGGTTAAAATTCAGTTGAAATTACAAGTGACAAACTAGATTTCCATATAAGTGGTGTAGCTGTTGCTGAGACAACCACATTGTAGACAAGGCCATTTCATTGTTGCAATATTCAGCATTAGGAGTGTATTCCTCTCTAGTATATGCTCCTTTACATAATGCAACAGAAGTATCAAGTTTCTCGAGCCTGATGTGCAGCGTTAAAAGGAAACATTGGTGAAAACCAGTTTCCCATGTGAATTCTCAACTATAATCATAATGATATTACGTCTCGCTTACGTGGGTTTCTGAATAATAAAATATAAGGCAGAATGTGCCTGGGCCATTGCATAGCAGCAATCCAGGAAAGTGACAACTGCAAAACTTCTTATCCCTGTGTATTCTGCTGTTGTCACTGAATCTCCGCCTGGTTGCTTCCTGTAGATAATGAAAAGTTATTGCAAGCCAACAGTTTGCACACTGCTTGTGACATGCCTGCTGCTGCACGGGGCACGGTTTCCAGCCTCTCCTGTGCATTAGAACTGCATCTAGTTCTAGATTTATGGCAGCCCAGCATTCTGCTCACAATTTGGAATAATCTAACTACAGCTTCTGATAGATGTGATCAGGCCAACCTTCGCTATGTGATACCTTAGCAAGCCATCAAGACAGTGGATTTGGACTTTCTCTTCTAAAAATCAAGTTAGACATGACATAGAGAAAAAATAGAAGATCACTTTTATAATAATGGCTAAGTTTGGGGGAACCTGGAATGCTTTCATGTATGCTAGGTTTTTTTTTAAAGAAACTCTTGAGTGGAAGTTTGTCCATGTACTGGAACAATAATATAATGGGTGGAAACATATTTGTTTAGTGGATTTTACCATTTTACAAGCACTTTTGTCTGATGTGAGTCATTAACATACGTTTATGGTTTATGGGTTCTTACTTTGCATACTTATACTGATGGTATTAGGGTGACTGTTTTAATGGCGTTGCTAAGTACGCCATATTTGTTTTCCTGGGACATGATGGAGCAGTTGAGCAACAGGTTAAACCAGGCCCATAATGATATATATATTTTATATTTAGATAATGTCCTATAAATATATTTATATTATATAATAGTTGTTTATAATGTGAAGGAGGATACCAGGTTCTTCAGCTGTAAGATGGACTTCGAGAAATACTGACTAATATACATTCCAGCACATGAAAGGAAAAATTGCCCAATACTTTTGAAAGTTCAGACAACCAATCAATGATTTACATTTGATGAAAATTACTGAATGTTGTAAATATTGAGCAGATTATGTACAGCCGGCTGGATGCGAATGTGTCTATAAACAACCAGATCACTGTGACATGCATTTGTACATTAGGGGATCACTGATATCCTAAACAGGAAAAAAGAACTGAAAAGAAGAGGTGTGAATTGCGAGCCTAGAGTAAAAAAAAGGGGTTAATAACTATGGTTTTTAAAGGGTTAAATAACATATGTAACTTTTAAAGGGGACCTGTCACTCTCCTGACACATCTCTTTTAGTAGATACTTTTATTACAAAATAAGAATTCTGGAGCATCTTTTCTTAAAACTCAATGGGGAAAATGTATTAACATTTTTATGCCAGTTTTCTGGCATCGAAAAGTCACATATGACGCAAAATTGAAACTTTCGGCCCGTTCATGCTGCTCTTGACACTTTTCTAAAAAGTGGGTGAAGCTTAGTGAAAGGTGCGTGGCCACTGCAGTTTCACATACATATTATAATTTACGTTAGAACCTGGCAGAAATGATAGCAGAAATTAGGGGTGCAACGGGGTAGATTCAGGCCCTGTTCTGTCCTCCCCCGTCATGATCGGACATTAAAATAAAGTAAATGAAAATGAATGAAAAAAAATTGACTCACCTCATTGTTCCGCTTCTCTCCCCGTATATCATCAGGCTCCCACATCAGATCGCAGTGCATACAAGATCCTGACGCCGTGCATAACCTTGTGACCTTGCATACATTATGGCATTATGTGGGAGCCTGAGGAGATCCGGGGAGAAGCAGAGCGATGAGTCATTTTTTTTCATTTTATGTCTGATCAGGGAAGGGGGGTGGTGGAAAGAGGATTGGGGCCCGGCAGTGTGACCGCGATTGTTATGCCGACACATTTATTATGGAGCATTCAGTTCTTAATAAATGTGTCGCATCTTACTCCAGTGACCTGTATATTAAGACTGGCATATGAAACGTATGAAATATATCTCCCCCTATGTTGTCCCGTTTCTTTGTTATTACTCCTGGAAATGTACACATAAATTGCCTGTCCAATCAGTGCTATACTGTGTAGGGACGCAACCTATTGACAAGTGAAATGGTAATTCCCAGTTGGCAATTTATTCACACATTTCCAGGCGCAATAACAGAGTAATGACACAATGCAGAGTTCTAAGAAAAGATGCTCCAGAATTGTTATTTTATAGAGAATACAAATATTAACTGAGCGCAGAGATGGCAGAAGAGGTGACAGGTCCTCTTTAATTACATTGTTTTTACGGTAAAAATTAAAACCAAAGTAACCATTCAGGCTTTTACATTTATTCAATTACTTGACCTGGTGTTCTTTCAGAAGCGGCATTCTTCTTAAAACTTTCGATAATTTGCCTCTTTAATTTATTCACGTGTCACCCAACTTTTTTAAATGTACTTTTTAGCTGATATCTGAACTTAGGAATCTGAATTCTCATTAAAAACTCTTTTTGTGGTTAAACTGCTGGACCAAGAATAATAAGATATGGCTTAATATAGCCGTTATTAGACAAATCTCCATTGAAGAAGGTCCTTTTAGAAATGTTCTTTTCACAATTAAATTGAGTCAATTTTCTCAGCACATACGGCTACATGTTATAAAATTTTCCAAAGCCAATTAAAGTAGATACATTGGGAAAATTAAATATTGTTAGTTTCAGACATACGTATATTTAACAAATCTTTCCATAAGGAAACCATCTGTATTTGCTCATACATAGACCATATGACATTAAGTCGTTCAATAACGATGAACGTCTCATTATCTTTCAAATAGAAAGAGGAAAAAGAAGTCTGGCACCGCCCTGATTCAGACACAATATTGCCTCTGCATAGTGATCCTTTCCGGCATGAAACCTTGGAATAGGCTTTTAAATTGTCGCCCACGGGGTGCTCATCGACAGAAACAGCAAGCTTGATAATATATATGGAAGGTAGAAATTCGAGGCACTCACCTTTTATGGTAATAAAACGTATTTATTGATAGTGATTTCGGTCTGTTTGGTGTGGAAAAACCTACAGCCGTTTCACGCTGCACGCGCTTTTTTCAAGGCCCTTGCGTCACTTCCTCTTTGCTCAAGGCCTCATGCACACTTCAGTGAAATGCTTCAGGATGCTATCCATTTTTTTTACGGATAGCACACTGGCCCATTCATTTCTATGGGGCCATGCACACTTCCGTTTTTTGTAACGGAACCATGCGGCCATTCCGACAAAAATAGAACAGGTCCTATACCTGTCCGTTTTTAACGAGTGCGATCTCGCTCGTTACTCTGAAGTGTTGGCTGTAACATACAGCCGACACCGGCATCGTATGGAGCGGGTTCACTCCGTGAGCCCGTTCCATACTTCCCCTACCCGACTTTGGCGTATGGATACGTCAAATGTCGGGAAGGGGTTAAAGACCCAGACATTTTTCTTTTTTATGTTTTCGTTTTTCACTCCCCGCCTTCCAAGAGCCATAACTTTTTTATTTTTCTGTCAATAGAGCGGTGTGAGGGCTTATTTTTTGCGGGGGGAGTTGTAGTTTGTATTGGCACATTTAAAGTACCATATAATGTTCTGGGAAACTGAAAAAAAAAATCTTTGTGGGGTGCAATTGGAAAAAAACTAAATTTCTCCATTGTTATTCGTTTTTACAGCTTTCACAGTGCGGTAAAAACGTCAACTTAGCTTTATACTACGGCTCAATACGATTACAGTGATACCAAATTTATATATAGTTTTTCTTTGAATTTTACTTCTATTACAAAAAGAAAACATCTTTTTATTAAATTTTCTTTAGCACTAAGGTGACTAAGAAAACAACGATTCTTGTGTTGTAAAATTATTATTTTTTTTACGCCGTTCACCGTGCGAGTTGAATAATGGTAAATTGTAATAGTTTGGCAATACCAATAATTGTGTTTCTGTTTTTATTATATATATATATATATTGTGATTGGGGAAAAAAAATAGGGAATTTTTTTTTGTTTCATTTTTAATATTTTTTTTACACTCCTTAAAAATGTATTTAACTTTTTTGACACATTTTATTAGCCCCCCTAGGGGACTTGAACCAGCGATCAATACAATACACTACAATACAAATGTATTGCAGTATTTTGTAATTTCTACAGGCTTCTGCTAAGCCCTTAGCAGAGGCAGACAAAAGGCCAACCTGGGGGCCTTCAGTGGGCTGTCAGAGGAGGCTACCCCCCGCTTTCTAACAGTTTAAATGCCGCGGTCGCTATTGACATTTAACTAGTTCGCAATCGCTGTTCCAGGCCATTAGAGCAGCACATCAGCTGTGATAGACAGCGGACACCTGCAGCATATGGAGCAGGTTCAGCGCGTGAGCCTGCTCCAAACATCACCCCCCCCCCCCAACCGCTCCATGACGTTTATTTTCATCATGGGTCGGGAAAGTGTTAAAGGGGATATCCAGGAGTTGTAAAATTTTGCATGTGGACAGAGGGGGGTATAAAATAATAAACTAATAGGTACTCACCCTTTCAAATGCCCCACGATTCAGCGATGACAACCTTGTTTGCCGCCCCTTCGGCTGTGGATATTTGCTGCTACATCCAATTTCTGGCCCCAGTGTTGATGCTGCAATGAACGATATGTGACTGTATTGGTTACACCGGCACACGATTGATAAACGGCCCGTGACCGGTGTCAGGGCTTTTGGGACCAGAGTGAAGGCGAATGGGGTTGTTAGTGTTGGAGTTGGGGGGGGGGGGTTTGAAAGGGTGAGTACCTGTTAGTTAATCATTTTATGCCTTTCCCTGCCCTCCGGCAAAATTTCCAGATAACCCCTTTAACATGTTTAACATATAAACTTGATGTAGACGATAGGTTGTTCCCTGACAATACGTTCCCTTTTATTTACCTTATTTTTCTAAGACAGTCATGAAATAACTTTTGCTTTGAAAACTTAAAGAGGCTCTGTCACCAGATTTTGCAACCCCTATCTGCTATTGCAGCAGATAGGCGCTGCAATGTAGATTACAGTAACGTTTTTATTTTTAAAAAACGAGCATTTTTGGCCAAGTTATGACCATTTTCGTATTTATGCAAATGAGGCTTGCAAAAGTACAACTGGGCGTGTTGAAAAGTAAAAGTACAACTGGGCGTGTATTATGTGCGTACATCGGGGCGTGTTTACTACTTTTACTAGCTGGGCGCTCTGATGAGAAGTATCATCCACTTCTCTTCAGAACGCCCAGCTTCTGGCAGTGCAGATCTGTGACGTCACTCACAGGTCCTGCATCGTGTCGGCACCAGAGGCTACAGTTGATTCTGCAGCAGCATCAGCAGGTAAGTAGCTACATCGACTTACCTGCAAACGCCGATGCTGCTGCAGAATCATCTGTAGCCTCTGGTGCCGATGTGTCCTCGCTCGTCTGACACGATGCAGGACCTGTGAGTGACGTCACAGCGTGATCTCTGGAGAACACGCTGTGTCTGCACTGCCAGAAGCTGGGCGTTGTGAAGAGAAGTGGATGATACTTCTATACACAACGCCCAGCTAGTAAAAGTAGTAAACACGCCCCGATGTACGCACATAATACACGCCCAGTTGTACTTTTACTTTTCAACACGCCCAGTTGTACTTTTGCAAGCCTCATTTGCATAAATACGAAAATGGTCATAACTTGGCCAAAAATGCTCGTTTTTTAAAAATAAAAACGTTACTGTAATCTACATTGCAGCGCCTATCTGCTGCAATAGCAGATAGGGGTTGCAAAATCTGGTGACAGAGCCTCTTTAAGTGAAGTGAAGCAAACACTGTAGTACTGCCATATATGATTTTATAGATATCACCAGCACTTTCCAGTGAAACTGGTCAAACAAGCCAAATATTTCACCAGCCCCTATTTGTGTTGAGAAGCGGCATTCAATATTAATATGATAAGTAATAGGAACATTTTCTGCATTCCTGGTTTTTTTTCTTTCCGTTGTACTAATGTTATCCTATTACTTAAAAATCATTTATTATAGCTGTAAAATAGTTTTACTCTCATTATAGTTTTGCCTCATAACCTCATGCTTATATCATCAATAAAAGGGAGCCAATCTTATGTGTAGGTTTATCATATATATTTATTGATTTAAAAAAAATCTTAAATAAAATGAATGATAAATGGAATAAGATTCAATAATACAGGTATAATGTATCCACATCTTTTAGTGTTCTGTTTATCTTCCATACATGAGCCATTCTTCTATATTAGACCATTTGCTCCCGAATGCTACAATGCCACAGTGTATATTACTCGCAATACACCGACATTCAGTTGAAATTATTTTCTCCTACCCATTAACATCCATCTTTTTTCACATGTCTGTGTGGCTTCAGCTGGGGGACTACTGGAGCAGGGGCGCAGGAGATTTGAGCTTCTTCCTTCTGTTATCCCATATACAGCTGCAAGTATGTTGTTTTTTTTTAAGCGTGGAAAACCCCTTGAATTTAACAGATGAATGGTGCCAGTAACAACCAATTTTCTGACCATAAATTTGGCCAGAGCAAAAAGATATCTGCAGGTCCATACTGTACCTCCATCATGCCTCTGATTTCATGCAAAGGCATGCAGAGTTTTTTTTTTACGGATTAATGCTGAATCAGCAAGAACAAAAATCATGACAACATTTATTGCATACCATATTATGCTGGTATTCTTCCCTAGAAGCAATTCTTCTAGAGTACAACACGGGTTAGTATGGAGCAACCATACGGCGAGTGCCTACTGCTTCGTAATGAGGAACTGTAGGGATTCCTTGTGCCACTGTAAAGGCTCCTTGCACACGGCTGTACGTGGTTTTTTTTCGTTAGGCTATACGTCACTGAAATACAGAACTATATGGGACTCCGTGTGTCGCTTAATAGGCTCTTTGCACCTTGTTCAGGAAGCCTAAGGGAAACGGCCCGATGTATTGCTAAGCTAGCGCCCATAGTGTCTGCAAGTAACAAGCTATAAAAGTAAAGAAATAAAATGGAAACTGCTCCTTTAAGCAAAAATGTTTCAAGGGGATTTTAAATTTCTGTCCTTGAAAGGTTTCCATGGAAGCCCTTCTCATAAAGCTGTAACAATACATTTTACAAAACCATGAGAAAAATACTGCTGCTTTTATGCTCTTGCTAACAAAATGTTCAGGAATTCAATGTCGGTTTTTTCATATTACACATTGATGTCCTACAATGTCCGATTTTTAGTGTAAAGTTTTCTACCATTGTCTGTTTCAATTGTTATTTATTAAAATATTCTTGCAAAAAGCATTTCCAGATTTAATAAAACTTTAGCCACAATAACATAGTATTCCAACTAGAATAGGGTTTGAAACTTGTCATTGCTGGAACAGTGAAGTATTGCTATGTGCTGGAGAGAGTAGAATTCATATGCCCCTGACAAAGAGATAAAATAATTAAAATAAATACAATTATGATTAAAGAAAAATTCCAGTTTCCGCAATAAGTCTTCCCGATCACAGTTAAATGTTGATATGCAATCCCCTGCCTATGTATGGTAAGAAGACAGGATGCCAGCACTATCTGTGCCTATATTATTTAAAGGGGTTTTCCACGTTCTGACAACTCATGACCTATCCACCGGATAGGTCATCAGTATACGATCGGTGCGTGTCCCACACCTGGACCCTGCACCGATCCACCACTCCGGCTGCCTCTGGGCACTGGACGATATTGCCAGAAGCAGATGGCTCCGGTCAAAGAATAGTGGCCGAGCTGCAGTACTGCAGTATTCAAGTGAATAGGAGCAGCGCTGCAGTTCTGCCGTACAGCCGCTATGCAGTGGTTGGAGCCATCTGCTTCCGGCTCCAACTACTGCATACAGATCCAAACATCCGGTGCACGGAGCCAGCCAGAGTGGCGGATCGGTGCGGGGTCTGGGTGTCGGACAAGCTCCGATCATATACTGATGACCTATCCGTTGGATAGATCATCAGTTGTCAGAAAGTGGAAAACTCCTTTAAAGCAGTTTTTCTAGCCTGTTAGTCAAAAGCTTATTTTATTAGGTCATTTCTTTTTTTAAGACTATAAATTAGTAAGATTTTTTAGAATTAGGAAGAAAATATGTGTGGCAGAACTCTAAAGCCAGCCATACACATAAGATTGCTTTTCTCAACCGTGCCATAAAGGTGGATGCTCTGCTCGTCTAAAGCCATGCTGGCGTAAAACCCAAGCGCAGAGTCTAACTTTTGTGGCTCATTGATACATGTTAGGAGCCATCACACTGTGCTGTGTGCAGTAGGATTGGAGTTGTTCACAAAGGCTAGAGATGCTAATGGAGATCACACCGTCATTACAGTAAAATCATACATCGTATTATTAGACACTTGTATGCCGGACATCGCACATCATAAGTGCCCTTTCAGATCTAATCTTAACATTCTTAAGTACTAGAAAGAAATCCTGGAAATATTTTATAATTTAAATACTAATCTCCAGCATTTGTCTCAGCTTTAGTTTACAAGTTTTAACTTGTCTAAATAGTTTCTTTAATTATTGTTTAACTCTGCGAATGACTTAATTGCTGGAGGTTTTAGTTTTGTTTTTTGGATATGGCAAGGCTGTCAGGTTCTTGCTGGATGGCAATACATCATTTCACATTATACAAGACTTGGTTTGATATATGTTTGGAATGTGCTAGAAAACTATACTAACGTAGGAGACAAGAATTTGTCATTTAACGTTTCTTTTATGCCCCATGATAACTCAATAAGTTTCCCTGTTTTATGGAAAACTAACTTATAACACATTGGGGGAGATTTACAAGAAATGTATCAGTTTTCCGTTAGCAAGCAATCAGAGTCCAGCTCTCATTTTTCTGAAGCTCTTTTTTGTAAGAAAGTTGCAACCTGATTGGTAGTTATGAGTAACTGCCCCACATTTCCTTTTGCACCAGTTTTGCTAAATATCCCCAAAGAGGTATAATAAGTTGTGCCATGTGACTAATTCTTCTTCTATATATGTAAATAATTGGGGAAAGATATCAAAATTGGTGCAAAGGAAAAGTGGATCAGATTCCAAATTTCATTTTTCAGACTCCGTTTGGAAATGTTATAATAATCTAAAAGTAAGGGGAAAGACAAATGCTATCAAGTCAGTTCACCCTGTGTTCCCAATTGTAAAAGACGACGGCCGTCCGAGACAAGTCATAGAGACTCACAGTTCTGGGTCTTATGGAGTCTGAAGGACATTCCCTCAACCCCCTTCTTTTATTGTTTAGCAAAGTGGGAGTACATTTTAGAGCATCATTCGACACAACACCTATCATTCAACATCAGTTGGGCGCTGGTCACCAATCATTATGTAAAATAACAACTAAAAGATAAGCAAAGTATGCATACATTACTGGTATGATACACCCAGATGTGTGCCTGAAATGGTCAACAAGATGCTCCTAAACCCTCCTTGGGTAACAGACAAAACTATTTTTTACTGCTTAATATTTGTTTCTGGGCTAACAAAACTAAACTTTTATGACCCTTTTGGCACATTAGGTCCAATAGAAACACATCTTCATTATTATAGAAAATAAAGGCAGCCACTAGATTAGTTGATCGGCAACTACTCCATTAAATTATAAGAATTTTTGAGCTAATAAAAACGTTCATTTCAGGATAAACAATTGAAAAGTAAATCGAATATTATAATGAAATAATTGCATTTGTTCTAACTAGGGGTGTCAATTTTGACAGACACCCCCCCCCCCTCCTTGTAGATAGTGCCTCCCTGTAGATTCTGCCACACAGCACCCCCTTGTAGATAGTGGCCGGCTGTAGATTATGCTATACAGCCCCCCTGCCGATAGCATCCACTTGTAGATAGCACCCCACCTCCCCTTATAGATAGTGGATACAGTCCCCCTTGTAGATAGCACCATACAGCCCCTCTGTAGCTATCCCTATACAGCCTCCCCTGTAGATAGTGCTATACAGCACCCTTCTGTAGATAGCACCATACAGCCCCCTCCTGTAGATAGCACCATACAGCCCCTTCCTGTAGATAGCACCATACAGCCCCCTCCTGTAGATAGTGCCATACAGCCCCCCTCCTCTAGAGGTCACGCATGCGCACAAGCACGACCGGCGTTCCATTCATTTCTATGGAGCTGCCGGACACAGACCCCGGAACTCCCATGCTTCTCATGGAGCACTTCAGGGGACTTTCGGTCCCCCGTTCTCCCTACCGCTGGGGGTTCCAGTGGTCGGACCATTAGCGATCACATATGTATCCCCTATCCTGTGGATAGGGGATACATGTGTTTTGTGGGACAACGCCTTTAATTGCAGAGCGGGGAGATACCTCCCTGCTCTGCCATAGTGTTCAATAGTATCTGCATTCCAAGGATACTATTGAATGTGGCGTCGCTACCGATGTAGGAGCCATAGCGGCTGTTAGCGGCGCCACTGGGTATGGGGGGCCGTGACGATGGGCAGCATGGGGCCCCTCATGCCTCGGGCCCCAGAGCAGCCGCTATGGCTGCTACAGCGGTAGTTACGCCACTGGTTCTAACTATCTAATTCATCAACTATGAAGTTGATAAATTGCCATATAGGCCATAAATAACATATTACTTTACTCCCGAAGTATACCTCTAAAGGAAGGGCAAAACGTAGTGTGAATAGGGACGTTGTAAACTTACAGACAATAGCGGTATGGCCACATATTGATAGATTTCCAACTCGGCTATGTTCTTGTTGCTGTAGCTGTTAAGCAGTGTATCTGTAGCAACCCGTCACTCATGACTCAGCTTTTCAGCTCAGAGCTGGATTGGCACAGTACTAACAGCAGGTAGGGAAAAAGCAGCAGCAATTAGATCAAAGCAATCCCCAACTCAACCTGTGTTATTAATCAGATTTTTGTAAAATATGTTTAGATGGAGAATGTTTTAAGTGTGTGCATTGGTGGATTCACATGCAGAGGCAGAGCTAGTTATATTATATAAGCAAAAAAGAGAAATGATCCAGCGATGTGTAGTATAGGTGGGGGAAACTCCGTTCCCACTTTATTGGAAAAATAATCACACGGATAATGAAACAAAGTAACAGAAAACACCAGGAGGGTAACAAGGTGGTTGAAATGGCACGAAATGAAGCCTACGCGTTTCAAGCACTGGCTGTGCTCTTAATCATGGCTCAGACCAGTGCTACTGTTACCTGCCGTGAGCCGTCGCGGCTGATCCGGGCGATATTGAACACAGGAGTGTGAAGCTGGTGAGCTGGAGGTTTCCTCCCATTCCCTTTTTCCCTGCTATTACCACTATATTATATAAGATCAGAATAAAGCTTTGATCATTTTGCTTGTGTCCCAAATGTAAGGACTAGTAGAGATTGTAGAACTGACTGGCAAGTTTTGTGATTTGCAGCAAATAGAAACGTTTCACATTTTGGAAAATTAACAGAAAACAGAGATTTTAAAAATTTGCTCTTATCAGGGCAGTCATTTTCTAGCAGCGAAAGAGCAGTCCATAGATTTTAAATGGCTGCAATATTACTGATCTGTACATCACAGATCCATAATATGGCCGTGTGCATGAAGCCTGGAGCAGGATTTACACATCGCATATTTGTTGCAGAATGTGGTACAGATTTTGATGCTGTTTTAACTACAGCCAGAAGTGGATCCTGGAGGAAGGAGAAATATAAGTTTTTCCTTTTTATTTCCCTCTCCTTTTAAAACCATTTCTGGCTTTGGCCCAAAAACCTGCATCGAAATCTGCAACAAAATCTGCCTTACATCACCAAGCATAATGCCGGGCGTTGGATGGAGTAGTATAAAGCATGTGGTCACGGATTCTGGAGCAGGGGAAACGTGTTCTATGGAGTGACGAATCATGCTTCTCTATCTGGCAGTCTGATGGACGAGTCTGGGTTTGGCGAATGCCAGGGGAATGTTACCTGCCTGACTGCATGGTGCCAACTGTAAAGTTTGGTGAAGGTGGGATAATACTATGGGGTTGTTTTTCAGAGGTTGGCCTAGGGTCCCTAGTTCCATTGACCCGCACAGAGCCCTGACCTCAACCCCACTGAACACTGTTGGGATGAATTAGAATGGAAATTGCGAGCCTTGCCATCTCGTTGAACATCAGTGTCTGACCTCTCTTCTGGATGAATGCAAACACTCCAAAATCTTTAGAAGGCCTTCCCAGAAGAGTCAAAGGTGTTTTAGCTGCCTAGGGGGGAACCAAATCCATAATAAGGCCCATGGATTTAGAATGGGATGTCATAAAAGCTCCTGTAGGTGTCCCAATACTTTTGTCCATACAGTGTATTTGAAATGGGTGGAATAAAAAAAGTTTCAAGACAAAAGAGTAAACATTTTCTATAAGCATTTGTTAACATTTGTTAATGCAATTGGTTTGTAGTCAAGATGAAATTGAACAGATACTTTTACTATTTAGACATTCCAAATTCTGTAGTGAAGGAGGTGTGATTAATATTTATTAATGGTTTGGTATGTGTTGGATTTTTTTGCATTTTTCTATATAAAATAAATGAAAAATGTGATAATTTTTTTTGTAAAATTGCCAGATTTTAGATTCTACAGAACAAAGGTTACCAGCAGGTCCGGCGTCAGCACCCGGCAAACCTGGGCAAGTGCCAGGGCCCACTCCACCGCCGGGTGCTGACGCTGCCGTCGTTAAGGCATCACTGTCCATATATGGACAGTGATGTAAGAAGGGGAGGAGTCCCGGGCAGAGTGCAAGCGGCTCTGGGAATGCCCCTGACATCGCTGTCCATATATGTGTCCCAGCCTGACCGCTCTGGTCCCGCCTCCAACTGAGCCTGTGTCCGCAGGACGCAGATTTAGTTGCGTTGTATGCTGGAACCTTGCTTCAGAATTCACTGTGCCGTGAGCAGCTCGGCACAGGCAGGCGCGGTGTAGGGACGTCACTACATCGCGCCTGTCTGCGACGAGTTATTCACAGCACAGTACAGAGGAGAAGAAGGATCCTCCAAACGTCTTGGGAACGGGGGGTAGGTAAGTAATTATGTTATTATTTTTCTATTAGGTACATATGGAGGCATTATACTGGGTATGGGAGGGGGGTCCTATTGTAGCTGCTGAGGGGGCATTATACTGTATGGGACAGCTGTGGGGGAATTATACTGTATGTGGCATCTATGGAGGGCATTATACTGTATGGGAGCATTGTACTGTATGGGACAGCTATGGGGGCATTATACTGTATGGGGCAGTTATGGGGGGCATTATACTGTATGGTGCAGCTATGGGGGACATTATACTGTATGGTGCAGCTATGGGGGGCATTATACTGTGTGGTGGATTTATACTGAGGGAGCAGCTGTGGGGGGGCATTATACTGTGGTGGTCAGCTATGGAGGGCATTATACTGTGTGGGGGCAGCTATGGGGGCATTATACTGTGCGGGGTCAACTATGGGGAACATTATACTGTGGGGGGCAGCCATGGGGAGCATTATACTGTGTGGGGGCAGCTATGGGGGCATTATACTGTGTGGGAGGCAGCTATAGGGACATTATACTGTGTGGGGGCAGCTATGGGGAGCATTATACTGTGTGGGGGGCAGCTATGGGGAGCATTAAACTGTGTGGGGGCAGCTATGAGGAGCATTATACTGTGGTGGTCAGCTATGGGAGGCATTATACTGTGTGGGGGCAGCTATGGGGGGCATTATACTGTGTGGGGGCAGCTATGGGGGGTCATTATACTGTGGGGGCATTCATGGGGTCTGTCGGGCAAGGCAGCTGGGCATAGGTGTGCGCAGGGGTCTGGAGGTTGGTAGAGGGGCCTAAGCTGAATTCTTGCACCGGGGCCCCTGAGCCTTTAGCTACGCCACTCCCAGGCAGAGTGCTAGTAGTGCTCTGCCCGGGACTATGGATCTGGGGTTGCCCCTGACAACACTATTCATATACAGACCGTGACGTCAGGAGCTGTGTGGCACTACCTGGGAGGAGGGGGCTGTGTGGCACTACCTGGGAGGGGGGCTGTGTGGCACTATCTACAGAGGGCACTAAATTTATGGGGGTACAAACTGGGGGCCTAACGTCTATATGGGGGTACAAAGTGACGATTTTTGGCATTTTACTGCCGCAGTGAGTTCCCCCGCAAAAGGGCCCACTAAGTCTGTGTCGCACAAGGGCCCAGATAAACCTGGAGCCGGCCCTGGTTACCAGTGTTGCAGCTGATTGAATTATGACAAGCTTGAATCTACCTTTTATTACATGTAGTTTTTAAGGAGAGCTATAACTGACTATTGGATAATGGGACCCCCATGGGACCACGGGCACTTTCATAATGGCCGTACTGCCAATCTACTACTAAGTGGGACATGCGTGTCAAGGGGATAGGCTTTAGATAAACTTGTTAGTACCATGATGAATATTGTGAGCTAAATTTCTCTATATAATGTTTTATTGGATTTAAAGGAAATATAAAATAACGTGTAAATGTAAAACAGCTACTATTAAAGCACATGCCAGAAAAACCACAAACATCCCAAATAAACAGTACAAAGGTTGCAGAGTTCCCACATGTTCCAACTTCCTGTCAATACACATAGTAAGCCATATATCATTTTCAGCTGCACTGGGAGCTAGTAATGTTTACTATGTCGTTGTTTTCATTCCATGTTAAGGGCGCACCCTATTTTAAAATCATATATCTAATACTGGAATTTTAATGCAATCTCCTCTTGAGAACCAGATGAAGCCGGGGAACATGTACCAAAGGGAGGTGTAATTAGATGTATGTAATTAATTCTCTTCATTGCTCTGTGTTTTATACAGAGGACTTTAATCTTACCTCTGTTCATAATGCAGGCTAGAAGGAGCTAGTATGTAGACAGAGCTGATGTGATTGAAAATGTAGCTTATCAATTAACATTCACAATAATAATAGACATAATAGTGACAGTAATAAAAAACAGTAAAAGATAAATACATTGAGTTTTTCAGAAATTGTAAAAGTATTCAACCCCCTCAAAACATGAAGTGGCAATCCTAGCAATAAAATGTAACATTTTAGATATATTTTTGTCACTGTGCACAATTATCTTATTTAGGAGCTCTAAATGGGTTTTCCAGGATATAAAATTCACAGTCCAGTCCATGCATAGGCCTCATTCACACGACAGCATTTCCCGTCCGGGTGCCGGCCGTTCATAAATCGGCCGGCACCCGGCTGCATTAGGAATAATAGACCCCTATTGGGGCTATTCACACGACCGATTTTTTGACGGCCGGGAAAACCGGCCGTCAAAAAATAGGACCTGCTCTATTTTCGGCCGGGTACCCGGCCGCCCGGCTCCCATAGAAGTCTATGGGGCCGGGTAATACAGGGCCATCACCGGAATGTGTCCCGAGTGATGGCCGGGTTTTCCGTCGCTTGCGCTTTATCTCCTCCTCCCCACAGTGCAGAGGGCATGTGAGGAGGAGTTTATGCCATTCGGACGAATGGCTGTACGCTGTACACTGTGTGGCAGGGCCGGGGTGTACAGCAGGTGGAGGGAGCGCTGCGCTGGCTCCCTTCCCCTGCTTGTTTTAAAAGCGCCCTGGCCCGGCGACACCTTCCATGGCGCCGCTAGCAGCTGCTGCTGCTGCGGCTGCTACTACTGTAGCGACGCCACTATAGCAGAGCAGGGAGGTATCTCCCCGCTCTGCTATGTGCTAGCCCCACTTTAGCTCCTTGAAGGAGCGGAATCCCCGTGTTTTTGGGGATTCCGCTCCTGGACAGAGCGCTTGATGTCTCTGTCCATATCTGGGCAGTGACATCAGGGGAAACTCCTGAAGCGGAATCCCCGAACACATGGGGATTCCCCTTCAGGAGTTGCCGCTGATGTCACTGTCCGGATCTGCCCGGCCCAAACGGATGCAAAACTTTATGCAAACCGGCCGGGCAAAATGGCCGATTTTACCGGCCGACACTCGGGCGGGGACCCTGTCGTGTGAACCCAGCCTTAGAATGTGCGATCGGTTAGTATCTGACCACTCCACCTACCATGTGCTATTTATATTCCTGTGTCTTCTTGTGTAGCAGAGGGGTCTTTATGCCCCCTGAGGCACCAGAGCCTTGCTCCAACTGCTACTTCTGCACCCCTTATAGCGACGTCTCTGTTGAAGGTCCTCGACACTCACTCTTTACTAAAATGTGAATAATCACAGTAGAGAGGAAGGATAGCTAGGTGTGATGAGATTTTGCAATCTTGAGGGACTATTTTAACTTTTTGAAGGTAGAAAAAAGAGAATCCCAGATAGAGGGTACTGCCTAGGAGAAATACTGTAGCGCATGCAAGGACATATGTTATGGGAGAAAAAAACAATAGTAAAGTGGGAGAATAGTAGAGAGGCCAGCTCGGACAATATTTATGCCCTAATGCCTTTTACCGCCTTAGTCAATAACAGATTATCCCAATACTTGATATATGCTTATAAGCTTTAATATGCATTATTTACTGTTTTCCCTAATATTGCTATTTGTTACAGCATACTGTATGTCCACCTTTGAAACCAGTTTTCTTCTATTGTTTCAATGCAAAATGAAGCAACTTTGCAAATAGTTTTAATCAAAAATCTCAGATCTCATGCAGATCTATGTGTCTCCATAGTGAGCAGGGCCAGACTGGCCATCTGGCAGTTCTGGCAAATGCCAGATGGGCCAGTGAACAGTGGGCTGCCTACTGGCTGCCCAAACAATCAGTGTCGGACAGTGTCGGCGGCCTGCTGCCTCTCTGAGGGGGCTACATTGAGCTGTATTTGTGCTGGTGCTGTATTTATGTACTGAGCTTTATTCTGGTGTTGTATATATGTACTGAGCTTTGTTCTGGTGCTGTATATATGTACTGAGCTTGGTTATGTTGCTTTATATATATGTACTGAGCTTGGTTCTGGAGCTGTATATATGTACTGAGCTTGGTTCTGGAGCTGTATATGTGTATTACTTGAGCACACACCGTGCAGCGAGGTGTACTCTGCCCGGCATGCCAATACAAGGAAATGGCTCATCCGCAAAAATTGGGGGAGGCTGCTAGTGATGTTGAACAGCCAGGGGGATGTCAATCAAAGTCTGGGGGGGGGGGGGCGACATTTCGATTTTCGCCTCTGGCAGCAGAAAAGCTAGAATCAGGCCTGTGGACAGTGGTGAACACAAGAACCAACATTACAACAACTGCTGCCTCCTGGTGTTTAAAACCACATCTTTCTGAGATTTACTGCTGTGTATTTTGCAATGAGCAGCTATAGGGTTAAAAGGGTGAGCATCAGGTTATGGTTAATTTGAGCCACAGATAGGAGGAGCTTTGTAAAAGGGGTGTGGCTTAGTGGTGGAGGGGCATTTCAGGTATAGATGCATATGTACTGCCAGCATCCTGCATGCTAGTGCCCAAGAATCAGCAGTCCACAAAAGAAAGCAGGTAAATATAGCAATGTGAGTGAAGTTTTGGATTGATTTTTGTAGTGTGACTGGTTGATATAGTGTTAACAGTGTATGTCAATTGTATGAGTGAAATATGCAATTTGTGTGAGTTTTGTGTCTTCTTCCAATGTATTAGTGGCATTTGTGTGCGTGTTGTTTTCAATGTGAGTGTGAGTGGTATGTGGGGTATAGGTCTAGTGTGTAAGTGTTATGTGAGGTATGTGTTTAGCATTTGTGTGGTGTGTGCGGTATGTGTCTAGTGTAAGTAGTGTGTGCGGTATGTGTCTTGTTTGTGGTACGTGTCTAGTTTGTGAGTGATTTGTGTCTAGTATGTGAATGGTGTATGCAGCATCTGTGGCAGTTGTGAGTAGTGTGTGTTCAACATGTGTCCTTGGTGTGGGTAGACAATGTGTGGCATATGTGTAATGGCAGGAAGGAGGTGAAGGGAAAGTGAGCCCTAATCTACCCACCGCCCTGTCCCTGCCTACTTGCAACGACCCGCCCTAGGCGACGGGGTACAACTGGGCGGCGGTCCCTACGCTGTCTAAGTGCACAGGAGAACAGAGAGGGAACACGCAAGGGAAGGGGCAGTAGCCCACGGAACGCCGCGAGGAAACGGAGCGGTGAATGAGTAGTCAGGACCAGGATGAAGTGGAGTATACCAACGTGAGCACGGAGAAGGAAGCAAGCCAGGGGCAAAGCGAAGCAGGATAAGCGGAACTGCAGCAAGGCAGAAGCACGGCAGAAGCAGGCTGGAGCAAGCAGCAGTGGGGCCAGGAATCCAGAAGAATTACAAGCACTGAGGAAGAGAACACGGCAGGTAATAAAGGACAGGGGGCGGAGATAACTCCGACTGACCAGGCCGCGATAGGCTCCCCCACTCCTGAGCCTGCCACCCTGGTTGGTGGGAGACGGTGTCAGTCTAACAGGTCTGGCCTCAGGTGTGGATTGATTAATCCCAGGAGTATACCTAGACGTAGTACCTGGCAGATCCCTAACAATATGTCTTAGGTGTGAGTGGCGAGAGTGGAGGATATATCCTAGGTGGGAGTGGTGTGCGTGCGCATGTGTCCTAGGTGTGAGTGGTGCATGTGCGGCATATGTCCTATGTGTGATTGGGGGATGTGTTCTAGTGGTGTTATCACCAGCCTCTGTAGCAAAACACATAAATATAGACCCCCAGACCAGACCTTTAAATGAATCAGACCTCAGACCCCTTAAATTAATCAAACCCCAGATCAGACCCCAAAATTAATCAGACCTCAGATCAGACCCCCTAAATAAATCAGACCCCAGATCAACCCCCCTAAATTAATCAAACCCCACATCGGAGCCCCTAAGTTAATTAGCCACCAGTCCGGAGAAAAAAAAAAACATTCAGACATCAGATCAGACGTTTTTATTCACCGTTTCTGATTCCTGCTCCCGTCTCCCCGCTCTTAAGCGCCATCGAACACTATGCCCAGAGCGCTCAAGGGGAGCACAGGAGGGTGGAGGCTAAGTATAATTGGAATTACCCGCCAATCCAATAGATAGCATGTGATTAAAAAAAATTGTGCTTTGGTCTAGGGGTGATGATTGACCCACCCCTTAATCCTCTTCTTGAAAATTGGATAACATATTTATCTAGTTATTAAAGAATAATTTTTAGGTCAGGATCACACACACAGTTTCTGAGCCAAACACAGGAGTGAACACCAGTAGCGTAGCTAGCGGGGGCGGGGCTGGCGGCCCCGGGCCCACTGAGATGGTGGGGCCCACCGTGACCTCTCCAGCCATGACCCCCTCCTGCACTTATTGTACCTGCGGGGCAAGTCATTGGCAGGGCAGAATGACTTGCCCCGTCACTCTGCACCTTTAAATGACGCTAGCGCTTCCGTTGTTGAACGGCGCTGATTGGTGGGGCAAGCCATTCTGCCCTGCCAATCAGCGTCTTTCAACGACGCTAGCAGCGCAATAATGTGATCGCACCGCTTCCGTTGTTGAAGGCGCTGATTGACGGGGCAAGTCATTCTGCCCTGCCAATCAGCGCCTTTCAACGACGCGCTTCTGTTGTTGCAAGGCACTGATTGGAGGGGCAAGTCATTATGCCCTGCCAATCAGCGCCCTTCAACGATGCAAGCGTCGTTCAGCCCCAGCAGACCTGCTCAGAAGAGAGCAGGCCGGCATTGACACAGGACGGTGCGGGTACAAGATCAAGGTGAGTATGTAAAGCTGGGTTTTTTTTCACTTAAAAATGTGAATGCCATTTTATACGAGGGGGCGCAATATGTCAGGCACAATCTACAGTAGAGGTTATATGTGGGACACTATCTACGGGGGGCTATATGTGGGGCACTATATACAGGGGGTGCTATATGTGGGGCACTATCTACAGGGGGACTATATGTGAGAATTTTATCTTCGTTTATAGGTGCAGAAATGTTTGAAAAGTGAGAAGAGAAAGACATCTGAGTGGCAAACTTCAGAAATGGGCTGTTGCCGTGAGGTCTGGACCGGATGGAGAAGAAAAGAGAAAAGGAACAACTAGAATCTGAAAAGACGTCACCGCTGAGTCACTTAATGTAAATGTTTATTCTGCCTCTAATCAGTACTGTAGTCACTGTATAATCTGCAGTGAGATGTTGGGTGGTATGATTTTTTTTGTGAAACAGCAACTCCCAGCATATCCTTACAATTATTCGGGTCATGCTGGGAGCAGTAGTTTTACGCCATACAAACCTATACGGCAGGGGTAGCCTGGCTGGTATATACAGGGATGATGGGGTTTATATACAGGAAGGATGGTTGTTATATACAGGGATTATGGTTGTTATACTGTATACAAGAATTATGGTTGTTATATACAGGATGATGGTTGTTATATACAGGGATTATGGGTAGTCCAGCCATCATCCCTGCATTAACCCCCATCCTCCCTGTGTATACAAGCCACCATCCCTGTATATACCAGCTATCATCCCTGTTTATGGCCCCCATCTTACCCAGCCAGGCTGGTCTATACAGAGGTGATAGGGGTTATATACAGGGATGATGGCTGGTATAGTCACGGATGATGGGGGTTATATACAGAGATGATGGGGGTTTTATACAGGGATAATGGCTGGTATATAATTAGAATGTGCCTCTTCAGTTATAAACATGCGTTAGGGGGGCCCACTGGGTTGGGGCCCACTCAGATTTGTTTTGCCCCCCAGTGCTAAACCCCTAGCTATGCCTCTGGTGAACACAAAAGAATGTTGATTTTTTTTAATCCTTTATTTTATTTTCTACATTTTTATAATAAAAATAAATTGGCAGTTACATACAGTTGTAAAGTATAAAGCCAGCTATAAAATGCCACAAAAACTGCATCAAAACTCTGTGTGTGTGATCCCGGCTTTTTCCTGCTTATTCATTATTAACTAGTTATCTTCTTTTTCTTAGTTAAATATACAACCCAGTGAAACCATTGATGTAATTAAGATAAACAACTTGAAGTTACAGTTACAAGTACTTGAGATTTATTATATGGCAATAATGCTCCGCTCATGTAAAGTAAATAATTAACTGGAGATTATCATAATTTCTCAGCTAAGATTGGTGCTTCTATTTCACTTACAATTATGTTTCCTCCAGAAGAGGTGCTGGGGGGGGGGGGGGGGGAAGTGGCAGGGGGATTTTTTGTATTTTAGCACAAGATCACACACACAGTTTTAATGCTGTTTTTGTGGCAGGTTTTGACTCTGTTTTTTGAGCCAAACGCAGAAGTGGGTACAAAAGAAAGGAGATGCATCAGTCTTTTCATTATACCTGTCCTTTCTTTTGGATCCAACTTCTGGGTTTGGCTCAAAAAATGTAGCCAAAAACTGCAATAAAAAATGCATTAACCCCTTCAAGACAGCCTGTTTTGGCCTTCAGGACACAGCCAATTTTTTCAAATCTGACATGTTTCACTTTATGTGGTAATAACGTCGGAATGCTTTTACCTATCCAAGCGATTCTGAGATTGTTTTCTCGTGACACATTGGACTTTATGTTACTGGCAAAATTTGCTCGATACATTAAGTATTTAATTGTGAAAAACACCAAAATTTTGCGAAAAATTGCAAAAAATAGCATTTTTCTAAATTTATATGTATCTGCTTGTAAGACAGATAGTTATACCCCACAAAATTGTTGCTAATTAACATCACCCATATGTCTACTTTAGATTGGCATCGTTTTTTGAACATCCTTTTATTTTTCTATGACATCACAAGGCTTAGAACTTTAGCAGCGATTTCTCACATTTTCAAGAAAATTTCAAAAGGCTATTTTTACAGGAGCCAGTTCAGTTGTGAAGTGGATTTTAGGGCCTTATATATTAGAAACCCTCGATAAGTCACCCCATTTTAAAAAATTCACCCCTCAAAGTACACAAAACAGCATTTAGAACGTTTCTTAACCCTTTAGATGTTTCACAGGAATTAAGGCAAAGTAGATGTGAAATGTTCAAATTTCTTTAATTTTTTTGCAGAAATTCATTTTTCAACTATTTTTTTTTTGTAACACAGAAAGTTTTCCCCAAGAAACGCAACTCAATATCTATTGCCCAGATTCTGCAGTTTTTAGAAATACCCCACATGTGGCCCTAGTGCACTTATTGACTGAAGTACAGGCCTCAGAGACAAAGGAACACCTAGGGGATTTTGGCGCCTCCTTTTTATTAGAAAATATTTTAGGCTCCATGTCGGGTTTGAAAGGCTCTTGCGGCACCAAAACAGTGGAAATCCCCCAAAAGTGACCCCATTTTGGAAACTATACCCCTTGAGGAAATTATCTAGGGGTATAGTGAGCATTTTGACCCCGCAGATTTTTTGCAGAAATTATTGGAAGTAGGCTGTGAAAATGAAAATCTACATTCTTTCAAAGAAAATGTAGGTTTAGCTAATTTTTTTCTAATTTCCACAAGGACTAAAAGGAGAAAATGCACCACTACTTTTGTAAAGCAATTTCTCCCGTGTAAAACAATACCCCGCATGTGGTCATAAACGGCTGTTTGGACACACGGCGGAGCTTAGAAGGGAAAGAGCGCCATTTGGCTTTTGGAGCTCAAATTTAGCAGGAATGGTTTGCGGAGACCACGTCGCATTTGCAAAGCCCCTAAGGGACCAAAACAGTGAAAACACCAAAAAAGTGAGTCCATTTAGGAAACTATACCCCTTGAAGAATACATCTAGGGGTATAGTGAGTGTTTTGAACCCACAGGGGTTTCATAGATTTTATTAGAATTGGGCAGTGAAGATAAAAAAAAATCATTTTTTTCCAATAAGACGTAGCTTTAGCTCAACATTTTTCATTTTCTCAACAAATAAAGGAATAAAAGTACCCCAACATTTGTAAAGCAACTTCTCTGGAGTACGGCAATACCCCATTTGTGGTCATAAACTGCTGTTTGGGCATACGGCAAGGATCAGAAAAGAAGGAGTGCCATTTGGCTTTTGGAGCACAGATTTTGCTGGATTGGTTTCTTGACACCATGTCACTTTTGCAAAGCTCCTAAGGTGTCAGTACAGTGGAAACTCCCCAAAAGTGAATCGATTCACGAAACTACACCCCTTGAGGAATTCATCTAGGGGTGTAGTGAGCATTTTGACCCCACAGGTGTTTCATAGATTTTATTAGAATTGGGCAGTGAAAATAAAAAAAATCCTTTTTCTTCAATAAGACGTAGTTTTAGCTGAAAATGTTTCATATTCTCAACAAATAAATGAAAAAAAGCACCCCAACACTCGTAAAGCAACTTCTCCTGTGTACGGCAATACCACATATGTGGTCATAAACTGATGTTTAGGCACAGAGTAGGGCTCAGAAGGGAAGGAGCACCATTTGGCTTTTCGAGTACAGATTTTGCTGGATTGGTTTCTGGTCGCTATGTCGCATTTGCAAAGTCCCTGTGGGACCAAAACAGTGGATCCCCCCCAGAAGTGACCCCATTTTGGAAACTACACTCCTCAAGGTATTCACCTAGGGGTGTAGTGAGCATATTAACCCCACAGGTGATTGGCAGAAATTGGTGTGCACTCGATGTTGCAGAGTGAAAATGTTTTTTCAATAGATATGCCAATATGTGGCGCCCAGCTTGTGCCATTGGAGACACACACCCCAAAAATTTTTAAAAGGGTTATCCCGGGTATGGCGATGCCATATATGTGGAAGTAAACTGCTGTTTGGGCACACTGTAGGGTTCAGAAGGGAGGTAGCGCCATTTGGCTTTTGGAGCGTGGATTTTGCTTGTAGTAGTTTTGTTACTGGTGTTTCCGTTTATAATGTGGGGGTACATGTAAGGCGGGCTGGAGTATATAAGGGGCATAGTCAGGTGGTATAGTGGGGTAAAAAAAAACAATAAAATAATCCATAGATGTGTGTTACGCTGTGACACAATCCTTTCTGCACAGGCCGGTGTTGGACTAATAAATGGTCCTTACTTATTCCCCTTTTAGTCCGCACTCCGCACCTTTGAAGTTTGGGGAATTTTGCTGGGAAGCGTTGTCCTGGTATAATACGGGCGCCCTCACTTCCAGCAGATATGTTTGGGCCCTCCCCTTCCTGGTTCCCTAATTTTAGGGGCCTTGATAATTCGCCACTTGAAACAGAAGAAATGTTCCCCTCAGGCCGGCACAACTGCATATTTTTTATTTCCTAACTTATTGGTGCCTTGACTCATTTTATTTTTTCATAGACGTAGTGGTATGACGGCTGTTTTTTTTTGTGTGACGAGCTGTCGTTTTTATTGGTACCATTTTGGGGTGCATGCGACTTTTTGATCACTTGTTATCCTTTTTTTTTGGGAGGCAAGGTGACCAAAAAACAGCAATTCTGGCATATTTTTTTAGTTCTTTTTATACAGCGTTCACCACTTGTTATAAATTTCATGTTAGCTTTATTCTGCGAGTCAGTCCGATTCCGGTGATACCTAATTTATAGCACTTTTTATGTTTTACAACTTTTTGCACAATAAAATAACTTTTGTAAAGAGAATGGATTTTTTCTGTCGCCATGTTATGAGAGCCATAACGGTTTTACATTTTTTGTCGACGGAGCTGTATGAGGGCTTGTTTTTAGCGAGACGAGTTATAGTTTTTATAGACACCATTTTTAGGTACATGCGACTTTTTGATCACTTTTTATTTCAATTTTTGGAAGATAAAGTGACCAAAAAATAGCAATTATGTCAGTATTTTTTTGTTATTTTTTTTACGGCGTTCACTGTGCGGAATAAATAACATAATATTTTTATAGTTAAGGTCGTTACGGTTGCTGCGATACCAAATATGTATGGCTTTATTATTTTTTTCAATAATAAATGACTTGATAAGGGAAAAAGGGCGATTGTGTTTTGTGTTATTATTTGAAACTTTTATTGTATTTTTTACAACTTTTATTTTTACTTTTTTTTACACTTTTTTTTACACTTTTCTTTAGGCCTTATTTACACGAGCGTGTGCGTTTTGCGCGCGTAAAAAACGCAGCGTTTTGCGTGCGCAAAAGGCACTTGACAGCTCCGTGTGTCATCCGTGTATGATGCGCGGCTGCGTGATTTTCGCGCAGCCGCCATCATAGAGATGAGGCTAGCCGACGTCAGTCACTGTCCATGGTGCTGAAAGAGTTAACTGATCGGCAGTAACTCTTTCAGCACCCTCGACAGTGCATTCCGATCACCATATCGAGTAACCTGTTTAAAAAAAAAGAGGTTCGTACTTACCGAGAACTTCCCGGCCGTTGCCTTGGTGACGCGTCCTTGGTGACGCGCCTCTCTTGACATCTGGCCCCACCTCCCTGGATGACGCGGCAGTCCATGTGACCGCTGCAGCCTGTGCTTGGCTTGTGATTGGCTGCAGCTGTCACTTGGATTGAATTGCCATCCCGGGAGGTCAGACTGGAGGAAGAAGCCGGGAGTTATCGGTAAGTCAGAACTTTTTTTTTTTTTACACGTTCATGTATATTGGAATCGGAAGTCACTGTCCAGGGTGCTGAACCAGTTTAACTCTTTCAGCACCCTGCACAGTGACTGTCTCCTGCCGGGTTCGGTCAAAACGAGTTCGGCCGAACCCGGTAAAGTTCGGTTCGGTCATCTGTAAGACACTCCGTTCGGATGTTTGTAAACAAAAAAGCACGCGGTGCTTTTCTGTTTACATTCAGTTTGACAGCTCTTGCGCGAATCACGCAGTTCGCACGGAAGTGCTTCCGTGCGACCTTCATGGTTTTCACGCACCCATTGACTTCAATGGGTGCGTGATGCGCGAAAAACGCAGATTTATAGAACATGTCGTGAGTTTTTTTCAGCGCACTCACGCTGAGCAAAACTCACGGACTGTCTGCATGCCCCCATAGAGTAATATAGGTGCGTACGACACGCGTGAAAAGCACGCGCGTCGCACGCGCGTATATTACGCTCGTGTAAATGAGGCCTTAGTCCCACTAGGGGACTTGAAGGTCCAACTGTTTTTTTTGATGTTCTAATACATTGCATTACCTATGTAGTGCAATGTATTAGAACTGTCAGTTGTTCACTGACAGCAAGCCGATCAGGCTCCGCCTCCGGGCGGGGCCTAATCGGCTAACGTAATGGCAGATAGGAAGCCATTGTTAGGCAACCTGTTGCCATAGTAGCAGTCGCCAGCCTTGCCATCGCATGGCAAGGCTGCCGATTGCATACAAACCACTTTGATGCAGCGATTGCATTGAATCGCTGCATTGAAGGGGTTAACGGCAGGATGACGCCGGCTCAGCTTCTGAACCGGAAGCTGAGCCGGCGCCATCTTGCCGATGGTACCGGAAGCCTCCTGGGCCCCGCCGACGACGGGACATAGGAGGATTCCGTTACAGGCTGATCGGGAGGTAAGTATTAGCCCTCCGATCGCTTTTGAAGCCACCGGCAACTCAGCGATCACGTTGCTGGGGTGCCGATGGCTATAAACTCCTCACATGCTGCGATCTCTATTGAACGCAGCATGTGAGGGGTTAATCGGTCGGATCGGAGGCTAGCTCCGGTCCTGGCCGATACCTCAGGGTGCCAGCTGTAACATACAGCTGTCACCCGGCGGTGATGTTGCTGGCTCAACTCCTGAGCCAGCTTCATCTCCATGACGTACAGTTACGTGGAGATGCGGGAAAAGGCCATCTCCCATGACGTAACTGTACGTGAAATTGCGGGAAGCGGTTAAAATGGTGTGTGTGTGATCCTGGTCTTACTCTGCCTCTCTGTTACTGCCTTGCCTGTGTAAGGGTATGTTCACACGCTGAGTCTAAAAACGGCTGAAAATTATGGAGCTGTCTTTCAGGGAAGGCAGGCTCTGATTTTCAGCCGTTTTTGAAGCTGAAAACCTTTTTCAGATGTTTTTTCTAGATGTTTTTGGAGCTGTTTTTCTATTGGCAAAATTAAAAACAGCTCCAAAAATGGCTCAAGAATAGACATGCTACTTGTTTTTACAGGATGTTTTTTTACCAGTCATTTTTTAAAAAGGCGGCAGAAAAAATGCCCCTTCTGAACGAAATGCAGTTTTTCACATTAAACTCAATGGGCAGATGTTTGCAGGTGTTCAGCTACCGTTTTTTGGGGGGTATTTCGAGGCGTTTACGCCACAAAATACGCCTGAAAACACAGTGTGTAAACATACCTTAAAGGTGGTAATACACATGAAATAATTGTTGGCTCATTCGTCTGACTCATTCATTATTTCTCCAACCCTTCAGTCGAGCATGCGTGTTTGTTTCAATGGGAAGAGGGGTATAAGCTGCTGCCAGACATCTTCAGGTTGAGCCGAGTTTAGTCTAATGTGTATGAACACCTTAAAGAGTCTCTGTCACCACATTATAAGTGCCCTGTCTCCTACATAAGGAGATGGGCGCTATAATGTAGGTGACAGTAATGCTTTTTATTTAAAAAAACGATCTATTTTCACAACGTTAGGAGCGATTTTGGTTTATGCTAATGAGTTGCTTAATGTCCAAGTGGTCGTATTTTTACTTTCGACCAAGTGGGCGTTGTACAGAGGAGTGCATGACGCTGACCAATCAGCATCATGCACTCCTCTCCATTCATTTAGACAGCAGAATCGCGTTCTTACTAGAACATGATCTGCAGCCACATACACAGCGATTCTGCTTGATTAACGTTAATCCAGTGTCCTGATAATAAATACACATGACCATCCAGCCTGGACGTCATGTGTATTCAGAATCCTGACACTTCTGAATCTTTTCTGTGAGATTCCAGCAACGGATACGAAATCTCGCCAGATTACAGAGGTAAACGAGATTTTGTTTCCCTCTGTAACGGCAGGTTACAAGGCCACCTTTGCGGGTCATGGTGGGGCTAGCCCAGGGGTGGGCAAACTTTTTGACTCGCGGGCCACAATGGGTTCTAAAATTTGACAGAGGGGCCGGGCCAGGAGCATTTGGAGGGAGTGTTTGGGCCGGATATACTAAAGCATTAAATGTAGTGTGTGCAAACCTCATAGCACAGTAAGAACACTACAACCCAATTTATTAACTGTCTTTCAAATGTGAAAAATAGCCCTTATCAGTTAATAAATTTGTCTCAAGGAATATGCAAGATATGGCATTTACATACTATTTCGCAGATACTGGGAGGAGGAAATGTAAATAGATTAAAATAACATACGCACTGTGATTTATCAAGATTGCGTCTGTTTTTAATAAGTTTCAATCGAAGGTGCAAAGTTAAAGAAATCAACATTTATTGAAAAATGGAATCACTTTCAACATTCAAAACATATTATTACACAACGAAATACTCAAGCTCAATAATATCTACTTGTGTTAAACTCCGCAAAATCATGGATGGATTGTCCTGACCGCGCGCTCTACAAACTCGCCACGGACACCCTCGCCTTCACGCGCAAACAGTACACGTGTATCGTTTGGGCTTATCGTTAGGGCTTAATGGTGACGTGAAACGTAGTGAAAATTAAAGTGAAATAAAGAGAAATATGCGCCACATTAACAACGGTCAATGTGTTTTGAGTGCGCCATCTATTGGGAAAACGTGGGCATTGCAGGGAAAGGGGAAAAAAAAGGAGGTTTTTACTATAATTTGGACAAGTTCGGCGGGCCGGATTAAAAAGCCTAACGGGCCGTATGTGGCCCGCGGGCCGTAGTTTGCCCATGTCTGGGCTAGCCATTACTCTTCGCGGACTCCCTATGACTGGAGGTTATGCCCCGCCACCCTTGGCTGCGGCGGGAGGTTCATATTTGGATACGCTCTGCACCTTCGCGGGTCGACGTGGGAGCTACCCTGTGAAATGACCACTATAAGGGGACTGCGGTACTCACTGTTGGTCCGTTGCTGGGGTCTGTGGATTCGTTCTTGCTTCCGGGGTATGTTCCCTGACACGCCACTTTCCTTCTGACACAGTTCATTGATGTTAATTTAACATATGCTTCTGGTGGGAGCGACTCAGCAGACAGCACAGGGTTAATACTACTTCCAGGCTGTTCCAAGCCCTAACTTCACGTCCCAGTGACAACTTATCTTCTGCTCTTTGCCTAACAGGCACCAGGCCAATCACAGAACTCTCTTTGGCATCAGATCCCACTAATCAAGATTCATCAGCTAACACCGTCCTCTGCAGTAATTCTCAGCAGGATCAGATCCCACACAGACGCCATTAAGTGTGAGCATTAGGTTACACAGGTCACTTATCTCAGGTGCTGACCAGCTCCAAGGCTTATCTGTCTTGACACCTCTTCTGCTGTCCCCTCATCTCTACACCTCCAATGCTGGCTGTCTCCTCACTTCCCTCTGCATCCTCTCTCTTTCTCCACCATGTCACATGGCAACCACTGACTTCCACTTCCTGTCCCACAGTTCTGTCTTCTCAGTCACTGGTCCTGCAGTGACACCCTGTGGCTGCTAATAACATGGCAGGCATACACAGGATAACACATATAGTAGGTGCAGATAAAACAGAAGCAGTCATCACTCCAGACAAGAGGGAACACAGACTAAAAGTACCACTAAACATGAAAGATGCACAGGGAAGACAGTTCAATTTAAAAGGGCAGTATCACCCCCTTACAGATGTACAGACCATATATCACGAACCAAACACGCTCGTGTGTGGGTCTCCTAAGTGTCAGAGTACTTCTGGCTTCTTAGCTTTCATATTATATTCTTAAAGAAGGAAGCCCGACATGAATGTTACTACAGTTCTCTTGAGGATATGAGATATAAAAAAAATTTATGGGAATCATGAAGGTCTAACAGTCCCTGAATGAAGTAGATTCTTTAAACATGGTCCATGTTTGCCATATTTTAAAGAATTTGTCTTCCAAGCCAGAATCCTGGGCCATCAGTATTTCCATATGCCTTATCTTCTGAAATGAATATAACCATTCCTTAGGGGTCACTGGGGTTTACCAATGCTTTGGCATAACCAAACGCGCACTCTGTAAGAAGAAGTGTAATAGGCTCTTCTTCTGAGGCGAGATGTTACCTGGTAGCACATTCTGTTATACGGGTCATTGATCGAGTTCCAGAATGGTTTCATACTTCCGTAGTACAAACAAATGTGGGACATATCGCCTTCCCCCATCCTGCACGTCTAACACGTATCTAAGCAGTCTGGAAAAATGGAATGGATGACTTGCAGGTTCTTCTCTTGGAGCTTACAAGATATTGAAGACTTTGTGTCAGTGCAATGGCCTTTAAAGAGGCTCTCTCACCAGATTTTGCAACCCCTATCTGCTATTGCAGCAGATAGGCGCTGCAATGTAGATTACAGTAACGTTTTTATTTTTAAAAAACGAGCATTTTTGGCCAAGTTATGACCATTTTTGTAGTTATGCAAATGAGGCTTGCAAAAGTCCAAGTGGGCGTGTTTAAAAGTAAAAGTCCAAGTGGGCGTGTATTAGGTGCGTACATCGGGGCGTTTTTAATACTTTTACTAGCTGGGCGTTGTGAAGAGAAGTAACATCCTCTTCTCTTCAGAACGCCCAGCTTCTGACAGTGCAGATCTGTGACGTCACTCACAGGTCCTGCATCGTGACGGCCACATCGGCACCAGAGGCTACAGTTGATTCTGCAGCAGCATCAGCGTTTGCAGGTAAGTCGATCTGATGATACATTCTTTTTTAAGGGGATGTCCAGAATAAGAAAAACATGGCTTCTTTCTTTAAAAAGCAGTGCCACACCTGTCCACAGGTTGTGTGCAGTATTGTAGCTCAGCCCCATTCACTTCAATAAAGCCGGGCTGCAATGAACACGTGTAATACTTTTTCTGGAAAGAAGCAACTCTGCTTTTCTAATCCTGGACAACCCCTTTAAGGAATTTAATATGTCAAGTTTTTAAGTAGGTAAGTTTGTAGAAGGAGCATTTGTAGAACAAATAGTCAATGCATTTTCTGCATACAGTCAGCAGTTATTATTCATTATATCGTTATTGTAATTACAGCATTTTCTTTCTGCTTAGTGATTTCCAAACCACAATGAGACCAACAAAACATTTCCTCGAAGACGATACTTCCTTTCTTAACCGGCAATATCAAAGCGTAATCTGTACAGTAATTAGGGGATGGGATGTTGACAGTAGACTGTAGCCGCTTCCAATATATCTAACAGTGTGTTCACTCTTTTAGTTCTATAAACATTATCACAGTCTTATCACAGTCAAGATTATCACATTCACAGTTAAACATACAACTACATACAAACTAGGTACAGTATAACTCTGAATACAACTACGGACAAATATGAATGACAAACATGCTAAATTGTATGGGCAATGTTTAAGTCAATTGCTGATTATCAGTAAAATTTGCCTGTTACTGATCTCCAGTATATGTATGTTGCTTGCTTCCCTTTTATGTTTTATTACATGTCTACTATTGTATGTTGAGAATGAAGTCATGCCAAGTTGTCTATTTTGTTTTCTGAAAAGCTTCCCACCATGTTTGAGTATTTTAGGCTCTGTTCACATCTTCTCTATGGCTTCCATTTACGACAGAAGCCACGGTGCTGCTCCTGATCTGTCGTACCACGATTCAAAACAGTGTCTGATAGACCCAATTGACTCATAATGGAGTCTGTCGGGGTTCCGTTAAGGTTTTCATCATTTCGAAAGCTAAAATATTGGTGCATGCTGCCCTAGTCTTGCTGTCAAAAGTGATGG
Source organism: Rhinoderma darwinii (assembly GCF_050947455.1). Taxonomy (NCBI): domain Eukaryota; kingdom Metazoa; phylum Chordata; class Amphibia; order Anura; family Rhinodermatidae; genus Rhinoderma; species Rhinoderma darwinii. The sequence continues at coordinate 301,359,597 of NC_134691.1, read as the reverse complement.
GAATGGAACCCCAAACCTTGATAGAAACAAAAAACGTAATAATTCTTTGTGTACATCCGATTTAAGGCTTCGGATTCTGACAGATCAGAGATGGTTCTGTTTTAAACAGGCTGGAATGGAAACATAGTGGATCCTAATGGATCTCATTTATTTGAATAGAGCCATTTAGGTTTCCATTGTTTTTACTTTGCAGAATAATGTAGCAGACTATTCTTCTTGGTTTTGTTTGGCTTTGCTCCATGAGAGCAGGAGTGATGATCATTACCTTAGCTGTATTGTCTATTGCAACTCTGAGGTATTGTAAAATCAACTTCTTGTTTTATCCAAAAGCCCAGACGGCTGCTCTATCCTTCATTTAAAAATTTCATTGTAGCTCTTTTTGTTCAGATTAGCTATTGTGCATTAGCACAAGCCCATCACAACTCACTAAGAATGAAGTTATTTGCATTACAGACCAAACATGTAAAAGAGAATTGCATGCGTTTTTCTTTTCTTTTAAACTCTTTTTTTTAAATATAAATTTGTCAATAAATGTGCACAACAGAATATTAAACAATGAGATGAGAATTTCCACAAATCGACTGAATGTGTTTTTAAGTCGTTGGATTTGGTTTTTTTTATTAGGAAATGCACCCATATTACAAGGAAAACACATGTAAACTGTGCACTAAACACATATGGTTTTAGTTCATTGTTTGTGAATTCTATAGTTATTGGAGCAGATTTACGAATACTGTCTACGTTTTTGGCAGTGTAAACTTAGACAAGGCAGTCAGAAAATGCACCCAATTTATCTGTGGTGCATACTGTATGACACTTTTTTTTGCATTTAGCTAGACATGTTAGACACTTTTCTCTTCCTTATACCACCTTTTAGTTGGCTTTGTTTATGTCAGGTTTTTTGTGGCAAAATTGTGGCACCATTTTTGGGCATGGTGTCCCCTTTCAAGCCACACCTCCTTTTTGTAGACCCTGCTAAGCTCCTTGTCAAGCATGTTGAAAAAATTGTCTAAAAACCTTTAATAAATGTGGCCCACGGCATGTACAAACTAATTCTGTCTTAATTTGAATAGTAAGTCTACCCCATTATGTTTAGCAGCTGCATTTATTTATATGACTTGTCTTGACTCTCAGTCATCTTCTCGGAAATCTTATCTTCCATCGTCGCCCCTCGAGTTCATTTGATAGATTAGTGACTCCAGTCAATAAATGGTGAGGGCAGATGAGCAGTCATTATGTCTATTAGAAAATGATGACAACCTCTCAACTCTCTACAGTACATTCACATTTTAGGGTATCTGTATTCTGTTGGTGGTGCTCAAATTGCTGATGGAGGGAGGTAAAAATTGTAAATTGCTCATAATGTAAATCACTAATATATTTGTAAGGCCTCATTCACACAGTGAATATATGGCCAATATTTTACATCACTATTTTTAGGCCCAAACCAATCTAACATAGTTACATAGTTAGTTAGTACGGCTGAAAAAAGACACATGTCCATCAAGTTCAACCAAGGGAAGGGAAAAGGGAAGGAAAAATTTCTACACATAGGAGCTAATATTTTTTTGTTCTAGGAAATTATCTAACCCTTTTTTAAAGCCATCTACTGTCCCTGCTGTGACCAGCTCCTGCGGTGACTATTCCAGAGATTCACAGTTCTCACTGTAAAGAAGGCTTGTCGCCCCTGAAGCTTGAACCTTTTTTATTGGATCCTAAATACATAAAAAGTATAATGGAAACAATTTATACTTCTCTTTTTTCGATGCCCTCCTGTTTTCTGTGAATGAGGTCTAAAACTGCCCCCAATGCTGGAGATTCACTTTACATAAAAAAGTTTCAGGATACAACTAAATCACTGTGTGAAATGAAGATTTATTTGCATGTCGCTTTAAATGCACATCCATATGGTCTAACCATCAAGTCAAAATTATCTTAATAAAATTGCTGACAGCAGAACTCTGAAAATATAATTCCAAAAATAGGGGTTCAGGGGACTTTCTGCCCTCAAGGACACATCTAGAGGTGAATGCTTTTTTTTAAAACAACTAAGTCAAAAGGTGTTTGTCATGAATTGTCAGGGATGTGTTGAGGGATGTTTGTCAGGGATTGCAGGCACTTTGTCAGCGATACATTTCTCAAATGACCGCATGCAATACAGTATACCGTATATATCGGCGTACAAGACGACTTTTTACACCCTTAAAAAAATGTCAAAAGTGTGGGGTCGTCTTATATGCCGGATATTGTCTACATTAGGGATGCACGTTGCAGCCGCACAGCTCAGTATAGTAACACATGTCTGTATGGGAGCGCGGCTGCGGCTGTGTAATTCAGCCACAGCCCCGCTCCTGAGTCATGATAAGTTCGCGGGGTCAGGATGATGCAATGCGGCCAGCGCTGCACTAATGAGCGGCGGCACTGGAGACAGAACATGGCGGGCGCGCTACAAAACACCCCCATGTTCTGTCCTCAGTGCCTGAACTGCCGCTCATTAGTGCAGCGCCGGCTGCATCACCTCATGCTGACCGCGCGCGCACTTCCTGTCAGGAGCGGGGCAATGGCTGTATTACACAGCCGCAGCCCCGCTCTATAACGGCGGAGATCAGAGAAACCTCTCCTCTCCGCCGCTATTCCCCTGAATGCTGCGATCACAGCGGACTGCAGCATTCAGGGGAAAGTGAGAAGGGGGGATGCCCCTGGATTGCGTCACAGGGAATTCCTGTGACGCGATCGAGGGCCATACCATATATGGGCAGACAGCCCAGGGTCTATTGACGGACCCCAGGGCTGTCTTACCATATTTCATGTTGTTAGGACATACCCAAGTATGTCCTAACAACTGCCTGTGTACTATCAGTACACAGGCTAATGTACTGGCACATATCTGATATATGTCAGTACATTAAAGTTTAAAAATAAAGTAAAAACAAAGTATTGTTAAATTTTAAAAAAAATACACCTTCACCTTTTTTACAATAAACATTAAAATAAGTCTCAATACATAAAATACACACATTCAGTAATGGCGCGGACAACAATGTTTTTGCATCATTTATGATGTGTACGCTGTAAAAAAATGAAATAAACACGGCTTTCATTCACTTATTAATGTGAGGCGCGACGTGTGATGAATTTTGAACGCGCCTCACATTAATAGTAATTAACCCCATCATGTACCTCACACATTAACCCATTATGACTGAGAAACAGGATGGGATTAATTACTATTAATGTGAGGCGCGTTCAAAATTCATCACACGTCGCGCCTCACATCAGAAAACGGAAGAACTTTTTTTTTATTACTGTTGGCAAAAGTATCGAAATTGGTATCGAAATCGCAATACTAAACGAAGTATCGGTATCGAAGTCCAAATTCTGGTATCGTGACATCCCTAGTCTACATATTGTCTACACACAGGTTGTGTGTTACCTTGTGAGCCTGCAGTCCGGTATTAGCCGCCAGGGAACATCTCTGTAAGATCCTCTGGCCCGCCCTTTCCTCTCATTCCCTGCCTCTCAGATCTCGCGCGATGAAGCAGCCTATCTGCGCATGCGTGAGTTCAAAGAGACAGAGAGTCCTGGGTCCTGCCGCCGATGGCCATAGTGAAGCGCTCCTGCACGAAATGGTGAGTATATCTTAAATTCTATATTTTAAGGGTAAAAGTTGGGGGTCGTCTTATACGCCCAGTCGTCTTATACGCCGACATATACGGTAGTATAAAACTGACCTGATAATGACATTTTCTTGTTTAGTGATGTGAGTAATAGCCTGTGTGAACTTGGCCAGGAGTTCAGTTTAGTAAAATCTAGCCAACAACCAATAAGCTTAGATGAGGCGCCTGTGGGGGGCACTAATTATCACAAATTATATTATGTACATTCTGATTTTTTTTTTTTTTACATTTTAAAACTATTTTAAGAACTTTCGCTACATCAGAAATGTAAAAAATGTCAATCAGTTGTATCATCAAGGTCAGATCAGTAGAAGTCCAATTCCAGCCGGTCTGACTTTTATTACACTTCTAGTTGACATTTCGGGCTCATATAGACTTTGCATTATTGGTATAGCTAAGAGTTTCTTAAAGAAACAGTTATATCAAATATTCCCTATTTTGCTTGCATCAGGTACAGTTCCTTCAAGTTTTTTGACAGATATAGTGAAGGGTGCACATGAAATTCACCTGGGTGTTGCCTGTTTCATCATTATAGCTATATTTCTTAAAATGAAGTATGTGTTAAAGGCCAACTACCTTTGCAAAATACTATTCTGTAATCTAACAATTTATATCTAGCTATAAAATACCTTGTCATTTGCTGCTATGATTTCCATTAAAATATTCCCCTCTGCGTGTTCTAATGCTCTGCACCCTCCTCTCCAGTCATCATTGGGTTTCCATAAGCTCTTAATGACATGCCACATACATGTACGTGACAGCCGTTAAAGGGAACCTGTCACCAGCATTTCACCTATTAAACCAGCAATACCAGGTGGTAGTGGGTGAAAAATCCTTTCTATATAACCTATAATTGTCTTCTTAGTCGGCTCTGTACCTTCAGTATTCAGTTTTTTTAGTGTCCCCACACCGTATGCTAATGAGCAGAAAAGAGTCAGATCTTCATTTGAAAAGAGTCAAATCTTCGTTCCTCAAGTATTTCCAAGTTAACTCCGCCTCCTTACTTTTGATTGACAGCTCCTCGCCTTCCCCCAGCACACAAAATCCTGTGCTTGTGCATTGATGTCCTCTTCTGGGGTGTGCGCAGAAAGGGACACCGGATTATTACGATAAAAGGCGCAAACTGGTTGCAGTCGGCAGAGGAGTTTAGGAGAGGGGATAACGGTAATGAACTTTTTATAGCAACGGCCAGTGAGGGATAAGTAAAGTTCAATAGGTGAAATGCTGGTGACAGGTTCCCTTTAAGGGGAAGTATGGAGCGTGCTCACGAGCCAAATACTTATTGCAATGGTTGTAATAAAAGATCACTTTGATTCTGCCTGTTTAACACCTTAAATTGTTAGAATCAGGGGGGGGTCCTCCAACACGGCTTCGGCCCCCCCACGACTTGATCGGGGAGTGCCGGTGATTGTCATGGCAGCCTGGGGGCCTAATGAAGGTCCACAGGTTTGCCATCTTTGTACTCCTTTGAAGCCGTGCGTCTGGCCTGCCAGTATAGTGATAGACTGCAATACATTAGTATTGCAGTATATCATGCAAGCGATCTAATGGTCGCTGGTTCATATCCCCTAGGGGGACTAATAAAAAAAAAGTAAAAAACAGTTAAAGATTATTTTAATGTTCCAAAATAAAGAATATTAAAAGTTTTTTTCCCCCTAATACAATGTTAAAAAAAAACTGTTATCGCCTTATCCGTAAAAGTCTGAACTATCGCAATATAGGTTTGTTTAACCCACTTGGTGAACGCTGTAAAAAAAAAAAGGATAAAACACACAAATTGCTGCTTTTTGGTCACCTTAGCTCTCCAAAAAATGTTGCATGTACCCCAAAATGGTATCGGTGAAAACTACAGCCTGCCATGCAAAATTTAAGTCCTCACATCGCTAAATTGATGGAAAGATATAAAGTCATGGCTCTCAGAATATGGCGACACATAATAATAATATTTTTTTTTTAGCAAATAGTTGTTTTTTTTTAAAGGTGGTAAAACATAAAACAAAACATATAAATTTGGTATCTCCATAATCATATCAACCTGTAGAATAAGATGAACATGTCGTTTTTACCACCTGATGGACGATGTAAAAACAGACCCCCCAAAAAATTGCGTAATCGCTGTTTTTTGCCCATTTCACCCCTCAAATAATTATATTTTCAGCTTCCCAGTACATTATGTGGTACAATAAATGGTGCCATGAAAAACTACAACTTGTCCCGCAAAAAACAAGCCCTCATATGGCTATGTCGATAAAAAATAAAAAAAAGTTATGGCTTTTAGAAGGCAGGAGGAAAAAACGAAAATGAAAAACTCAAATTGGCTGTCTCCTTAAGGGGTTAAATTCCATAATCTATATATTTGGATGAACAATATTTTAAATTGCACAAAGATTGGTAAAAGAGAGCAGAAAATATTCCGTACTGCAGGTGTACATATATATATATATTTATTTATTATTATTTTTGCTATGACGATCACTTTGCTTTACAAAGCAGATTTTAGCCTTTCTTTTCTTTTCTCAATAGAATTTTTATATGGGTTTATAATATGAGCTGATGGAAGTTACAGCAGCCTTACAAGTTGATCATTCATAGGTTACAGGCTGCTGCCATACATAATTCCTTATTTCCGATGACACTTTTGAATTGAATTTTATTTCCTCAGGCCCTGCATTGTTATTTTTGAGTGATTCGGGAAAAAAAACACCTTTCATATATAGCAATGTTTTCATGAAAAATGTTTGCTGCGGAAGAGACTTAAAATAATTACATGAAGAGTTTGCGTCTCTTTTTATCTTTTACAATAGATGAAATCTGTGGAAAATCTGGAAGAAATCGTAATAGAGCATGCTGCAGATTTAACAATCCGCAGCATGTCCTCAAATTTACGATGATTTTTTTCCCCACTGCAAATTAAAAGAATCCTAGTCAGACATTGTAGTGTATGTTGTTGCAGATTTTCAGTGCAGAATCCCTACCAAAAATAGGCCACAAGTTTGAACATGACCTAAGAGAACTACTCCTAATGTAAATCTCTATTATAACAGTGAAAGTAACTCAAAACCAGAATTAATTCTTCCCTAATAACCATAGTGAGTTTTGAGTGTGTGATTTATGGTCAAAATGATTTGTGCAAAAAAAAACACCTGTGTAAGTGTGGCGGCCTGTGTATAAAGGATACAGATGTTAGTCACTGACTTGTATTACTGCTTTCTGCTCTGTTAACTTAAAAGTAAAAGTGTATTGTTGCTAAATACCACTAAAGAACATTGCTACCTAATACCATTTCCCTACGTGTTGCAGGCCGCGCTGCTCAGGAAGAACTTGCGGTTTCTTTGTTTCCTTTACTAGAGGCTGTAAATGTAAATGATGTGAAAGTTAAATCTCTCCTCACAAAGATATTTCTTAGGCGGGATTCACACGACCGGGTCCCGCCCGAGTGTCGGCCGGTAAAATCTGCCATTTTGCCCGGCCGGTTTGCACAAAGTTTTGCATCCGTTCCGGACCGGGCAGATCTGGACAGTGACATCAGCGGCAACTCCTGAAGGGGAATCCCCATGTGTTCGGGGATTCCACTTCAGGAGTTTCCCCTGATGTCACTGCCCAGATATGGACAGAGACATCAAGCGCTCTGTCCAGGAGCGGAATCCCCGAAAACACTGGGATTCCGCTCCTTCAAGGAGCTAAAGTGGGGCTAGCACATAGCAGAGCGGGGAGATAACTCCCTGCTCTGCTATAGTGGCGTCGCTACAGTTGTAGCAGCCGCAGCAGCAGCAGCTGCTGCTAGCGGCGCCATGGAAGGTGTCGCCGGGCCAGGGCGCTTTTAACAAGCAGGGGAAGGGAGCCAGCGCAGCGCTCCCTTCCACCTGCTGTACACCCCGGCCCTGCCACACAGTGTACAGTGTAGCCATTCGTCCAAATGGCATCAACTCCTCCTCCTCACATGCACTCTGCGCTGTGAGGAGGAGGAGATAGAGCGCAAGCCACGGAAAACCCGGCCATCACTCGGGACACATTCCGGTGATGGCCGTGTATTACCCGGCCTCATAGACTTCTATGGGAGCCGGGCGGCCGCATACCCGGCCGAAAATAGAGCATTTCCTATTTTTGGACGGCCGGTTTTCCTGGCCGTCAAAAAATCGGTCGTGTGAATAGCCCCATTAGGGGTCTATTATTCCTAATGCAGCCGGGTGCCAGCCGATTTATGAACGGCCGGCACCCAGACGGGAAACCCTGTCGTGTGAATGAGGCCTTAAAAATTCAATCATGTTTTCACATTTGTGTGTATATCCTGTATATATGAAACATTTTGTAAAGTAATACATAATTACCAGGGAATATACATACACTCCATAGACATGGGATATAGGTCCATAGGGATATATATACATAATTCAGCCAGATATACATACACTCCATAGACATGGGATATAGGTCCATAGGGATATATATACATAATTCAGCCAGATATACTTTAGTAAAGTGGATGTCTCATTGCAACAACCCTGTTCCAAATGTCTTAATAAGGTATATGGTCATCATTATGGGGGAGCCCCCTGATCAGGACCCTTTTCACACTGAGTCACACTGCACACATTGACATGCTCTGGTAGACCTAGCCCGTCCATACATTACATGAACACCATTCATTTGAATGGCCAGCAAGTGATACTACTAGCCCACTGGTGTGGCCACTGCTGGGTAAATTTATGGCCAGCCGGAGCTAAATGCATAACTCATTTTAGACCTATCAAGAATCTGATGTCCCTCATTGTATAAATCGTGGTATACCAACTAGAACAAACACCTACAAAAGTATACCACACAACCATATAGTAGAACCACGCGTAGTAAATAGACAAAATATCTTTATTAGTTCCCAAGTGGAAAAATATGACTATTGGGAGAAAACCCCACACAAGACAAAATAAAAAACTTTATGAAAAGGGGCTTAACAAAATTTAATACAAATCATAGGTTCTTTTTAAATCATACAATACCATGCCCTCATGACACAAGAGATGAGAAACCACTAGTAAACTGACCCATCAAATGTCAAAGATGCAGCACCAAATGACCACCACCCTTTGACCCCGATGAGCGTTTTGCTGTCAGCTTTCTCAAGGGGTTCTAAGGTGGAGGAAGAGGTGGGGCACTTTGTACTCATAGGACAGAAGGGGCAGGTCAGAATCTGACCAATAATAAATGTTTAGATTATGATCGGCGATACGGAGGTGTATAAATGATCAGCCATGTTATTTACATGGTGCATGAGCCAATGCAACACACAGAACGCCGCGCACCAAACAGGAAGATGCGGAATGCGCATTACATGCGCAGTCCACGTCATCACTTTCACATCGGTCCCACGCACGGCGAGCTGCTGACCCTGCATGCGCACCATGAAGACCCAATCTCCGTAACAAAACAAAGCAGACAGCCACGGCCATACAGATGAAGGGCAGATTTGCCCACATCTATGCCCGGACAAGGGATCAGAGACCAAATATGCATTAAAGAGGCTCTGTCACCAGATTATAACTTGACTATCTCCTACATAATCTGATTGGCGCTGTAATGTAGATAACAGCAGTGGTTTTTATTTTGAAAAACAATCATTTTTGAGCAAGTTATGAGCTAGTTTAGATTTATGTTAATGAGTTTCTCAATGGACAATTGGGCTTTTTTTAGTTTTTACCAACTGGGTGTTGTAAAGAGGAGTGTATGAGGCTGACCAATCAGTGACCAATCAGCCTCATACACTTCTCATTGTTCCAGCCCAGCATGATCCACAGCACAGTGTGATTGTGCAGTGAAAGAAGCTGGGCTGGAACAATGAGAAGTGCAGGACGCTGATTGATCACTGATTGGTCAGCCTCATACACTCCTCTGTACAACACCCAGTTGGTAAAAAGTAAAAAAACGCCCAGTTGTCCATTGAGAAACACATTAGCATAAATCTAAACTAGCTCATAACTTGCTCAAAAATGATTGTTTTTCAAAATAAAAAACACTGTTGTTATCTACATTACAGCACCGATCAGATTATGTAGGAGATAGGGCACTTATAATCTGGTGACAGAGTCTCCTTAAAAATAATAAATACATAAAAATACATAAATTAACAGGAAATAGATAGGGCACCATAATAAATATATACGTGAAACTCATTTATAAAATACAATTCATAATACAAACAATAAATACAAAGTGCATGGTGAAGAATAAATTGACGTATATAAAAGTATAAATAAGTAAAAATAAAAATAATTAAAAAAAATAATATGAAAATAATATGAAAAATAAAAAAAACATACATTTTAATAAACAACCACCCAGTGATAAAAGATATAAACTAAGCTAATCAGATCAACCAAAATATTATGATGAGGATGTGAAAAAAGTATATTATATTTTATCAATAATATGTTTGCCTTTATTCTTTTTATATTTTTTTTATAGATTTCGATTAGATTTTTTACTTTTTATTATGTTTTACATATATATATATATATATATATATATATATATATATATATATATATATATATAATATATATATATATTCTTTTAAATTGCATTAATATAACCTAACTATTTTAATTTCTACTTCTAATGTACTCAAAAAATATTAAATATTATTGCCTAAATTAATAATTCACAGCTATGTCATGTTTATTCAATTAGAATATATGATTACTAAATAGCGCAAACTGTGAGACAACATACAAAAAACACACAACAACATACACCTAAACATATATGAGCTGATCAACATATAATCCAGATCCGCCATATACCGGGTCACCTAGAGTCAACTGGACTATTGATGATATTGAATCCTATCAAAGTCAACAAAAACAACCTTCTGCTGAATAAAAATAGAATATAAAATTACTCAGAAAAATAAATAAAGACAATCATAGTCTTACAAGCCATCGCATCGACCCAACAAGGCCCAAGCCACACATGTCCTACAAATTGCTACAAAAAAAACAACAAACCCCCTAAAAACAAATCTACCACCTCTACATAGGTAAATAAATGGATACCACTGGCAATGTTCAATATGAAAGAACCCACACTATAGAGAAGGGACAAATTCTACCTTTTTATTGAGACCCAATGGAGATTGAGAACGTAGCTTGACAATCCAACGACATTCAATTAGTTCCAAACGTTTAAATAAATTCCCTCCTCGAGAACCCAGAGAGAACCTATCAATTCCATGAATTTTCAAATCTTGCCACCTACCCATATGTCTTTCTCTGAAGTGTTTGGGTATTTGTTTCGAGTTAATAAGTTTGTCCCTATCTTGGGGGTCCAATTTGGCTGCCGCCCTAATATCCTTGGCGTGTTCTTGAATCTGCACTCTAAACTCTTGTGTGGTCATCACAACCTATTGGCACATTCAGGAAAAATCTTGCCAATGTACACATAATAAAGTGTCCACTATAAACCATGTGTTGACAAGAACATGTTCAAACCAAGTTACCAAGTTTGACTTGGTGCATTGACACACAATAATCAGTAAATGAACTACAAACAAGGGGTACAATTAACACAAAAAGTATAGAAAAATACAAACTTTATTTGGAATACAAACAATTTAAAACATGAGTCATGCAAAGCATGAAAGAGACGTCTGTCTATGCAGAAAGCATGTATAAGTAATAATGCAACAGGGGCATGAAATACACAGCAAATGGAAATAGAACACAAATGTGTGTTTCTGTAAGGCCATGGAGATCCCTAGGTACTAGGTGAAACCACATTTAAAGTTACAGGTATAGTATATAAATGACAATCAAGATCATCAGTAACGTGAAGGAAAAGGCCTAAACAGAACTGCATAAAAAAGATGATGGAACATACCCATGGTATTGCCTCTGCAAAGAGAGAGACGTCAGACCCGACACGCGTTTAGGCGGAATGCCTTCGTCCTTCACGTTACTGATGATCTTACTCGATTGTCATTTATATACTATATTTGTATCTTTACACAAGGTTTTACCCTTTATCTAGGGATTTCCATGGCCTTACAGATATACACATTTGTAGGTCATATATCTTGTGTGGTCATGCCCACATATATCAAACCACAGGGGCACGTAGCATGATATATCACCCCAGTGGTCCCACAATTGATGAAATGCACAATTTTGGATTCATCGTATCCTGACGAATCACAAAATGTGTCAGTCCGCACAATCATGCCACATATAGAGCAATGGCCACATGGAAAAAGAGACCCATTCTGGGCCCGATGAACCAAAAAGTTTAGGGCAAGGAGATACATAATGGCTGTGTACAAGCATATCTCTTAATGCTTTGGTTCTTTTCACCACCATCAGTGGTCGATTGGGAAGAACACCCCTCAAATCGGGATCAGATTGTAAAATTGGCCAGAATTGTGAAAAAATCTCATTCAAACTCTGCCACTGGATGTTACAATCAGTAATGAATCCTACCCTATCACCCTTAGGTCTACGTAACTTTTGTAACAGCAAAGTGTCACGGTTAGTACTCTTGGCTCTTTGGCAACCTTTCTCATTGCCCATATTTCTATAGCTACGTTGTCTGAATCTTCGTTAAAGATTTGAGGCCTGTTCTTCAAAATTTCCATGAGAGTCACAAACTCATTTTGCCCTCAGAAATTGACCTGTGGGGATGGAATGCACAATGTGAGGTGGATGAAATGAGGAGGCGTGCAATAAAGAATTAACCGCTCTTGCTTTCCCGAAGATGGTTGTACTTAAATGCCTATTGTCCAGCACAGCCAACTTGATGTAGAGAAATTCCGTTTGTTGCTTACTAATGGAATGAGTAATTTGATATTTATATGGATTTGATTCAAAAGAAGAATAAATTAATCTAATTCTACGCGGGAGACCTGCCAAACGAAAAGAACATTGTCTATGAACATCATCCATGTGGCTACCTGGCTACTCAGACCATCCATAAGGTTCTGCACAATCTCACGATCCCATAAGCCTAAAACCAGATTGGCATACGAGGATGCACATGTTGCCCCCATCGCAGTCCCCCTACGGTGTAAATAATATCTAATAATAAAATAGTTGTGACAGAGTACAGATTCCATCAGTAAGACCAGTAACTCCACCAGGTCTTTATATAAATTCCTCATTTCCAAAAAGAACTTTACAGCCCGTAGGCCATGGGTTCAATACATGTGTAGAGTGACTCAAAGACACCAGGTACATGTCCTCCTCCAAAGTTATACCATCCAAAAGTTTGAGAACATACGCTGAATCTTGGACATTAGAGGGCAAACTCCCTACACTAGGTCTTAAATAGAAATCCAAGAAACGGCAGACAGTTTCACATAGAATTCCACATCCTGACACTATAGGACATCCTGGGGGTCTTGTCAGTGGCGTAACTACAGCTGTAGGAGCCATAGCGGCTGCTACGGGGCCCGCAGCATGCCATGGCATGGGCCCCCCTTCCCATGGCCGGAGGCTCTGCTAGCAGCCTCCTGCTAGAGGCTCCTGCTACAGCGCGACGCCACTGAAAAGGTTGTTCCTACAAAAGACATGCATCCCCTATCCACAGGAAAGGGGATACATGTGGGATCGCTGGGAAAGTCCGAAAGTCCCTCGAAGTTCTCCATGACAGACCTCGGACTTCCGGAGTCTGTCGGCAGCTCCATAGAAATTAATTGTGCACCGGTCGCGCTTGTGCGCATGCGTGACCAGCGCTCCTTTCATTTTTATTGAACTGTGCAGACCCCGGAAGTCCGAGGTTTGTCATGGAAGAACTTCGGGGGACTTTCGGTCCCACGGTCTCCTTATCACTGCCAGCGATCACACATGTATCCCCTATCCTGTGGATAGGGGATGCATGTCTTCTGTAGGACAAACTATAGGCCGTTTTTTGGGGGGGGGGTTGGGGGCTGCATGGCATTACCTACAGGTGGGGTTTAGGGCTGTATGGCGTTATCTCAAGGGAGGGTCTGGGGCTGTATGACGTTATTTAAAGGGGAGGGCTGTGTGGCGTTATCTACAGGGGGCTGTATGACATTATCTACAGGGGGGCTGTATGCCGTTATCTACAGGGGGAGGGCTGAATGGCGTTATCTACAGGGGGAGGGCTGTATGGCGTTATCTACAGGGGGAGGGCTGTATGACGTTATCTACAGGGGAGGGCTGTATGGCGTTATCTACAAGGGGGCTGTATGACGTTATCTACAGGGGGCTGCATGATGTTATCTACAGGGGGCTGTATGGTGCTATCTATAAGGGGCGCTGTGTGTCGGAATCTATAGGGAGGCACTATCTACAAGGGGGGGTTGTGTGATACCCAGGGGAGGGTGGGGGGCCCAGTCAAAAGTTTGCTATGGGGCCCAGTCTTTCCTAGTTACGCCCCTTGGTCTTGTCAAATCTTTATATACTTTGGGAAAGAGGTACAATGTAGGTATGTTTGTAAATTGTACTTTTAAATCCTCCAAGATTGTTTTGGTAATAATATTGTTAGGGATCTGCCAGGTACTTCATCTAGCTACACTCCTGGGATTAATCAATCCACACCTGAGGCCAGACCTGTTCGACTGACACCTTCTCCCACCAACCAGGGTGGCAGGCTCAGGAGTGGGAGAGCCTATCGCGGCCTGGTCTCTCGGAGTTAGCTCCGCCCCCTGCCCTTTATTACCTGCCCTGTGCTCTCCCTCAGTGCTTGTAATTCTTTTGGATTCCTGGCCCCACTGCTGCTTGCTCCAGCCTGCTTCTGCCGTGCTTCTGCCTTGCTGCAGTTCTGCTTGACCTGCTTTGCTTGCCCTGGCTTGCTTCTGTCTCCGTGTCCGCTCGGGTGTACTCACTTCGTCCTGGTCCTGACTGTTCGTTCGCCGCCCCGTTTCCTCGTGGCGTCCCGTGGCTACTGCCCCTTCCCTTGCGTGTTCCCTGTTTGTCTTCCTGTGCACTTAGCCAGCGTAGGGACCGCCGCCCAGTTGTACCTCGTCGCCTAGGGCGGGTCGTTGCAAGTAGGCAGGGACAGGGCGGTGGGTAGATTAGGGCTCACTTTCCCTTCACCTCCTTCCTGCCATTACATAATTACAAGCCCTTACCTAGTCTACCATTTCTCCTATGCTGACGCTATCATGGACCCCCTTGAGACCCTGACCCAGCAGATGCAGGGCCTCTCCCTACAGGTCCAGGCCCTGGCCCAAAGGGTCAATCAGGGTGACGCTGCTTTAGTAGTACCCCTCACCTCACCTCTAGAACCCGACCTCAAGTTACCTGACCGGTTTTCAGGGGACCGTAAGACGTTTCTCTCCTTCCGGGAGAGTTGCAGACTGTATTTCCGCCTAAAGCCCCACTCCTCAGGTTCCGAGAACCAGCGGGTGGGTATCATCATATCCCGACTCCAGGAAGGGCCCCAAGAGTGGGCCTTCTCCTTGGCTCCTGACGCCCCTGAACTTTCCTCTGTTGATCGTTTTTTCTCTGCCCTCGGACTCATTTACGACGAGACTGACAGGACTGCTTTAGCCGAGAGTCAGCTGGTGACCTTACGTCAGGGTAGAAGACCGGTTGAGGAATACTGTTCTGATTTTAGGAAGTGGTGCGTAGCTTCTCAGTGGAACGATCCGGCCCTAAGGTGCCAGTTTAGGTTAGGATTATCTGACGCCCTGAAGGATCTGCTGGTTAGCTACCCCTCGCCTGACTCCCTTGACCAGGTTATGGCCCTAGCAGTACGACTTGACCGACGTCTCAGGGAACGTCAGCTAGAACGCTTCAGTGTGCTCCCCTCTGACTTTTCTGCGATTCCCCCCGAGGTCCCGTCTCCTCGCCCCTCCACGGAGGACTCGGAGGTACCTATGCAACTCGGGGCCTCCATGTCCCCTCGACAACGTAGGGAGTTTCGCAGAATGAATGGTCTCTGCTTCTACTGTGGGGACGACAAGCATCTACTGAACACCTGTCCCAGGCGCAAGAATAAGAAGCCGGAAAACTTCCGCGCCTAAGTGATCATCGGGGAGGTCACTTGGGCGCACAGGTATTTCCCGTTAATGTGAAACGCAATAAAATTTTGCTTCCCTTTCAGGTCTCGTTTGCTGGCCGGTCTGCCACGGGCAGTGCTTTCGTGGATTCTGGCTCATCTGCTAATATCATGTCTGTGGAATTTGCTATGTCTCTAAAGATGCCTTGTATTGATTTACCTTATCCTATCCCTGTAGTAGGAATCGACTCAACACCCCTTGAATAAAAATAGAATATAAAATTACTCAGAAAAATAAATAAAGACAATCATAGTCTTACAAGCCATCGCATCGACCCAACAAGGCCCAAGCCACACATGTCCTACAAATTGCTACAAAAAAAACAACAAACCCCCTAAAAACAAATCTACCACCTCTACATAGGTAAATAAATGGATACCACTGGCAATGTTCAATATGAAAGAACCCACACTATAGAGAAGGGACAAATTCTACCTTTTTATTGAGACCCAATGGAGATTGAGAACGTAGCTTGACAATCCAACGACATTCAATTAGTTCCAAACGTTTAAATAAATTCCCTCCTCGAGAACCCAGAGAGAACCTATCAATTCCATGAATTTTCAAATCTTGCCACCTACCCATATGTCTTTCTCTGAAGTGTTTGGGTATTTGTTTCGAGTTAATAAGTTTGTCCCTATCTTGGGGGTCCAATTTGGCTGCCGCCCTAATATCCTTGGCGTGTTCTTGAATCTGCACTCTAAACTCTTGTGTGGTCATCACAACCTATTGGCACATTCAGGAAAAATCTTGCCAATGTACACATAATAAAGTGTCCACTATAAACCATGTGTTGACAAGAACATGTTCAAACCAAGTTACCAAGTTTGACTTGGTGCATTGACACACAATAATCAGTAAATGAACTACAAACAAGGGGTACAATTAACACAAAAAGTATAGAAAAATACAAACTTTATTTGGAATACAAACAATTTAAAACATGAGTCATGCAAAGCATGAAAGAGACGTCTGTCTATGCAGAAAGCATGTATAAGTAATAATGCAACAGGGGCATGAAATACACAGCAAATGGAAATAGAACACAAATGTGTGTTTCTGTAAGGCCATGGAGATCCCTAGGTACTAGGTGAAACCACATTTAAAGTTACAGGTATAGTATATAAATGACAATCAAGATCATCAGTAACGTGAAGGAAAAGGCCTAAACAGAACTGCATAAAAAAGATGATGGAACATACCCATGGTATTGCCTCTGCAAAGAGAGAGACGTCAGACCCGACACGCGTTTAGGCGGAATGCCTTCGTCCTTCACGTTACTGATGATCTTACTCGATTGTCATTTATATACTATATTTGTATCTTTACACAAGGTTTTACCCTTTATCTAGGGATTTCCATGGCCTTACAGATATACACATTTGTAGGTCATATATCTTGTGTGGTCATGCCCACATATATCAAACCACAGGGGCACGTAGCATGATATATCACCCCAGTGGTCCCACAATTGATGAAATGCACAATTTTGGATTCATCGTATCCTGACGAATCACAAAATGTGTCAGTCCGCACAATCATGCCACATATAGAGCAATGGCCACATGGAAAAAGAGACCCATTCTGGGCCCGATGAACCAAAAAGTTTAGGGCAAGGAGATACATAATGGCTGTGTACAAGCATATCTCTTAATGCTTTGGTTCTTTTCACCACCATCAGTGGTCGATTGGGAAGAACACCCCTCAAATCGGGATCAGATTGTAAAATTGGCCAGAATTGTGAAAAAATCTCATTCAAACTCTGCCACTGGATGTTACAATCAGTAATGAATCCTACCCTATCACCCTTAGGTCTACGTAACTTTTGTAACAGCAAAGTGTCACGGTTAGTACTCTTGGCTCTTTGGCAACCTTTCTCATTGCCCATATTTCTATAGCTACGTTGTCTGAATCTTCGTTAAAGATTTGAGGCCTGTTCTTCAAAATTTCCATGAGAGTCACAAACTCATTTTGCCCTCAGAAATTGACCTGTGGGGATGGAATGCACAATGTGAGGTGGATGAAATGAGGAGGCGTGCAATAAAGAATTAACCGCTCTTGCTTTCCCGAAGATGGTTGTACTTAAATGCCTATTGTCCAGCACAGCCAACTTGATGTAGAGAAATTCCGTTTGTTGCTTACTAATGGAATGAGTAATTTGATATTTATATGGATTTGATTCAAAAGAAGAATAAATTAATCTAATTCTACGCGGGAGACCTGCCAAACGAAAAGAACATTGTCTATGAACATCATCCATGTGGCTACCTGGCTACTCAGACCATCCATAAGGTTCTGCACAATCTCACGATCCCATAAGCCTAAAACCAGATTGGCATACGAGGATGCACATGTTGCCCCCATCGCAGTCCCCCTACGGTGTAAATAATATCTAATAATAAAATAGTTGTGACAGAGTACAGATTCCATCAGTAAGACCAGTAACTCCACCAGGTCTTTATATAAATTCCTCATTTCCAAAAAGAACTTTACAGCCCGTAGGCCATGGGTTCAATACATGTGTAGAGTGACTCAAAGACACCAGGTACATGTCCTCCTCCAAAGTTATACCATCCAAAAGTTTGAGAACATACGCTGAATCTTGGACATTAGAGGGCAAACTCCCTACACTAGGTCTTAAATAGAAATCCAAGAAACGGCAGACAGTTTCACATAGAATTCCACATCCTGACACTATAGGACATCCTGGGGGTCTTGTCAGTGGCGTAACTACAGCTGTAGGAGCCATAGCGGCTGCTACGGGGCCCGCAGCATGCCATGGCATGGGCCCCCCTTCCCATGGCCGGAGGCTCTGCTAGCAGCCTCCTGCTAGAGGCTCCTGCTACAGCGCGACGCCACTGAAAAGGTTGTTCCTACAAAAGACATGCATCCCCTATCCACAGGAAAGGGGATACATGTGGGATCGCTGGGAAAGTCCGAAAGTCCCTCGAAGTTCTCCATGACAGACCTCGGACTTCCGGAGTCTGTCGGCAGCTCCATAGAAATTAATTGTGCACCGGTCGCGCTTGTGCGCATGCGTGACCAGCGCTCCTTTCATTTTTATTGAACTGTGCAGACCCCGGAAGTCCGAGGTTTGTCATGGAAGAACTTCGGGGGACTTTCGGTCCCACGGTCTCCTTATCACTGCCAGCGATCACACATGTATCCCCTATCCTGTGGATAGGGGATGCATGTCTTCTGTAGGACAAACTATAGGCCGTTTTTTGGGGGGGGGGTTGGGGGCTGCATGGCATTACCTACAGGTGGGGTTTAGGGCTGTATGGCGTTATCTCAAGGGAGGGTCTGGGGCTGTATGACGTTATTTAAAGGGGAGGGCTGTGTGGCGTTATCTACAGGGGGCTGTATGACATTATCTACAGGGGGGCTGTATGCCGTTATCTACAGGGGGAGGGCTGAATGGCGTTATCTACAGGGGGAGGGCTGTATGGCGTTATCTACAGGGGGAGGGCTGTATGACGTTATCTACAGGGGAGGGCTGTATGGCGTTATCTACAAGGGGGCTGTATGACGTTATCTACAGGGGGCTGCATGATGTTATCTACAGGGGGCTGTATGGTGCTATCTATAAGGGGCGCTGTGTGTCGGAATCTATAGGGAGGCACTATCTACAAGGGGGGGTTGTGTGATACCCAGGGGAGGGTGGGGGGCCCAGTCAAAAGTTTGCTATGGGGCCCAGTCTTTCCTAGTTACGCCCCTTGGTCTTGTCAAATCTTTATATACTTTGGGAAAGAGGTACAATGTAGGTATGTTTGTAAATTGTACTTTTAAATCCTCCAAGATTGTTTTGGTAATAATATTGTTAGGGATCTGCCAGGTACTTCATCTAGCTACACTCCTGGGATTAATCAATCCACACCTGAGGCCAGACCTGTTCGACTGACACCTTCTCCCACCAACCAGGGTGGCAGGCTCAGGAGTGGGAGAGCCTATCGCGGCCTGGTCTCTCGGAGTTAGCTCCGCCCCCTGCCCTTTATTACCTGCCCTGTGCTCTCCCTCAGTGCTTGTAATTCTTTTGGATTCCTGGCCCCACTGCTGCTTGCTCCAGCCTGCTTCTGCCGTGCTTCTGCCTTGCTGCAGTTCTGCTTGACCTGCTTTGCTTGCCCTGGCTTGCTTCTGTCTCCGTGTCCGCTCGGGTGTACTCACTTCGTCCTGGTCCTGACTGTTCGTTCGCCGCCCCGTTTCCTCGTGGCGTCCCGTGGCTACTGCCCCTTCCCTTGTGTGTTCCCTGTTTGTCTTCCTGTGCACTTAGCCAGCGTAGGGACCGCCGCCCAGTTGTACCTCGTCGCCTAGGGCGGGTCGTTGCAAGTAGGCAGGGACAGGGCGGTGGGTAGATTAGGGCTCACTTTCCCTTCACCTCCTTCCTGCCATTACATAATTACAAGCCCTTACCTAGTCTACCATTTCTCCTATGCTGACGCTATCATGGACCCCCTTGAGACCCTGACCCAGCAGATGCAGGGCCTCTCCCTACAGGTCCAGGCCCTGGCCCAAAGGGTCAATCAGGGTGATGCTGCTTTAGTAGTACCCCTCACCTCACCTCTAGAACCCGACCTCAAGTTACCTGACCGGTTTTCAGGGGACCGTAAGACGTTTCTCTCCTTCCGGGAGAGTTGCAGACTGTATTTCCGCCTAAAGCCCCACTCCTCAGGTTCCGAGAACCAGCGGGTGGGTATCATCATATCCCGACTCCAGGAAGGGCCCCAAGAGTGGGCCTTCTCCTTGGCTCCTGACGCCCCTGAACTTTCCTCTGTTGATCGTTTTTTCTCTGCCCTCGGACTCATTTACGACGAGACTGACAGGACTGCTTTAGCCGAGAGTCAGCTGGTGACCTTACGTCAGGGTAGAAGACCGGTTGAGGAATACTGTTCTGATTTTAGGAAGTGGTGCGTAGCTTCTCAGTGGAACGATCCGGCCCTAAGGTGCCAGTTTAGGTTAGGATTATCTGACGCCCTGAAGGATCTGCTGGTTAGCTACCCCTCGCCTGACTCCCTTGACCAGGTTATGGCCCTAGCAGTACGACTTGACCGACGTCTCAGGGAACGTCAGCTAGAACGCTTCAGTGTGCTCCCCTCTGACTTTTCTGCGATTCCCCCCGAGGTCCCGTCTCCTCGCCCCTCCACGGAGGACTCGGAGGTACCTATGCAACTCGGGGCCTCCATGTCCCCTCGACAACGTAGGGAGTTTCGCAGAATGAATGGTCTCTGCTTCTACTGTGGGGACGACAAGCATCTACTGAACACCTGTCCCAGGCGCAAGAATAAGAAGCCGGAAAACTTCCGCGCCTAAGTGATCATCGGGGAGGTCACTTGGGCGCACAGGTATTTCCCGTTAATGTGAAACGCAATAAAATTTTGCTTCCCTTTCAGGTCTCGTTTGCTGGCCGGTCTGCCACGGGCAGTGCTTTCGTGGATTCTGGCTCATCTGCTAATATCATGTCTGTGGAATTTGCTATGTCTCTAAAGATGCCTTGTATTGATTTACCTTATCCTATCCCTGTAGTAGGAATCGACTCAACACCCCTTGCTAATGGTTATTTTACTCAGCATACTCCTGTTTTTGAACTCCTGGTTGGCTCCATGCATTTGGAGCAGTGCTCTGTACTGGTGATGCAGGGATTATCGTCTGATCTGGTTTTAGGCCTTCCCTGGTTGCAGTTGCATAATCCCACATTTGATTGGAATACTGGGGATCTCACCAAATGGGGTAATGAATGTCTGATGTCATGTCTTTCTGTTAACTCTATTTCTCCCCGGGAGGAGGTAAACACACTTCCTGAGTTTGTTCAGGACTTCGCCGATGTGTTTTCTAAGGAGGCCTCCGAGGTGTTGCCCCCCCATAGAGATTACGATTGCGCTATCGATTTGGTGCCTGATGCCAAGCTTCCTAAGGGTAGGATATTTAATCTTTCATGTCCTGAACGTGAAGCGATGAGGGTGTATATCCAAGAATGCCTGGCCAAGGGTTTCATTCGCCCCTCGACTTCTCCTGTAGGTGCTGGCTTCTTCTTCGTGGGGAAGAAGGATGGTGGTCTTAGGCCGTGCATTGATTATCGTAACCTGAATAAGGTCACCGTAAGGAACCAGTACCCACTTCCTTTGATTCCGGATCTTTTTAATCAGGTTCAGGGAGCCCAATGGTTTTCTAAGTTCGATCTACGGGGGGCATATAACCTTATCCGCATCAAAGAGGGGGATGAGTGGAAAACTGCGTTCAACACACCCGAGGGTCATTTCGAATACCTGGTCATGCCCTTTGGGTTGTGTAATGCCCCTGCTGTCTTCCAGAATTTTATTAATGAAATCCTGAGAGAGTACCTGGGTAATTTTCTTGTTGTGTACCTTGATGACATACTGGTGTTTTCCAAGGACTGGTCCTCCCACGTGGAGCATGTCAGGAAGGTGCTCCAGGTCCTTCGGGAGAATAATCTGTTTGCTAAGACTGAAAAATGTGTCTTTGGGGTACAGGAGATACCATTTTTAGGGCAAATCCTCACTCCTCATGAATTCCGCATGGACCCTGCCAAGGTTCAAGCTGTGGCGGAATGGGTCCAACCTGCCTCCCTTAAGGCGTTACAGTGTTTTTTAGGGTTCGCCAACTATTACAGGAGATTTATTGCCAACTTCTCGGTCGTCGCTAAGCCTCTTACGGACCTTACCCGCAAGGGTGCCGATGTCCTCCATTGGCCCCCTGAGGCCGTCCAGGCCTTTGAGACTCTCAAGAAGTGCTTTATCTCAGCCCCCGTGCTGATTCAGCCCAACCAAGAGGAGCCATTTATTGTGGAGGTTGACGCTTCCGAGGTGGGAGTGGGGGCCGTCCTGTCCCAGGGTACCAGCTCCCTCACCCATCTCCGCCCCTGTGCTTACTTCTCTAGGAAGTTTTCGCCCACGGAGAGTAACTATGATATTGGCAACCGCGAACTTCTAGCCATTAAATGGGCTTTTGAGGAGTGGCGGCACTTCCTGGAGGGGGCCAGACACCAGGTAACGGTCCTTACGGATCACAAGAATCTGGTTTTCCTAGAATCGGCCCGGAGGCTTAATCCTAGACAAGCTCGGTGGGCACTATTCTTTACCAGATTTAATTTCTTGGTTACCTATAGGGCTGGGTCCAAGAATATTAAGGCTGACGCTCTGTCACGTAGTTTCATGGCCAATCCTCCTTCCGAGAAGGATCCCGCTTGTATTTTACCCCCTGGTATAATCGTCTCTGCCACGGATTCTGATTTAGCTTCTGATATCGCGGCTGATCAGGGTGCAGCTCCCGGGAACGTCCCTGGGGACAAACTGTTTGTTCCCCTGCAATACCGGCTGAGGGTACTCAGGGAAAACCATGACTCCGCTCTATCCGGTCATCCTGGCATCTTGGGCACCAAACACCTCATTACCAGAAACTATTGGTGGCCTGGGTTGCCTAAAGATGTTAGGGCTTACGTCGCCGCTTGTGAGGTTTGCGCTAGGTCCAAAACCCCTAGGTCCCGACCTGCGGGCCTACTACGTTCCTTGCCCATTCCCCAGAGACCTTGGACCCATATCTCCATGGATTTTATCACCGATTTGCCTCCATCTCAGGGCAAGTCGGTGGTGTGGGTGGTAGTCGACCGCTTCAGCAAGATGTGCCACTTTGTGCCCCTTAAGAAGCTACCTAACGCCAAGACGTTAGCTTCTTTGTTTGTGAAACACATCCTGCGTCTCCATGGGGCCCCAGTCAATATCGTTTCTGACAGAGGGGTACAATTTGTTTCCTTATTTTGGAGAGCTTTTTGTAAAAAGTTGGAGATTGATCTGTCCTTCTCCTCCGCCTTCCATCCCGAAACCAATGGCCAAACGGAAAGGACCAACCAATCCCTGGAACAATATTTAAGGTGTTTCATCTCTGACTGTCAATTAGATTGGGTCTCATTCCTTCCCCTTGCTGAATTTTCCCTGAATAACCGGGTCAGTAACTCGTCAGGGGTCTCCCCGTTTTTCTGTAATTTCGGGTTTAACCCTAGGTTCTCCTCCGTCTCCCCTGGTTGTTCCAATAATCCTGAGGTAGAGGAGGTTCATCGGGAACTGTGCACTGTCTGGGCCCAGGTTCAGAAGAACCTAGAGGCGTCCCAGAGCGCACAAAAGATTCAGGCGGATAGTAGACGTTCTGCTAACCCCCGGTTTGTCGTCGGGGATTTGGTCTGGTTGTCGTCCAGGAACTTGCGCCTTAAGGTCCCGTCCAGGAAGTTTGCTCCCCGATTTATTGGACCTTATAAGATCATTGAAGTCCTCAACCCTGTATCCTTCCGTCTGGAGCTCCCCCCATCCTTTCGCATACATGACGTCTTCCATGCCTCCCTCCTTAAACGCTGCTCCCCGTCCTGGTCCCCCTCGAGGAAACCTCCTGTTCCCGTTCTCACCCCTGAGGGGGTGGAATTCGAGGTGGCCAAGATTATGGACAGTAGGATGGTCCAGGGCTCCCTCCAGTACCTGGTCCATTGGAGAGGATACGGGCCGGAGGAGAGGACTTGGGTACCTGCCCGTGATGTTCACGCTGGGGTATTGATCAGGAGGTTCCACCTCCTCTTCCCCACTAAACCGGGTCCCCTTAGTAAGGGTCCGGTGGCCCCTCATAAAAGGGGGAGTACTGTTAGGGATCTGCCAGGTACTTCATCTAGCTACACTCCTGGGATTAATCAATCCACACCTGAGGCCAGACCTGTTCGACTGACACCTTCTCCCACCAACCAGGGTGGCAGGCTCAGGAGTGGGAGAGCCTATCGCGGCCTGGTCTCTCGGAGTTAGCTCCGCCCCCTGCCCTTTATTACCTGCCCTGTGCTCTCCCTCAGTGCTTGTAATTCTTTTGGATTCCTGGCCCCACTGCTGCTTGCTCCAGCCTGCTTCTGCCGTGCTTCTGCCTTGCTGCAGTTCTGCTTGACCTGCTTTGCTTGCCCTGGCTTGCTTCTGTCTCCGTGTCCGCTCGGGTGTACTCACTTCGTCCTGGTCCTGACTGTTCGTTCGCCGCCCCGTTTCCTCGTGGCGTCCCGTGGCTACTGCCCCTTCCCTTGCGTGTTCCCTGTTTGTCTTCCTGTGCACTTAGCCAGCGTAGGGACCGCCGCCCAGTTGTACCTCGTCGCCTAGGGCGGGTCGTTGCAAGTAGGCAGGGACAGGGCGGTGGGTAGATTAGGGCTCACTTTCCCTTCACCTCCTTCCTGCCATTACAAATATCTGGGGAAAAACAGTCTCAAGGATATGGAACAAATTTGTTTTGAACTTTTCAGTTGGGTTACAATGGAGTTTTTCGTAAAAATTTACGTCTCTTAGTTGTCTATTCACCTCGGCTTCCTATAACTCTACTGGCCAGACCACCACATTTCCACCCTTGTCTGCCGGTTTGAAGATAAAATCTTTCATACTACATAGCTGTCTCAATGCCAACCTTTGTTCTTTAGATAAATTATCATGTTCACGTCTGGGTTATAGTTTACGTATTTCCTCCGTAACCAACTGTACAAACATTTCTATGGATGGACTTAAAGACAAGGGGGGAAACGTGGTGGATCGGCGATGAATATGTTGAGGGAATTTGCGATCACTCACCTCTTGTTCCTCCAGCAACAATTCTAGTACCTGGAGCGCTTCCAATTCCTCTTGGGCTACAAAAGAGGCAGGGACATCATGTTTAGAAAACTGTTCTTTAAGCAAAAGTTTGGGAGAAAAAAGAAAAGTATCTTTTATGGTCACTAAAGGGTCAAACCCAGACACTGGGCTGAATGAAAGACCCAACGATAGTACAGATATTTGGGCTGAGAAAAGGTATTTATCTGAAAGATTATTTACCTTCTTTTGAGAACTCGATCCATCTGGATTTTTCAGCTCCCTTTTTGTTGGAGTAACCTTTGTCTCATAACGTCTGGGTCTCTGTCTATTTGTCTGATTTCTTGATGAATTTGAGTTCACACATTCCAATGAAGATGTAGAGTCAGTTTTTTTCATTCCTGATTCACACGCCGATTCCATTTGTAGACTCTCTGATGTTGGAAATCTTACACATCCCGCTGAAACTTCCTGGCTTTTATTTCCCTAATATCCTTTTCCCACTTTTGATATCGCCTTCCTCAAACCCTTTTAAAGCTTCATCAGATAGCTCCGCCTTGAGCTTATCCTGTAAGGGTATTATTTGTTGGTCAATTTCCTCCAAGCGTTTTTTCTCGTAGCCGATCAATAATTCAATGAAAGTGCGAGAGCGCGATTTAGATGCTTACATGCCTCAACGTGTCATTGTCAAAAGGAGAGATTGGAAACACCTGCACACGCAATCCAAGTGGAATTAATTCCTTATTCAGATAGTATTCCAAGGCCGCTTTGTTCCACAACATTTTTATGCATTTTAATTTTTTAAGAAGATCTTTAAGGAGCTTCTGGATAGCTAAAACATCATGTGGCACACCTTGAACATTCACAGTGGTAGCCCCGTTAAAAACACAATCAAGCTGAGAGAGCCATTCCACTTCCCTATTGTGAAAATCGATAGACCGGGTGGGACACGCTGTAACACAAAGATTACCAATTTTTTTTAAAATGCATAACTCCGACAAATGTCTAGATAATTCACTTTTAAGTTATTTTTGTTTGATTGGAGCCTTAACTCTAGGTAACCAGACACAGATTAACTAAACAAACTCCTTCCACTGTAAAAATACCTACACCTATTTGCTTAAGTAGACTTTCATAGGATGAGTCCAACCTTTTTTTTTAAAGGGAATGTGTCATAAGAAAATTACCAATTGTTTAAATCAAGTTTTTATGTTAAAATATTTTTTTTTTATACGTTTTGGTGATTTTTTTTACATTTTCTATGTCACTAACTATATTAAAAATAATCCTAAAATTCTGCAGTTTTCACTCTGGCCACTGAGCTTCACAATAGACTAACACTTCCTGTTCTGTTGAGATCACTTCTCAGCAGCCATCTCATTATCATCACAGGCAACATTACAATGACAGGTAACACCTATATATAGATAACACAGGATCCACCATAGACAATAGGTGATAGACACAGCTCTCCTCCACCTCCTCCCTGCACAATGACCTCTGCACGTTACAGATAATGCCTAGAAAACTCTCCCATAGAAGTCAATGTCACAAGTTCCTATGGTCCATGTGGCTGCTGTAAAGTATATCTCTATATTCTGTTAATAGACGCTCAGGCAAGATGGCTGCCCCATAATCATGTACAGAAAATAGAACAAAATAAAAAAATCTACAATCAAAAACGAAAAACAGATTAGAAAGAAGGATTATGTTTCTCTATCTGGTTTTAATCAGGAAAAAAAAAACTATATGTCGTACAGTTCTTTTAAGTGTCCCTTTTAGATTTTGGGATAGTAGCTCCACCTAGTCTACCTCTTGTATTTCAACTGTTTACTGATAACAGAACTGAGTGGGGGTATGTTGACAGTGTGACCTATACACTCAGTACAGGAATATGTTCACATTCAACACTCAGTAAAACTGGTGGACTCACGTAGGAGTTGTACAACTGAACCCAGGTCTCTTCAGAAACTTCAGATCTCACTATGAAGCAGGTACTATTTATTATACATCATGTAATATTATTTAATAGAAGGGTTACGAATGGTGTGGAGTTACAGGAATTACACAGATGTCTTGTTGCAATTGGCCGCTTCCTTAGTAGTAAGAGTTAATGTAACAGGTTGCTGCGTTGATGTAACAGGATCTTCCAGTAGCTCTGATACATTTTTGGCACAGGAATGGGTGGATGGGACTGACGGCCTGTAATATACAGATACCTGAGCCGTCCACTTTCCCCTTACTTTAGACTGTGAAGGGAACTAGGAAACACATGCGGCATTGATGTCCATCTGCTGCAGGCACAATAATGCAAGTAGGAACCCAGGAATACAGTGATATTATTCACTCATTGCTTCCCATAGACATTTCCAGCTACCGCGAAGATATCTCAGGTCTGTAATTTAGAAGCATATTTTCTTAATATAGCTGGCATAGGAATTGCACAACTAATGGTTGCTTTTTCATAGCTGGGTGAGGAAAATAGTGGCATTGCAGTGGCTGTGGCACTATAAGTCTACAGCCCCTTATAGGGTACACATGTTATGCTGATACCTGTAGATCTACAGCTTATAAGGAGCTTAGGTTACCTCTCTTTATTTTACAAAAAAAAAAACAGATACTGTATACCTTTAGCATACATAGGAGAAGGTGCACTGCAAACTCTGTGCCGACCGAGCGGCAAGTGGATATAGTGTATTTGTTCTTTATTTTGTTCAGGGACGTTTGAACAATATCGTTTCCGATGGAGAATTTCGCATTGCATTCCATATAAAGCAACAGTGTTACTGTATACAAGCTGATGCAATGTTAAAAGCCAATTGCATCATATGAGAGCCTATTGTAATAGGACTGGTCACTATCATTCATCAGAAAAAGTGGATCGATTTTTTTGGGTAATATACCCATAATTCTAAAAGTGCTAAATGTTATAAAAACTAAATTATTGCTTTTTTCCTTGATCATTTAAATGAAAGAAAGAATAAACTATTGAGAATTTGCTCCTGCTATCACCGTGAGACCTAAACAGCTTAAAGGGAGTCTGTAACCAGATGTCCGTATTGAACTAACAACAGGTTATTATAGATTAGGCTAACCTGATTCTGACATGTATTATGTCTTTCGTTAGAGTGCCTCCTTTGAAGAGAAAAAGCTTTTATTACATTTATGCAAATTAGCATTTTGAAGCAACGAGGGCGCCACCATTGCTCCAAAATGCTTTTTCGTCATTCCCCAGGTCAACCCCTCCCTCCCTGCTTACTTTGATTGACAGGGGCCAGGCAGCGTACTAGATGTGTTCGCGCCTGGCCCCGTAGTGTAGTGAATGTGAGCGCGTCCCTACACCCTAATCGGCGCATGCGCAGTAGGGTTGAACTGGCGAATGATGAGAGAGCATTTTGGAGCAACGGTGACGCCCTCGTTGCTCCAAAACGCTCATTTGCATAAATGTAATAAAATCTTTTTCTCTTCAAAGGAGGCACTCTGTGGAAAGACATAATACACGTCAGAATCTGGTCAGCCTAATATATAATAACCTGTTGGTAGTTCAATACGGATATCTGGTGACAGACTCCCTTTAAAAAAGAGGAAAAGGAGATAGACACTGGAAATTAAGATTATTGAGCTAATGAAATTTAAGCCTTTGGTCCTCAACTTGTGACATAGAGACTCCCTGGCACCTCGTCTGTTGGTCAGTGGGTAAATATCATGGCAATTGTTATAGCAAACCATATGTGAAAATGAAATAACTGAAATAAAAGAGTCAACGCAGCCGTCTAGCAGGAAAT
The DNA here is from genome assembly GCF_050947455.1 of Rhinoderma darwinii. NCBI lineage: Eukaryota > Metazoa > Chordata > Amphibia > Anura > Rhinodermatidae > Rhinoderma > Rhinoderma darwinii. The sequence goes on along the minus strand of NC_134691.1, from coordinate 301,330,538 downwards.
TTTTGAGCACTTCATGCTACCCTCTGCTGACAAGGTTTATGGAGATGCTGATTTCATTTTCCAGTAGGACTTGGCACCTGCCCACACTGCCAAAAGCACCAATACCTGGTTTAATAACCACAGTATCACTGCGCTTGATTGGCCAGCAAACTCGCCTGACCTAAACCTCATAGAGAATCTATGGGGTATTGTCAAGAGGAAGATGAGGGATACCAGACCCAACAATGCAGACGAGCTGAAGGCCGCTATCAAAGCAACCTGGGCTTCCATAACACCTAAGCCACAGGCTGATCGCCTCCATGCCACGCCGCATCCATAATACCTCAGCAGTGCCACAGGCTGATCACCTCCATGCCACGCCACATTGATAACACCTCAGCAGTGCCACAGGCTGATCACCTCCATGCCACGCCACATTGATAACACCTCATTAGTGCTACAGGCTGATCACCTCCATGCCACGCCACATTGATAACACCTCAGCAGTACCACAGGCTGATCGCCTCCATGCCACGCCACATTGATAACACCTCAGCAGTGCCACAGGCTGATCACCTCCATGCCACGCCGCATTGATAACACCTCAGCAGTGCCACAGGCTGATCGCCTCCATGCCACGCCGCATTGATGCAGTAATTCATGCAAAAGGAGCCCCGACCAAGTATTGAGTGCATATACTGTACATACTGTTCAGTAGGCCAACATTTCGGTATTAAAAATATTTTTTGAAATTGGGCTTATATAATATTCAAATTTTCTGAGACATTACTTTTTGGGTTTTCATTAACTGTTAGCCATAATCATCAACATTAAAAGAAAAAAATGCTGTAAATAGATCACCCTGTGTGTAATGAATTCATATAATATATGAGTTTCACTTATTGAATTGAATTACTGAAATAGATTAACTTTTTGATGATATTCTAATTAATTGAGAAGGACTAGTATGTATATATATATATATATATTCCCTTCATATGTCCAGATTTTAGATGGATAGTTACCTGCTCTGGATCTTGAGGGATGCTGCAGGTGATTGAAACTCCTCCATCTGCCGTCCTCTATTTTCCCACAAGTCCTGCTGCTGTTAGGAGTGATTCTGTTGATAACAGTATTTAAATGTAGAGTACTACTTACATAGGCTCCAGCAATCCATAGCATCTTCAAGAGTGGTTTTCTTTTCTTCTCCTAACTGAACACCCAATGAATGACATACTGATTATATGATAAAACCTTAGTTTTCTCTTAAACCTCTTTTTATGGACAAGATTTCTATGCATGCAGAATCATCACAGAGAATAATGGATGGTCACAATCCAAAATACAAACCAGCAACAATACTATGCAATTTCCAAGCATGTAGGTTACATAGGAGACGTCAAGAAAATGTGTATCAGTACAGTGATAGAAAGAGATGAATTGTTGTGCTGATGTGGATAGTGAGGTATAAAGTAGGTGAAGATGTATTAATTTTTATTATACATTATTTTTTCAGACGGAAGTAGTTATAAGATAACCCCAGTAACAAGGTAGCCACATTGTGGAAGATTTATCAGTATTGTATTAGGATGCATCAATTAACCATAAATCAAAAATGTAGCAAACAAATGGAGACAAATTTCTCAAACTGGTCCATGTGGCACAATGAATTTGGCACAACTCGTAAGGCATGTTAGACACTTTTCTTTAAATTGCACCATCATATGGCACAAAAAATGGGACGCATCTTTTAAAAATTTGCCAGATTTTATGACTTCTCTTAGCCATGCAAGATTTCTCGACACTTTTCAAGTTTTCTTGCTAAGTCATTGAATTGCTGGACTCCAATAAAAGAATGCTCTGTTTATGTTTAACTTATGAAACAACTATGTCTACATATAATAATAATTTTGATATATATAGCATACCTCCCAACTTTCAAGTATGACAAAGAGGGACAACCGATCCAGTGCGCGCAGCTTGGCAATTTTTTTTCTTTTAAACCACGCCTCTAATCCAACCCAATCCCTACCCATACACACCTGATTCAGCTCACACAGTATCATGCTCCCATAGTGCCTTCCACACACTATAATACCAAATAGCTGCCCCACACAGTATAATGCCCTCTACCTGCCACCATACAGTATAATGCCCCATTGATGCACTCATACAGTATAAAGTCAACACAGATGCCCCCATACAGTATAATGGCCACACAGATTCTCCCATGCAGTATAATGCCCATACAGTTGCCCCCATGCAGTATAATGCCCCAACAAATTCCCACATACAGAATAATGCCCCCATAGCTGCTCCCATACAGTATAATGTCCCCTTAGCTGCCCCTAGTGCTAGTGCCCTTGTAGCTAGTAACACAGTGCCCATGTAGATAGTGCCAGTGTCCCCTGTATAGTGCCACAGTGTCCATTTCGATAGTGCCAAACCCCCCTTGAAGATAGCACCACCCCCCTGTAGATAGTGGCATTGGGACTCCCTCTAGGAGCGGAATCCCCAGCCAGAGCATAGGCCAGGGATTCCGCTCCTAGAGGGAATTCCTGATGTCACTGTCCATATATGGACAGTGACGTCAGTGGCTACTCCTTGAGTGGAATCCCCATTGCCGACTCTGGCTGGGGATTCCACTCCAGGAGGAGCCACTGACGTCAATGTCCATATATGGATAGTGACCTCAGGGGTTTCCTCTAGGAGCTGAATCCCCGGCCAGATCATCGGCAACGGAGATTCCGCTCAAGGAGTAGCCACTAATTCTGAAGCAGGGAACCATCAGCCTCCTGCTTCAGAATTAGTTCAGAGCGGAGGAGCAGATGGGGCTCCTCCGCTCACCGAGGATTCCCTGGGCACAGCGCTACATTAAGCACTGTGCTGGGGGAAGCCCTTGACGGTATTGTCCATATATGGACATTGATGTCAGCGGCTACTCCTTGAATGGAATCCCCATTGCCGACTCTTGCTGGGGATTCCGCTCCAGGAGTAGCCACTGATGTCACTGTCCGTATATGGACAGTAACGTCAAGGGCTTCCCTGAGCACAGCTCTTAAATTAGCGATGTGCCCGGGGAGTCCTCGGTGAGCGGAGGAGCTCCCTCTGCTCATCCACTATGAACTCATTCTGAGGCAGGGAGCTGATGGTTCCCTGCTTCAGAATCAGTTTGACAGCGGGACATACCCCGGGACGCCTGGGACAGCGGGACACTGCCTGGAAACCGGGACAGTCCCACTGAATCCGGGACGGTTGGGAGGTATGATATAGCGCCAACACGTTCCTCACATCTATGACTGAATTTGGCATTGTATCGCAATAGATAGTTAGAATATTAATAGGGTTGTCTCGCTAAGGAATCCCCTTTCCGTATCTCTTGTAAGGGCATCTGGACATCATAAAGGGGGGCCCTTGCCTTGGACACCAGTCTATAAAGAAAAGTGGAGAGCCACATTTAAAGAGCAGCTGTCCCTTTGGTGGTCCAAGCTTGACCATGCATCAAAAGGCTTGGCAATTCATTTTATTGTCTCCATTAATAGCTACGGGTTAAATATGGCTGGACGCAGATCTGGGGTTTCTGAAGCCATACCCATGGCAATGTTACATAGTTACATAGTTAGTACGGTTGAATAAAAGACATATGTCCACCAAGAGATGGGAAAAAGGGAAGGAATGAAACAAAAATTCTACACATTGACATAATTCTAGGAAATGATCTAAGCCTTTTTTAAAGCCATTTACTGTCCCTGCTGTGACCAGCTCCTGCGGTTGGCTATTCCAAAGATTCACAGTTCTCACAGTAAAGAAAACTTGTCGCCTCTGGAGATTGAACCTGTTTTTCTCCAGATGGAGGGAGTGCCTCCTTGTCTTTTTTTTAGGGGTTTTTACATGAAACAGGTTTTCACTATATTTCTTGTATGGGCCATTCATATATTTATATAAGTTAATCATGTCGTTGTTGTCCCCCTTAGTCGTCTCTTTTCAAGAATAAATAGTTTTAATTCTTTTGTTGGTAGAATTCTTTGCCTTGGTGTTATATCTCTAATTTAATGTCTATTTAATTGAAAGTCTATTCAGATACACAATTTCTAGGAGTTTCTCTTTGTGAATCTAACTCTGCAGTGATGAATCACAGTCCATGTGTGTGTGTTTGGAATGATCAAGCATATTTTCTGTGCTTGTGATGAATAATCTGTTATTATGACGCCTACAGAGATGAAAACCTTTTATTTCTTTTAACTTATCATATGATTCATACTAGAAAAGTAATGCAAAATAAGTTTGGAACCTAATGAAGGTCAGACTTTTATGAACTGGAGCAGCACAATATTTGATGACAACTTATACTCGGCTGGCCCTGAAGTGCGGTTTGCTGCAGATTATTGTCTTTGATTTTTAAGCGGTTCTTTGGAACGTGCAGTAAACTTGTTTTTCTCTGGTGTTTTTGTCCTTGTTTTGATAATTTTGAGATCTATTTATTCTGAATGGTATGAACCAAAACAAAGGAACACCTATTGACTTGTGACCAGAGATTCTGCCTTTTCACCTTTGTGATGTCACTGTGTGCACTCATGGCCGGTTATAAAATGTGGATAATCAAGAAACACATGAATTGATGTGTTTTTAATAGAGCATTTTGACACTTTTTTAGCCTTTGTTACATCTCCAACATGTCATTAGGCATTGCTGTCAGCAGATTCTGTTGTTTTCAATAGGATTCACTAACAATTCAATAAATCCCTGGCTTTCAGGTACCCTCCACGTTTGTTCTTGGAAAGAAAAGTAAAATTGGGAATTTGAAATTTTTATTTTCAATTCTGTTGTATTTCCCACTAATATAAGATACTCTGAAGGTGTATTGTAGTACCAGAACCCCTGCCTTCATAGAATCACATGGAAGTTAGTCTGAGCTCATAATGTATTATAAAATTAATCTGTGGTTTTAAATGCAGGCTAATTTTTATGCTGGGAAAACCAGAATGTGTATGGTTGTATAAAACATGAATCACACACTGAAGAGCAGCGCAGTTTACAACTAACTTCACTTATTATTTATTTAAAGGGGTTGTACAGGATTAGAAAAACATGGCTGCTTTTTTTCCAGAAACAGTGCCACACCTGTCCATGGGTTGTGTCTGGAATTGCAGCACTGTTCCATTAAAGTGAAAAGGGCTGAGCTGTAATACCTCACATAACCTGTGCACAGGTCTGTCACTGTTTATTGGAAGAAAGCAACCATATTTTTATAATCCTGTTCAACCTCTTTAACCCCTTAGTGACCACTAATACGCCTTTTCACGTGATTCACTACTGGGCTTTAGGCTAGGCTGACGCCTTTTCACGTCAGCCTAGTCTAAGTCCTGCACGGGTCTCCCGTGCAGGCAGGAGCCGGGGCTCTGCTCTCTGATGACAGCTGAGCTCCTGCTCCAACGCCCGCGATCGAAGTTTACTTCGATCGCGGCCGTTTAACCCGTTAAATGCTGCTGTCAATAGCGACCGCGGCATTTAACTTTGTTTACAGAGGGAGTGCGCTCCCTCTGTCACCCATCGACGGCCCGCGAATGAAATCGCGGGTCTCCGATGGGGTGTCATGGCAGCCGGGGGACTGATAAAAGCCCCCAGGTCTGCCCTGAACATATGCCTGTTAGGACGCGCCGGAGGCACGTCCTAACAGATTGCCTGTCAGATTTACACTGACAGGCAATAATGCTCTGGTATACGAAGTATACCAGAGCATTATAGCAGCGATCGGAATATCGCACAGTAAAGTCCCCTAGTGGGACTAATAAAATCAGTCATCAAAGTGAAATAAAGATTATTAATAAAAAGTACAGTAAAAAAATAAATAAAACCATTTTTTTCCATAAAAAGTGGTTTTATTTAGTAAAAGTGTAAAAAAAAAAAAAAGTACACATATGTGGTATCGCCGCGACCGTAATGACTCCATTAATAAAGTTAATATGTAATTTAAACCGCAAAGTGAACACCGTAAAAAAAAAAACGACAAAAACTATGGCGAAATTGCAATTTTTTTCCATTGCCCCCCAAAAAAGTCATAATAAAAATGAATCAATAAGTCCCATGTACCCCAAAACAGTACCATTCAAAACTACGTCTTGTCCCGCAGAAAACAAGCCCAAAAAATCACTACATTGATGGAAAAATAAAAAAATTACGGCTCTTGGAAAGCGACGATGCAAAAACAAATAATTTTAGTTCAAAAGTGTTTTTATTGTGCAAAAGTCAGAACCGATAAAAACACAGGGACATATACAAAAACACCGACAAAGGCCATACTTGCAAATGGACACAGCCAGGCCAGAAATGCTGATGAAAGGGCGAGCAGGTGCTTTAAATAATAATAGCCACTCCCACTAGTCTTGAGGGGAGTGGTGTGTGGTGCATGGGATGTGTAGTAAGAAATAATAAATGAATAGTGTGTGTGCAAGTGTAATACTATAAGTGAAATATAGGGGGCAGTAATAAATGAAGTGCCTCAATAGAAATAAATGGATAATGGGGTGCAAGTGAGTGAAACATGGAGGGATAGTGTGTACGTCATGAGGCACAACGTGTATAGCCAGGTAGAAGCCTATTTGTGACGCCTTGATAATTCATAGAGCGGGCTACCCTGCTTGCTATGCCAAACAACAACACACCATGCTCTCCCAGCATCAAAGACCCGGCTGTGTCCAAGAGAAGCGAATATACATAATAATGAAAAATACCTGGGGTATTGGTAATCATTTTGGCCAAAAGGACGCAAGCTCGCAATCCACGACAAGGATCCCCAGACTTGCGAGTCCCTAACTCCTAAACTGGAACAGAACGTTCCTGATGCACAAACAGAACCGATAAAAACACAGGGACATATACAAAAAGTGCAAAAGTCGTAAAACATAAAAAAAACCTCCACATATGTGGTATCGCCGTAATCGTACCGACCCATAGAATAAAGGTCACATGTTAATTACGTCGCACAGTGAACGGCGTCAATTTAAAAACGCATAGAACAATGGCGGAATTTCAGTTTTTTTTTATAATCCCCCCCAAAAAGGTTAATAAAAGTTAATATAAAATTATATGTACCCAAAAATGGTGCCATTAAAAAGCACAACTAATCCCGCAAAAAACAAGTCCTCATACAGCTATGTAGACGAAAAAATAAAAACGTTATAGCTCTTTGAATGCGACTATAGAAAAACGAATAAAATAGCTTGGTCATTAAGGCCTAAAATGGGCTGGTCACTAAGGGGTTAACAGTGCAGTGCACTTTGCCCATGTCACAGATGAAAAACAAATGCTGCATGGGCGGAGCACCAAAATAATTCTAGTTATTTAATTGGCAATGTGCTCTATTTGTCACAGATGAAAAAAAAAATATTTGAATGCTGTGTGTCAAGCAATTTTGGATACTCAAAATGTTTATTTGGCAGTTGGCTCTGCCAGTTCAACAGAAGGTAAAAAAAAAAAACCTGGAAAGCACACTAGCAGGTTCAAAATCCAGACTAGCAAAAAGGCTTCCAAGAAGCAAAGTGTCAAGTAGCAGAAGGCAAATTCTAATGAATCTACTGTGGCACACTGGCACTTATTGACTGAGCTGAACCTTCTTCAGGTCCCTTTCCACAATGGTAAAGGCACTAACCAATGCTGCACTGACATGCAGGAGGCTTGTGTCATGCTTCCCATTATGTGACAACACTCCTGATTGGGTTTTTGGTTTCACAATTTTCTTAGATGAAAATAAGTGCTTCTGATTCTCATATGCCCTTTGTCACAGCTTAATTCTTGAGCCAAAACCTACTTATTTTTTAAGCACAGAGTGAATTGTATCCTTTTTTTGAGAAGATACACTGTCTGCATACAAAATGTCAGTTAATGTATTAAAAAAAATTATTAGTCTCTATTCTGATCCCACAATTGTTTTTGTTAATTAAAAAACGGATAGGCTTTTGTTTATTTCTAATTATATATAAACAACATTCTAAAATAGAAAAAAAAAGTATGATTATCCCACCATGAGACAGGCATAGGAAGTATATACGGTCCCCACAGTAGTTCCTTACCAGTGACAGCCACAATGGCCCCTAACTTTGAGAGTCACAGTGCCCTATAACGGTCTTAGGTTAGATGGTGTCCTGTATATGATTGTTTTGGCGCCCCCACCACCTGCAGGTGGGAGAAAAAAAACATAACTCTAAGCAGTAGTGTCATCCCTCTCATGGTATCCTCTCCGCCACAGGTATAATTTCTCCCTCTTCCAGGCATAATCCCCCCAGGTATAATTTTTTCCCCAGCCCGGTATCATTTCTCCACCAGTTATAATTTCTCCCCTAAGACCAGGCCTCTCCATAACAGTCACAGTACTCTAATAACATTTATACATGCAGTGCCTCCATAACAGTGCTATACATAGTTATCTCGATAAGTGTCAGACACAGTGTCTCCATAAGTAGCAGCCGGCATAGCACGCTACGGGGACACCACATCAATAGATACAAATGCTAATCCAGTAGCTCTGAGTTTTGGACACTTTGAGCCAGTTTCAGTAAAGTTTAAACTCTTAGCATCTGGCTTTGTAGTCAGATATACTGCCATGGTGTCTCCCAGGATGTCTTCATATCACATGTGACAATGGAACACCTGAAGCTCAGAGAATTTCTAATATTTGCCCTGTTTTTTCCCTTCAGAGGAAAAAATTGGTATTGCTTGTTTGGGCCTTACAGCAAACTAAATTGGCACTGTACCACAATATCTGTCAACTTTGAGTCTTATTATAGACTTTTGTGACCACATTGATTATTGATATATTATGGTGTATAGTGAGTGTGTGCACTAGAAAGGGATTTCTACAATTGTATTTATAGTGGATTATTTTTCCAAAATCCTTACTCACAAAAGAACAGAATAGATCTGAAGTCATAGCATGTACAGACTAAATTTAGAAGCGATTTCTGCTCGTTCCTCGTGTAGTGTTTCTTTTTGTAATAGCAGTATTTTGCTGAAGGCCACGTACAACAAACATGTTTTATCTGAAAATTCCTGTTGCATGTTTATATTACGCGTGCCAGCCGCAGCAGTGTTTGTGCGTAGAGACAAAAAACAATGAAGGCCAACAACAAACATATTAGTGAGAGTTTACAGCAAATATTATAGTGAGAGTTGTTGAACTTAGGCAGAGAGGTCATCATGCAAATTCTCATGTTATTTTCCTATACCAGTAGTTTCTTCCACACCACATCTTGACAGTAATAAACAATTCATATTTTTAGAATCGGTTTCATTCACCAAGTTTTTTTTACTTGATAACATTTCTTTCCTACTAACCCGCAATCATTTTACCCACTCAATACAATTTTTTCAACACAAATCTTTTGACCAAAGTGTTATATTTTCAGTATCTTCAATAGGTTGACGACATCTTTTATGGATGCGGATTTAAACAAATATTTTTAACTTCAGTTTTACAGTCCTTCATTCATTTCTTGTATTTCAATATTTTTGAGGAATATGATTAGAAATCTAAAAAAAATACTTTTCTATAGAGTAGGGGGGGATCATCTGCTAAACACTTCTAGCACTGCTAATCTCCATTGGAAATAATGGAATAGGACAGGTTTCATCCAATCTTTTCAATCTATGTTCCCCCTCCCCTTCCCAACATAAACTGTTGAGGAATTGTCAGAAACCTCCATGTCTGCAAATCTTGTCCAAATCCAAGATTCGTGATTGCTATTGGCTTATATGGGAGTCCATACATAAAGATTTTTGCCAACATCCAAGTAAACATTTCTATTTTTAAATGATCAAGATCATTTGGCCCTAATTATTAAATGGCACAAATAAAACATTATCCAAGCGGATTTGGGTTATTTGAGGGCCTGTTCACATCACCATTCGTTTTCCGTTCCGGGGTTCCGCCGGAGGTTTCCGTCGGGTGAACCCCGCAACGGAAAGTGAAAGTGAAACCACATCTTCCATTTCAGTCACAATTGATATCAATGGTGACGGAAACATCGCTAATAGTTTCCGTTCGTCACCATTCCGGCAGGTTTCCGGTTTTCCGACGGAATCAATAGTGCAGTCGACTCTGCTATTGATAGCAATGGTGACTGAAACGGAAGCTGTGGCTTCACTTTCCGTTGCGGGGTTCACCTGACGGAAACCTACGATGGAACTCCGGAACGGAAAGCGAACGGTGATGTGAACAGGCCCTAAATCACAATATTGTGTAATCTGTGATCAGAAAATATTTTTGATGGAAATAAGATGGATTTATTTTTTTGTTAAGGGACTTTTCCTGTAAAAAAAAATTGTCCCCACTTTTCAAAATATCCTCATGTACGGAAAGCACAGGCAATAATCCCAGTTATCAAAATGTTTATCTGATTGAGGCCCAAGTATGTGTCATCAGATTATGATTTATAATTCCAATCAAGTTTTGTGTTAAACATATTTTTAAATAATTTTTTTGTGATGCTTTTCTTTTATTTACAGTGTCACTATATTTAATTTAGAAAAAAAACTAAAATCTTGCAGTTTTTACTCTGGCCACTGAGTCTCATAATAGACTGACACTTCCTGTTCTGTAGAGAACCCTTCTCTGCAGTTATCTCATTATCAATGCAGGCAGAATTACAGTTACAGGCAACGGCTATATACTGTGTGTGTGTGTATATATATATATATATATATATATATATATATATATATATATATATATATATGTATGTATGTATAACACATATTCACACCATTTACAAAAAATGATGGTCACAGCTCCCTTCCTCACCCTCCCTGCACAGTGACTTCTGCACAGGTCACAGAGCATGCCAGTTTACAGGTTCCCTTGGTCCATGTGACTCTGTTAAAGAAAATTTCTTAATGCTGTTAACAACAACTAGAGCAAGATGGCTGGCCCCATAATCAAAAATGTACAAAGGACAGAATAAAAAAATCTACAATCAAAAAATAAGTACAGATTAGAAAAAAAAATATGTATCAGTATCTGGCTTTAATTAGCATTGGTATTGCAGCTCAGCTCTAATCACTTGAATGGGGCTGCGCTTCAATACCGGACACAGCCCATGGGCAAGAGTAGTTCTATTTCTGGAAGAAATCAGCTTATGTTTGTCTGTCCTCAACCCCTGTAACTAAGACCCCATAACATAGAGTATGTGGAGTGGTCACTATATCTATATTATACAGGGTGATTCAAAAATGATGGTGAAAATTATAGCCTTAGTATTCATAACCGAGAGAATATAACACAAATTTATTTTCATGAAAAGACACATAATCCATCCAAGTTTTAACTATACACTACAAATGTTCAAAGTGATTTCAGATGTTTAGGTAGTAGTCAAGTTCTGTCCAGACGCGTGCCAGCATATCCTCGAATATGGACTCCACTGTTTCAGTGATGCATTGTCTCAGGTCGTTCAGATCCTATGGCTGGGGGGGCAGATACACTGTGTCCATGATGTAGCCCCTCAGAAAGAAGTTGCAGGGTGTTAAATCTGGCGATCGTGGAGGCCAGCGCAACATTGGTGAATCGTTGTTTCTGGCGCGGCCAACTTAACGGTAGAGTTTCATTCAGGTATCAGCGAACGTGGAAATGTGGAGGTGCACCATCCTGCTGATAGACTACATTTGGCATCTCTTCCTCTATCTGTGGCATAAGCCATTTCTTTAATATGTCTAGGTAGTGGTGGCCAGTGACAATATCCTTGGCAAAAAAGAAGGGACCGTGGACTTTGCGCCTGCTCATTGCACAGAACACGTTTATTTTGTGCTCGAAAAGGGCACATGGTTTTTTTCAGCCCCAATTTCTAACGTTGTGGAGATTGACCTTCCTACTGAGGTGAAAGGAAGCCTCATCGCTGGACACCAGCCTGTCAGCGAAGTCATCTTATTCCAATCGGCCCTGCTGGTCAATGCAAAAGTCACAGCATTTCGGTTAGTCGTCTGGTTTTAGCTCCTGAAGATGTAATCTGTATGGCTTACAACGCAGACGTTTGTGGTTTGTGTCACCTGTAGTTTCATACTAGTTAGCATGGATGACTTTCTAGGACTACGCTCGTACACAGCTCAAATCCTGTTGCAAAGTCTTTCTGGCGGCTCAGACTTTTCCCATGACATAAACACCCAGTGGTTTCGAATTGCTTCACCCAACGCGAAGTGCAGTTTCTATGCGGAGCACATTTACCAAATTTATTCTGAAAGTTTCGCTGTACTGTCACAACAGACCACGTTCTTGCTAATTCCAACACCCAAAAAGATTTTTCCTGGTCCGATGTCGTCATCTTATGTCACGCTATGTAAGCGCATTTCAAATTTGGCTCTTGAAAATGAAAGCTGCGCTGTGATTGGTTGCTATTGGCAACTAAGCCAGTTTTGCTTTGATTTTCAGTCACTGGAACTTTTACCACTGATGTTACTTCAACTACAGTCCTTTACTTTTGCACCATCCTTTTTGAAGCACCCTGTATATGGAAAAATCACATAGAATACAGTGGATTTTGATATTTTGTAACCACTTAGCGACATGCGCTGCACAGTTACAGCACTGGCGCTATGCAGTTGGTGCCAAATGTCGTAAATGTATGGAGCGTGGATGGTACAGTCACAGCAAGTGTCAGTAGAATATTACAGTTGATACTCTGCTACAATGGCTGGGATCAAAAATTACTCTTATCGTGGCTATTTAACCCCTCATATGCTGCGGTCAATATTGACCTTGGCATCTAAGTGGCCAAACAGAAAGAGGAAGCTCCCTCTGTCAACCCATCAATGCTCCTGCAACGCGATTGTGGGGTCCTGATTACCATGACAGTCAAGGGCTTAAAAAGTTAAATAAAATGTTCATAATTGTAAAAGAAATCCAAAGAAAAATGAAAGAAAAACTGTTTTCCTTCCCCCTATAAAATAAAGAGTTATGGCTCTCAGAACACTGTGAAGAAAAAAACAATAAATCATTGTGTCCCCAAGGCTCAAAATAGCTGCGTTCCTTAAGGAGTTAATTGTATCAGATTTAATGGTAGTATAATATTAAAAACAATATAATCATAAGTATACATACAATTTAAGTAAAGAGTTAATGGTCTGGTTGAAGGGGAGTTTGCCCTTCCAATAGCACAAAAACACTTTATTTGTGCCAGGTGACAGTATGGCTGAGATCCAGGACATTAAGGCTGGTGTTTGCTACTAACAGAACAAAGTTCAGGAATTTGGTGGAAGCAGAACTCCATTCTAATAACACCATTAATATAACAAGCCCGTACCTGTATACTACACACGTTTCTTACTTGTTTTAGTTACTTTTTGGATCATGATGATCCATTGTTTGAGGCTGGCACGTCTGAAAGGGAATGTGTCATAAGAAAACAAAACTGGCGATTACCCTCTATCCCCAAACTAAACGAGATAGTTAATAAACGTAATAATAACTATAGATACAAATATATGCTTGCACGTAATCAACAAAAATGCGTTCACTATTAAAATTCTTGGGATTGCTGGAAAACGTCCAATTTTTCCACTCCTTTAACACCTTAAAGCAAATTAAACTTAATGAAGTTGATACATATAGATATCATCTTTTATCCTTAAGACCTGCTGTTTTGTTGTATTTTTTTGTCCCTTTTCTTTTAATTTTTCTTTCATGTATAAAAAATTCAGTTGGATTGATTGTAATCCATTATACTGTATTGCTATTTTATACCTTTATACACGACACCTTATATTTGAAAACGAAAAAAATTATTGAAACTGAAAATGACCTATGGTTTAACCCCTTAAGGACGCAGCCTAGTTTGGGCCTTAAAGGAACAGTGTCATCACAAATATTTTATTAATATGTTAAAGATGTTAGTGCCTTAATATAAACGTTTATTTTCATTTGTGTGTTTGTGTTTTACTGTTTCTTTTTTTCACACTTTTTTTTCCCTATGGGGGCTGCCATTTTTTGTTCCATTTCTGTGTGTGTCGATTAACGACACACACAGACATGGAATACGGCAGCCACAGTCCCATAGGGACTGCGAACGGCTCCCGTCCCATTGACTGCCGTGTACGGCGTCTGTGTGGGAACTGCGCATGCGCCGCTCCCACACAGTCCTATTCGAAATTGGCGCCGTCCGGCGCCATTTTCCTGTGGACCGGAAGTCGCGGCCGGACAGTAATATTACTACTTCCGGTCGCGGCTTCCGGACAAGTGCACATGGAACAGCGGCAGCAAAGGGAGCGGACGGGCCGCGGCGGCAGGAGCAGGTAAGCGATTTCAATGTATGTTAGTGTTTGTGTGTGTTTACTACTGCATGTAAACCTACTACACTGTGGGTTACCTCAAAAAATGGCGACGCACAGTGTAGCAGGTTAAACCTTTCAAACCCCTCGTTTATCCCGGCACTAGCCAGGATAAAGGAGGGGGGGATGCTGAGCGCTCACTAGAGCGATAGCTTTTAACCCAATGTTGCAATGCTGCAATTTTGGGAACTAGCTCCAAACAGCTCCATCTAGTGACCAAAAATGGGTAGTATTATAAATTTGAAAAAATTTATAATATTTCCTGACTCGCGAAAAAAATAAAAAAAATTTGAACAATGTTTTATCACCCACACACTAAATGTTTAAATTTTAAAAAAAAAACATGTTTTTGGGGCGACACCATGCCTTTAAGGCTCAGAGCCCATTTTTCAAATCTGACATATTTCACTTTATGTGGTAATAACGTCGGAATGCTTAAACCTATCCAAGCGATTCTGAGATTGTTTTCTCGTGACACTTTGGGCTTCATGTTCGTGGTAAAATTTGGTCGATATATTCAGTCTTTATTTGTGAAAAATTGCAAAATTTAGAGAAAATTTACAAAAAATAGCATTTTTCAGAATTTAAATGCATCTGCTTGAAAAACAGACGGTTATACCACCCAAAATAGTTACTAGTTCACATTTCCCATATGTCTACTTTTGATTGGCATCGTTTTTTGAACATTCTTTTATTTTTCTTGGACGTTACAAGGCTTAGAACATAAACAGCAATTTCTCATATTCTTAAGAAAATTTCAAAAGCCTTTTTTTGAAGGTGCCAGTTCAGTTCTGAAGTGGATTTGAGGGGACTGTGTTAGAAACCCCCATAAAACACCCCATTTTAAAAACTAGACCCCTCAAAGTATTAAAAACAGCATATAGGGGGGCGTGTCCTGGGAGCCGATGGAGTGAGTCGCATAGTCCGGAGCTCCTCTGATCATCAGCCGTAACACAGCGTTTTTTACTCGGTGTAGCCTCCCGAGAATCTAATAAAGACTTACCGATGATGGTGAGACGGTCAGCCAAGAGGATGGAGTCCAAGCAGGTACTCCCCGGAGCCCCGAGGAGCGGCACTTTGGATGCCTTCTTCTCTGATGCGCCGACAGGACAGGCGCCATTACTGCCGGCCTCACACGAGGAGGCGTCGCAGTCCTCCAGATCCCCATCGGTCATAGAGGATCAAGATGTGGTCAGATCACAGCCGCTGACCGACGGAGAGACACTACAGCCGGAGGAGGATCTGCAGGAGGAGCAAAGAGAGGGATGGCCGCCATCTTCGGAGCCAGCCTCACACGTGGCTGGTGAGGAGTTGGAGACGCCATACACTGCGGAGTCACCCTCCCCCACAAGAAGGAACATGCAGGTTAGTGGCTCAACATTAAGGGTTGGGAAACACCTATTACCCCCTCAGCCACCCTTACCCTGCAGACTGGACACTGCTATGTCAAAACGACCTAGGGACATAATAACAGCAGGGAAAAATTCTGAGATGGAAACGCTCCCTATAGCAGGCCATATACAGCCATATGCTCAAGGAGAGGATACACAGCCATGGCTTTCTTCCTCTGACTCTGAGAGCCCCGCTCCTAAACGTCAGGAATGGAAGTCTTTTTTGCAGCAGCTCCCCACCCGAGAGGACTTTAAGTCGCTTATAGCGGAGGTGAAAGATACCTGCAACACGGCTATTGCAACAGTCAGGCAAGACATACAAAAAATGTCCCACAGAATAGAGTCACTGGAAGATGACCATGATTGCACTCGCCAATATGTATCACGACTACAAACCACAGTAGTGGCACAGCATGCTGCTCTTTCTGATTATCAAAAGCATTTGGAGGACCTAGATAATAGAGGCAGAAGACATAATATCAGAGTTCGGGGTGTCCCTGAAGCTACCCAGGACGAAAACTTAAAGGAGCTATTGGCGACCATTTTTAATGAAATCCTAGATGCTCCACCTGATCATCCTATCAAGTTAGATAGAGCCCATAGAGCTCTCAGACCTAAAGGAGCTTCGCCGTTACCTCGTGATATTATTTGCTGTGTGACGGATTACGAGCTGAAAGAAGCCATTATGAATAAAGCCAGAGCTCATAGAGTCATTCAACACAAAGGAACCACTGTCCAACTGCTACCGGACTTATCCTGGATCACACTTCATAGGCGCAGACAATTGCGCCCTTTACTTGCTTCTCTGAGAGAAAATAATATCCTCTACAGATGGGGATTCCCGTTTAGCCTTACAGCCAGACGAGATGGTCGCTCGGCGGTTCTGAGAACATCGTCGGATATTCGAGCTTTTTGTGACACTATGGACATTCCAGTCCCGAAACTGCCTGAGTGGGAACTCACCCCGCCTCCACCCCCTCCGTCACCTGTCTGGCAAAAGGTCCCTTCACAAAGGAAGACCGGGAATCAGCGAGGGTCCATGTCTGAACATGGACCTAAGCCAACATTTCAGCGTTAATGTATTGAATAAGGGAGGCTCATAATCTTTCTTACATGTTTATATGCTTAGATCGCATTAATAGTTCATTGTATGGAAAAAAGAAAAAAAAAAAAAAGGGGGATTTTTATGCCCTGGATTATTTTTTATAGGCTGCAGAGGAGTTTTGTTTGTACGGAATGTACAGAATTGGCCTGTCTCAGTTATTGGGTCTGTTGGCTATGTTCCTGACGGAATTGGCTCTCGGTGATTCTTCTCCCTTATGGAGACAGTATACCCTCCTAGTGCAGTCGAGGCATCTAGGGGTTGACGCGATATCTAAATGTGTAAATTGTTCTAATATACTAGTCTCCACATGGAATCTAGATTCCATTCATTGTCGTTCGACCGACTTTATGCTTCAAGTATGTTTTTTGATTTATTTTCTGTCTGTAGTTGTCTGTTTATGTCTTCCCCCTCCCTCCCCCTCTTTCCCTCCCCTTACTTCCGTGAATAGGAAACCAGGTGTGTGGACTGAGAACATATCACCGAAATGGCGACGTCCTTCCTGGACAACACGAGCTATGCCCAACTTGATAGATCATCTGGGTACGTTGTACATACTTGCTTTCAGGCCTAAAGAATTGTCATGGCGCGCATAGTATCTTTGAATGTTAAGGGATTAAATTCCAATGTTAAGAGGCGGCTAGCACTTAGAGAGTTGAGACACCTGAGAGCAGATATCGCCTTTCTACAAGAAACGCACCATGACAGTTCGGGGTCTTTCAAATTTGCACTACCCCATTTTCCTAAAGCATATGCAGCTATACACTCTAAGAAAAGCGCAGGGGTGGCTATTCTAATTTCAAGGGATTGTCCACTACAAATAACAAGATCAATAGTAGACCCACAGGGGAGATATGTCATCCTCGCAGGGACCCTGAAAGGTATCCCGATTACTTTATGCAACCTATATGCACCAAATACATTACAAATTGCTTTTTTGGAAAAAGTCTTCTCCAAAATTTCCCGCCTGCCGCCAACTACTTTGTTCATAGGGGGGGATTTTAACCTCCCTTTTTCAGAAAGCATGGACAGACACTCGCTTAGTGCTCCCTCTCCGCCCACGGAATTGCGACAACGCGCTTCGGCATTTCGACGCTTGATTCGCAAGCACAATCTTTATGACCTATGGCGTATCTCAAATCCGTCGGCTAAACAATATACCTTTTACTCACACCCACATAAAACACATACTCGGATAGATCTATTCCTTGGCAACGTACCAGGACTTCGTTCAACCTCATCGGCTGAAATAGGGGCTATTACATGGTCAGACCATGCTCCAATTATGTTGGACCTGCTTTCTGACTTACGAACGACCCGGATATGTCACTGGAGGTTGAATGAACGACTGATTAAATCTCCGGAGCATAGGGACACACTTAAAACACACATTGAATCCTACTTTGCCCTTAATAAAGACTCAGTTCCTTCGTTGGCCACAATTTGGGAGGCGCACAAAGCGGTAATTAGAGGGCAATGTATCTCTCTCGCCTCACATATTAAGAGGGATAAAGCTCAGCAGAGATTAGAGCTGTCGGCGGCCCTTACTAAATTAGAACGTAAAATGAATCTATACCCCTCGACGTCTACTCTTCGACAAATCATTGCCACGCGGGGAAAATTAAAGGATCTTTCTATTGCTAATGTAGAGAAGATGCTTCTATATACCAAACAAAGATATTATGAGAGAGGGAATAAAGCGCATTCTTTACTTGCTGCTCAGCTAAGAGATAAAAAGGCTCAGTCGACCCCATCTGCTCTCCGTGATACAGGAGGTCAATTGATCTATGATCCCAATTTGCAGGCGGACATGTTTTACCAATATTACTCAAAATTATACTCTCTCACATCCCAACTTTCTACAGATCCTTCCATTCGGGAACAACAAATATTGGAATACTTAAAGTCCTGCCCATTTCCCACTATCATGCCGGATGATGGCCTTATGCTCAATGCCCCCATCACGGAAGAGGAATTACAGAACACCATACAAGACTTGCCTAATGGAAAATCTCCAGGGCCCGATGGATTTCCATATTTATATTATAAGGTCTTTAAAGATGTATTAACACCACATTTAGTAACCCTTTTTAATTCCTTTCTATCGGGAGCTGGCATCCCCCCTTCCATGCTTCATTCTTTCATCACGGTTATTCCCAAACCAGGGAAGGACCAGTCTGATTGTTCTAATTATCGGCCAATTTCTCTGTTGAATGCAGATCTCAAAATATTCACTAAAATACTGGCCGATAGACTTGGCTCATTGCTCCCGGGCCTGATTCACAAAGATCAGGTGGGCTTTGTCATGCATAGGCAGGCAGGAGACAATACTAGACGGACTATTGATCTGATCGAAGTTCTTAACAAAACAGAGTCTCCTGGCCTGCTCCTCAGTTTAGACGCTGAAAAAGCCTTTGACCGATTGGACTGGTCCTTCCTCTTTGCCACACTAAAAACAATAGGTATTTCAGGGCCCTTCCTCACCGCTTTACATTCATTGTATACCTTACCAAATGCTGTAGTTAAATTACCACATGCGATTTCTAAACGATTTGATATTTTTAATGGGACTCGTCAGGGCTGCCCCCTCTCCCCCCTGCTTTACGTCCTATGCATAGAACCTCTAGCGGCCCGTATCAGGAGTAATCCAGATATCCAAGGTTTTTTAGTGCGAGATAGGGAATTTAAGATCTCTCTATTTGCAGATGATGTTCTTTTGACTTTACGCAACCCGCAAGTTACCCTACCAAACTTACATACAGTATTGAAAGAATATAGTCTGTACTCGGGATATAAGCTTAATAACTCTAAGACGGAAGCTCTGCCACTTAATATTTCCCCGCAGCTCATTTCGACACTACAAACAACATTTAAATATACATGGAAAGAGGAAGGGATCAAATATCTAGGTGTCCAGATCACCCGCACATATGCCTCCCTCTATAAAAATAACTTCTCCCCATTTTTTCAAGAAATAAATACGCTACTGTCTAAATGGTCTTCCCTCCCGCTGTCCTTCTTTGGTAGAATATCTGCAGTGAAAATGACTATTCTACCAAAGTATTTATACCTTTTGGAAACTCTCCCGGTGCCTATACCACGTAGCGAAATTCGTAGGTTCCAAACAGCCTTATTGAAATACATCTGGGCAGGGAAGCGTCATAGAATACCAAAAGCAGTCCTACTTTCTACTATGACAGTAGGAGGCCTGGCTGTCCCTGATGTGTATCGGTACTATCTAGCAGTACATCTTCGTAGAATTCCTGGCTGGACTTCAAGGTGGGCATATACTAAATGGGCAGAGATTGAGAAACTGTGGGTAGCTCCTATTCACCCGAATTCGCTACTGTGGTCTGGAAAGGTGGAGACTTGCCCAAAATCCCTATTAGGTCCCATGTTGTTCACCAAAAACATATGGAAGCTAGCTAACACCTTATACCCCCTGTCTTCTCCCAAATCTCCCATGACTTCTTTTCTATTTAACCCGGCTCTACCGGATGGGCTCACTGCGAGGATGACTAGACCGTGGGCAGAAGCTGGATTGTTCTACTTTGCAGACATAATAGACCCCTGTTTGAGAACGGTTTTGCCATTCTCGACGCTGCAGTCTAAATATAAGTTACCGCCCAATGCACATTTTAGTTACCTACAGATCACCCACTTTGCCAATTCTCTCCCTGGAGATGGCAGCTTTACTAAACCTACGCACTTTGAAGTTCTCTGCAGGAATACTGCCTCCACTAGGGGATTAATTTCGGATATATACAGTATCCTCTCATCTCCAGGGGGAAATGAGATCCCAAAACATAACTATATGACCAAATGGGAGACGTACATGGAGAGGGAGATACCCCTATCGCTGTGGCAAATTATATGGTCGCAAGCCGCGAAATCTTCTCTTTGCGCTGCATATAGAGAGAACCAATATAAAATTTTGATGTATTGGTATCATACCCCAGACTTTCTCCATCATATATATCCCCTTGTTTCGGATAGATGTTGGAGGTGCTGCAGCGAGAGGGGGACACTTCCTCACATTTTTTGGGACTGTCGGTTAATTCGCCCCTTCTGGAGAGAGGTTGCGGGTTTACTCCAGACACTGCTGGGGGTCAGGGTTCCATTGTCTGTGCTAACTTTCCTGCTTAATGTACCGCCGAAAGGGCTCAGTAAGGTCTCCTCTAGATTATTATTACATGTGCTCACAGCAGCTAAGTGTCTCATTTCGGCGCGATGGAAGAGAACTGATCCCCCTGTAGTTGCTGACTTATATTTAAGAATAAGGGAGGTCAGAAGAATGGAGTCTTTGACAGCCTCTATGAATAATAGCTTAACACGATTCAAAGAAGTCTGGTCACCATGGGATACATTTGATTCATCTAGACCACCCTGAACGCATAACACTAGTTCATAACTGCGCTAGTGCACCCAGATCAAACCAGGATACTGTTCTGTTTTTTTTTTTTTCTTTCTTTCCCTTCCTTCCCCCCCCCCCCCTCCATTGTCTTGTCATGTGTATTGTAGATGTTGGTTAATTTTTCGTGTCATTCCTACGAAAGCAGAGTTAAGATGACGGATAGAAAAAAAAAAAAAAAAAAAAAAAAGGGGATTTCACCATACCAAAGTATTAGTTATTAACAGGACTGATTGTTCTTAAGATCACTGTGAAATGTATGATATTCCTGTCATTCCTGATGTGCAACATGTTGTAACTTCACACTACCCCTGTCATGACTTATACTCTATATTATATTGAATTGATACCATGTATGTTCTTGTTCATATGGAAAAAATAAAAATATATAATTATAAAAAAAAAAAAAAAACAGCATATAGAAAGTTTTTTAACCCTTCAGGCATTTCACAGGAATTAAAGCAAAGTGGAAATTAAATTTGCAAATTTCATTTTTTCTGCTGAATTTCAATTTTATTCAATTTTTTTTTAGTAACAGAGAAGGTTTTACCAGAGAAACACTACTAAATATGTATTGTCCAGATTCTGCAGTTTTTAGAAATGTCCCACATGTGGCCCTACTGCGCTCGTGGACTAAAACACAAGCCCTAGAAGCAAAGAAGCACCTAGTGCATTTTGAGGCCTCTTTTTTATTAGAATATATTTTAGGCAGCATGCCAGGTTTGAAGAGGCGTTGAGGTATCAAAACAATGGAAACCCACCAGAAGTGACCCCATTTTGGAAATTACACCCCTCAAGGAATTCATTTATGGTTTTTGTTATCATTTTGACCGCACAGTTTTTTCACAGCACCTATTTGAATTGGGCTGTGAAATGAAAAAAATGATATTTTTTCCAATAAGATGTCATTTTTGATCAAAATTTCTTATTTTCACAGGGAACAACATACCCCATTTTGTTGCCCAATTTGTCCTTAGTGCGGCAATACCCCATTTGTGGTGATAAACTGCCGTTTGGGCCCATGGGAGGGCTCAGACGGAAAGGAGCGCTATGTGTTTGTTGGAGTCCAGATTTTGCTGGATTGGTTTTCGGGTGCCATGTTGCATTTGCAGAGCCCCAGAGGTATCAAAGCAATGGAAACCCACCAGAAGTGACCCCATTTTGGAAACTACACCCTTCAAGGAATTCATTTATGGTTTTTGTTATCATTTTGACCGCACAGTTTTTTCACAGCACCTATTTGAATTGGGCTGTGAAATGAAAAAAATGATATTTTTTCCAATAAGATGTCATTTTTGATCAAAATTTCTTATTTTCACAAGGAACAACATACCCCATTTTGTTGCCCAATTTGTCCTTAGTGCGGCAATACCCCATTTGTGGTGATAAACTGCCCTTTGGGCCCATGGGAGGGCTCAGAAGGAAAGGACCACCATTTGGCCTACTGGAGCTTTTCTGGTGCTAAGTCATGTGTGCAGAAGCCCCTGAGGTACCAGTACAGTTGAAACCCCCGAGAAGTGACCCCATTTTAAAAACTACACCCCTTAAGACATTCATCTAGAGGTGTAGTGAGCATTTTGACCCCACAGGTACTGTGTAAAAGATAATGCGCAGCAGATGGTGCAGTGTGAGATTTGCAATTTTATATATGTATATGCCATTTCAGTGTCCAATATAGTGTGCCCAGCATGCGCCACCGGAGATATACACCCCTTAAATTGTAATGTGGGTTCTCCTGGGTACGACAATACCCTACATGTGGCTGTTATCAGCTGCCTGGGCATACGGCAGGGCTCAGAAGGGAAAGATGAGGGGGGTAAGCTGTGCGGAGTGCATCAGGGTAAATTGAAAATCAAGGGATGTATGATACATTTTAAAACAATCTTTTATACAGAGCCCTGGTTTTTCGGGACACGTGTCACATTGGTATATTGTGTTCTTCCTTATCCCCCTCTTATAGCAGACTCTGCACCTCTTTTGACTCTTTCCCTTTCCACCGGTTTGGGGACCTTCTCCTGGAAAGTGTTTCCCTGGTACGATGCGCCCCCCCTTCCTGGTCCCTAAAGATTAGATCTTGAAATTCCAGGAAAGTTCCCCTCTGGCCTGCACATCGACGTAGCACATACGCATTGTACAAAGCCATCTGTATGATGTGCCCGGCCAGCTTCTTATACCTCACCGCATGGCGCTGTAGGGCTTCAGGACTTGATTTGACAAGTCCATCCCTCCCATGTACCTATTGTAGTCCAGGATGCAGTCTGGTTTGGGGGTGGCCTTTCCTTCATATATCCTAAACCTGTAGGTATACCCTGATGCACTCTCGCAGCTTATACATCTTCACGCCATACCTTGCCCTCTTACCTGGCAGGTACTGGCGGAATTGAACCCTCCCTTTAAAATGTACCAGGGACTCATCAATAGAAAAACACTTCTCGGGGGTGTATGCTTGGGAAAACCGGGCACTGGAACGGTCTAATAGGGGTCTCCGTTTATACAAACGGTCAAAACTGGGGTCATCTCGGAGTGGGCACGGCTCATTATCAGTATAATGTAAGAAGCGAAGTATTGCCTCATTTATTTATTTTTTTAGGTTCCAGTTCATTTCTGAAGTTGCTTTGAGGGGCCCATATATTAGAAACCCCTATCAAACACCCCATTTTAGAAACTAGACCCCTCAAAGTATTCACAACAGCATTTAGAAAGTTTATGAACCCTTTAGGTGTTTCACAGAAATTTAGAGCAAAGTAGAGGTGACATTTACTCTTTTTATACCATTTTTTTTATAACACAAAAGGATTTATCAGAGAAACGCAACTCAATACTTATTGCCCAGATTCTGCAGTTTAGAGAAATATCCCACATGTGGCCCTCGGGCGGTAATGGACTGAAGCACCGGCCTCCGAAGCAAAGGAGCACCTAGCGGATTTTGAGCCCTCTTTTTTATTAGGCACCATGTCCGGTTTGAAGAGGTCTTGTGGTGCCAAAACATTGGAAACCCCCCAAAAGTGACCCCAATTTGGAAACTAGACCCCTTGAGGAATCCATTGTAGTTTTCATGGGGTGCATGCGGCTTTTTGATCAGTTTTTATTCCATTTTTAGGTGGCGTGGTGACTAATAAACAGCAATTGTACTATTGTTTTTGTATACTTTTTTTTTTACAGCGTTCACCGTGCGCTATAAATGATATATTAACTTTATTCTGCGGGGCGATACGATCACGGCGATACCAGATGTTTATAATTTTTTTTTATGTCTTATGGCGTTTGCACAATAAAGTACGTTTTGTAAACAATCATTCACTTTTTGTGTTACCTTATTCTAAGAGCCATAACGTTTTTATTTTTCAATCAATAAAGCCGTGCGAGGACTTATTTTTTGCGTAACGAACTGTATTTTCCATCAGTACCATTTTTAGGTACATGCGACTTTTTGATCTCTTTTTATTCCATTTTTTGGGAGGTGAAGTGACCAAACAATTGTGATTGTGGTACGGTTTATTAATATTTTTTTTTACGGCGTTCACCGTGCGGGATAAATAACAAAATAATTTTGTAGTTCAGGCCGTTACGGACGCGGCGATACCAATTATGTATAGTTTATTTGTTTGTTTATATATTTTTATTAATAATAAAGGACTGATAAGGGAAAAAGTGGGACTTTTACTTTTATTACTTTTAAAACTTTTATTTTCTTATTTTTACACATCTTTTTTTAACTTTTTTTTTACTTTATTACTTTGTCCCACTAGGGGACATGAGGGCAGGAGGCCCTGATCGCTATTCTAATACACTGCACTACATGCGTAGTGCAGTGTATTAGAACTGTCAGCTACTCACTGACAGCAAGCATAGTGGGTCCTGACGTTGTCAGGACCCACTAGGCTTCCGTCTATGGCATAGCCGGACGCCATTGTTTGGTGTCCGGTTGCCATAGTCACCATCGCCGGCCGCTATCGCGTAGCAGGCCGGCGATGGCAGCTTAACCCCTAAAAAGCCGCGATCTCTATAGAACGCGGCTTTTAAGGGGTTAATCAGCGGGGACACAGCGATCGGTCCCCGCTGTAGGAGCTGTGACAGCTGCTGAACAAGACAGCAGCGTCACAGCTCCTGTATGTGTCGGGAGGACGGCCGAAACGGCCGTTACTCCCGAGACGTACTATTACGGCATGGAGCGCGAACGATACAGCTGCCATGACGTAATAGTACGTCAAGGAGCGGGAAGGGGTTAAGTCAGGTTTTTATGTAAAACATATTTTTAAGTATTTTTGGTGATTTATTTTCATTTTCTATGTCTTTATCTATGTTAAAAATAAAATATTATAGAAATCTTGCCGTTTTCCCACTGGCCACTGAGCCTCACAATAGACTGACACTTCCTGTTCTGTAGAGATCACTTCTCAGCAGTCATCTCATTATCATCACAGGCAAAATTACAGTGACAAGTAACACCTCTATTATAAAGCTGGAGGCAGGTAACACAGGATTCACCATTGATAATAGGTTATGGACACAGCTCCCCTCCTCCTCCTCCCTGTACAGTGACCTCTGTACAGGTCACAGAGCATTCCTAGAAAAAAGCTCTCTCATAGGAGTCATCTCCAGTCTACAGGTTCCTATGGCCCATGTGACTGCTTTAAAGCATATCTCTGAATGATGTTAACCTCAGCTTAAGCAAGATGGCTGCCCCAATAATCATCCACAGAAAACAGAACAAAGATATCTACAAAATAAAAAGAATATGTATCGGTATCTGTTTTTAATATTCCCTTTAAAATCGAGCTAAATAATTTGAGACACTCACCAGTGCTACACAAGTACCATTTGTTTACTTAATTTGAAGGGGAAAGCCACCCAAAATCCATATTTTGACACGCCAAAGGGACAGAAACTCTTATCAGTGGGGTCTATTAGCCCACCCCACCTATCCAGGATTTGGAAAACATGGCTGCTTTCGTCAAAAATAGTGCGATTCCAGTTCACAGTCTGGATATAATATTGAAAACCAGTCCCAATCACGGCAAATGAGTTGAGTTGCAATACCAGACACATGTAAGCCGAGTATCGGTAAGGCAGGGAGGGTGCAATGATGGAACACACAGTCCAGATAAAATACAGGAAACAGTTCTTTACCCATAATTACACGGCCACCATGGAGTTAACAGCATCAAACTTCTCAAGCAAAGGAAGTGCAGTTCTTGACTATGTTGCAACAAATAAACAGATGACAGTGGAGGCAATGGTGGCTCACCAACTCGTGCTCATGTAGAGCCTTTCACTCCTCCGTGATGCAGCGGTAGCACCTTTTTATACTCTAGGCCCTCAATTCAATAGCTGCAACCACTCCAGCATCTCTCAGCTTCAGATATTTTTGTGGCCTAACTCTCTGTGCTGTTGCAGAGGAGCTCTTGCCCACATCTGTTCTGCAGCTTCCGCACCCAATGACTTTTTGCAGTGAGGCTGCCTGGCATCTCCACCCGCCGTAACTGGACCCACCCCAACTCTCAAAGGGCTGTTACGCTACATGTGCCTCACCAGGCATACTCTGCACATCTTCTCTCTTACAGGGCTGTAGCCCACTAACCGAACCCAGTGTGGCGGGAAGTGCAACATACTGTCCTTTTGGCAGAGCCGCTAAAAGTTGTACAATAAGGATTTAACAGTAATACAGCATATCAATAACAGTCAGATAAATATATTTTACCAGTCTATTAATCTCTTAGGAGATTATCAACAGCACAGTCTCTCCTCATTTGGCTGCCAATAGATCCGCTGCCTTGTTTTTGGCAGCCTTTACTTATTTAGTTGCTCATATACATGATGCCTTCTGTAACAACCTCATGCAGCACACAAGTCCTTCTCTCTTACTGCAGCATACTCCTCAGCTGTCTCTCAGGTCAGCAACCTCTCTTAATATAAGCTGCAGTGCTTCGCCTTAGCTCTCCACAGCCACTTCCTTATAGCTCTCTCCTCGGTTGCATTTGTCAGAGGTGCACAGATCCAGCTCTCTAGTGGTGCCAAAACACTCTTATTTATAGAATCAGATCCTATCCTAAGAGAGGAGTTATTAAGCACACTTCACCGACTTGAAGACCTGCCTAACTAGTCATGTGACCACAGGTCCTGCAGACAAACAACACATGCAGCGCGACAACACCTAAAAGTCCCTAGCTGAAACAAAGGGGTTAAATACACACATAAAAGTAATTATAATTGGCCTTACAGAGGCAGAGTCCTGAAAATAAAACATTCTATTACATTGCAAACAATCATTAACATATACAGTTCTCTTAGAGGAGCAGCAGTATTCTTTCGCAAAAACATATTTAAAGATGGGCTCCAGCCACATCTTACACACAACCACACAATTCCCAAATACACTTAACCAATATGGAGGACAACCTAAATACCCCTCTATAAAGAAACTAAGTAGATATCAGTAGGTCATATATAATATATTATATGGGGGAGGCATATATTAGAAAACGCCCATGACTACGGGTGAAGTCAGCGGTGACTCATAACAATCAGAATAAAAACCAAAAAAAGTCAAAACCATGCTTATTGTACTGATGCATATATGATCCATGATGTGTTACGATACTTGTCAATGTTTGTATATTTTTTAATCAACTATTTTTTAATCAACTATTGGTGTGATATAATATATTGTAACACTCCCACGAATCAACTATATACATACACTACCGTTCAAAAGTTTAGGGTCACTTAGAAATTTCCTTATTTTTGAAAGAAAAGCACAGTTTTTTTCAATGAAGATAACATTAAATTAATCAGAAATACACTCTATACATTGTTAATGTGCTAAATGACTATTCTAGCTGCAAACGTCTGGTTTTTAATGCAATATCTACATAGGTGTATAGAGGCCCATTTCCAGCAACCATCACTCCAGTGTTCTAATGGTACATTGTGTTTGCTAACTGTGTTAGAAGGCTAATGGATGATTAGAAAACACTTGAAAACCCTTGTGCAATTATGTTAGCACCGCTGTAAACAGTTTTGCTGTTTAGAGGAGCTATAAAACTGACCTTCCTTTGAGCTAGTTGAGAATCTGGAGCATTATATTTGTGGGTTCGATTAAACTCTCAAAATGGCTAGAAAAAGAGAGCTTTCATGTGAAACTCAACAGTCTATTCTTGTTCTTAGAAATGAAGGCTATTCCATGCAAGAAATTGCCAAGAAACTGAAGCTTTTCTACAACGGTGTGTACTACTCCCTTCAGAGGACAGCACACACAGGCTCTAACTAGAAACAGAAGTGGGAGGCCCCGCTGCACAACTGAGCAACAAGACAAGTACATTAGAGTCTCTAGTTTGAAAAATAGACGCCTCACAGGTCCTCAACTGGCAGCTTCATTAAATAGTACCCGCAAAACGCCAGTGTCAACGTCTACAGTGAAGAGGCGACTCCGGGATGCTGGCCTTCAGGGCAGAGTGGCAAAGAAAAAGCCATATCTGAGACTGGCTAATAAAAGGAAAAGATTAAATGGGCAAAAGCACACAGACATTGGACAGAGGAAGATTGGAAAAAAGTGTTATGGACAGACGAATCGAAGTTTGAGGTGTTTGGATCAAACAGAAGAACATTTGTGAGACGCAGAACAACTGAAAAGATGCTGGTAGAGTGCCTGACGCCATCTGTCAAGCATGGTGGAGGTAATGTGATGGTCTGGGGTTGCTTTGGTGCGGGTAAAGTGGGAGATTTGTACAAGGTAAAAGGGATTTTGAATAAGGAAGGCTATCACTCCCTTTTGCAACGCCATGCCATACCCTGTGGACAGCGCTTGATTGGAGCCAATTTCATCCTACAACAGGACAATGACCCAAAGCACACCTCCAAATTATGCAAGAACTATTTAGGGAAGAAGCAGGCAGCTGGTATTCTATCTGTAATGGAGTGGCCAGCGCAGTCACCAGATCTCAACCCCATAGAGCTGTTGTGGGAGCAGCTTGACCGTATGGTACGCAAGAAGTGCCCATGAAGCCAATCCAACTTGTGGGAGGGCCTTCTGGAAGCATGGGGTGAAATTTCTCCCGATGACCTCAGCAAATTAACAGCTAGAATGCCAAAGGTCTGCAATGCTGTAATTGCTGCAAATGGAGCATTCTTTGACTAAAGCAAAGTTTGAAGGAGAAAATTATTATTTCAAATAAAAATCATTATTTCTAACCTTGTCAATGTCTTGACTATATTTTCTAGTCATTTTGCAACTCATTTGATAAATATAAGTGTGAGTTTTCATGGAAAACACAAAATTGTCTGGGTGACCCCAAACTTTTGAACGGTAGTGTATATGCTGGTCACATGTATCGGAGTGGTGTTCGCGCATGCGTGCACCACAGGAACGCTTTTGAGCAATGTGGTGTGTTATATGCATGACAATTGGGGCGTTTCTTTGTCGGCCTCTTACTTTTTGTTTTGCTCCGGATGTGTTACATCCCTTTCATCAGCTGTGAGTGATGAAATTGGTTAGCTGATCACACTTGTGATTGGTGGCTGGTCACATAAATACCTCCCTCAGATTCTCTGGCATCACCCCCAGACAAAGGCTCTCAGACGAAACGTACGTCGGGTGTGACGCCAGACAGCACAAATCTATGGGTAAGTTGCTTATATTATATATCCACATATACTTTTTATGTAACCATTTGTTTGGGTCTCGTGCTGACTGCATCTTTGCCTTCAAATGATTACTCAGACCTGGGACTCTGCATAATATCTAGAACACATTACATGTCTCCTGGGTTTATATATTTTATACACTATGTAGAGCACTGAATGTGCTTTCATGGTTGCAGTTACTCCAAGCCTTACTCATGATACTTCCAAAACACATATATGTTTATTTATTATCAAACTATTGACAACTGTCTGGCCTCATCTGCTTCACACTGTGGTAATCATCTTTGATTTTAATGTGTGTGTTTTTTATATTTCGTACCAATAAAATTATATATTGTATCAGTATAAGCATGGTTTTGACTCTATTTTTAGGTTTTTATTTTTTATTTTAATTCCCAAATATAGCCTGGTAAAGGAACTTATAGGTTCTTAAAGCCTAATACCGCCATGAAAGCTACCATTTACCAGTTTTACAAAGCTCTTCTGCACATTACCATCTTTTTCTCGCTACCTATCTGTATTCCGTCCCATAGTTCAAGAATGAGTCCTTCCAACTTAGCGCACAACTTGGAGCCATCCACCATAACTCCTTCTGGCTTTATGGTTGAAGCCCCCCTGCCCTGTTTTCTCCCAGCCCCTATGAATCATTGTCTGTTTCCATCTATTAGGAGAACAGACTACATTGTCACTGATGACGGGAAGTCAGATTGATGGACAGATGCAAAAAGGACAACATCATTTGGAGCAGGAGGGGGCATCACTATGACATGTCAGAAGTTTGTTTAAATTTTAGTTGCCCTTTAAAATGCACCAGAATTGTGGCGTAAATGCTGTTCAACACATTTATTAACTATTTTAGACATTTTCTTTCTATACGCTCGAAAAGGGGATGTAGCTCAGCTGGGAAGAGGTGTGGCTTAAAATGTAACACTGCATTAAAAAATGCACCAAAAATTTAGTGCAAAATCTTGCATAAACTAAGCCAACTAATAGGGGGTGTAAGGAAGAGAAAAGTGTCTAGAATGTGCGCCACTTTGATAAATTTGACATACGTTCTAACTGCCTTGTCTAAGTTTACACTGTCTAAAACAGTATTAGTAAATCTGCCCCAGTCAGTTTTAGCTATGCAAGTTGCTTTAAAGGGAACCTGTCACCAGCATTTCACCTATTAAACCAGCAATACCAGGTGGTAGTGGGTGAAAAATCATTTCTATATAACCTATAATTGTCTTCTTAGTCGGCTCTGTAGCTTTAGTATTCCGTTTTTTAGTGTTCCCACACCGTATGCAAATGAGCATAAAAGAGTCAGAACTTCATTTGAAAAGAGTCATATCGTCATTCCTCAAGTCTTTCCGAGTTTACCCCGCCTCCTTACTTTTGATTGACAGCTCGCTGCCTCCCCCCAGCACACAAAATCCCGCGATTATGCACTTTTACTTTTCATTACTTTCTCTGACACTTCTAACCAAGTTTGTCCCTCTCATTTACACTTTCTACGTCTTTACTTTCCTCCAAACCCTTATTCCTTATTCCTTTTACTGCCCATCCTTCCTTCTGTGGTCTCACTATAGCCATAGCCCTGGTTCTCCTCGCCTTTCCTGGCCCTTAGAACCTAATTTGCTATTTAGTGAGCCCATTTTAATCCAGACCTCTACTTATTAGGGTAGCGAGCCCTAATTCTTGAGGTCTATTCCTGGAACTAATTTACCGTAAGTTCCCCTTTAAAAATTCCGCTATCCGGGAAATTTTAACCTAAATTTCCATTGACCTGGAACATTTATTTTTTTTTTATTTCCTTTAGGATGGCTACCTGACTTTCTGGAATTAATATTTTAAACACAGATATAATACACAACAAGAACATACTGCAGAAATTCATTCTGGGGACCAATTTTTACCTTACAAACATTTGACCATTAAATGTTACATACAAATGTATGACCTTATTCTGGTTTAACCAAATTATATTACATTTACAAATGCCAATACCCACTATTACTTTACAATAACGATACAGACGACGCTGAACAAAGACATTCCCAGACTTTCAGAAGGGGAGGGGGAAGGGGGATAAGAAAGGACATAGCTGAATGTGCTGTGTAACAGAATCTCTTCAAGAAGAGATAAGGCAGCTGTGGGAGGACCAATCAAGATGAGGATCATGCAAGAAACTGAGTCTTGTAGTACCACAACATCTCTTCCCCCTGTTTCCCTCCTACCTTTTCTAAAGTTGAGCTATGCACAGAAAGATTTACTATTAACTCTTAATGTGAGGATTACTAGCAGCCTAGAGCCCAGTACTAGAAGTTGTGGTGGGATAATCCCTTTTAACACCATACTGAAGAGGACCATACTACTGACTCAGATATGTTTCATATCATACATTAACAGAAGCATATATCTACATACATCATTACCTTACACATCACAATGTAGACACTTACAGAGACAAACAGCTATTCCCCTCATATTTCAATTCTACACTTGGCATACATAAAACACACACATATAACACGTACAGCATCCCTGACAAATTCACGGAGATTCTCTGCTGCCCAACAGAACCAAAAGAGACTTACCCCACAGAGAGAGGCAGAGGCTGTATAGCAAGACAATGGCTTACCCACCGGTTTTTCTCTCCCTTTCTCCAAAGGGAAATTCCACGCTAATTTCGGATCAGGCCGGTTTTGATGATATCTCGCTGGGGCCTCCAACTGTTAGATTAATCACCTTCACTCTTGAGTCCCTTTTCTCCATAACAGAATTTGTGCAGGATTCATTCATATTTACAAAAATGACTGATCGGGAGACATTGTACATACAATGGTTTGATGTACAGAAATCTAAAATGGCTGTGGACGGAGCCTTTATTTATAGGTTCATGCTTTCAGTTAACACACATTAACCAATCAGATGATGCCAAGTACATATAGGTATAAACCCAAAAATACTTCCATATAAGGTAATGACTTTCTTCCTAGTATTCCATTAGTTTGGAATGCCAGATTATGTCATATTTACCCTATCTTGGATTATAGAGAATACATTCATTTAAGAGACGATTGAAAAGATATCTAAAATATATCTAATACATATCTCAAACAATATAATGCAGTCATTTTGATAATATTAATACAATATAAATCTAACAGTTATTAGATTTATTACTCTGACATTGCGGATAATTTCTACAGCACAGACACATCCGTAAATATACGGAGAGGTGTCCGTGGCCAATTGAAATGAATGGGTCAGCAATTTCATCCATAATTACAGATGAAAGCTACGATTGTGTTCATGGGGCCTAAATGTGTGGATCTTTTGCTTCAGACTTCCCTCTGTGTTTCTCATTCACATTAGTGAGGAAACAGAATTACAAATAATAGGAGTCTTGCTTTACGAGAAAACAAGCATAGGTCAAAAAGAGTTGACAGCATAAAGTATGTCAGTAGTTTTCTTGCAAGTTCGAACTTGTAGTAAATTAGATGCATCCTAAGAACCAAATTCTCCAAGTTATATTTTAGAAGAACACAGGAAAATATGACAAAAGAGGCAAAGTCTTCAGACATTGTGTTAATTTTATCGTTATCACTTACATCATATTCCCACATGATACAAAAATATGACAGAATCAGTGGTAGAAGATTATGTGATGCTATAAACATGTGTTTAAAAGTCTTGCTACATAAATATGTCCAGGATTATGGATCTTGCGTACTTCTGCAGTGTTTTTTGACCAAAATATGTTTATGGAATAATATCATCCAAGAGTTGTTATGTTTAATGGAATAGTACTCAGCGTGTCTTCATAATACTCTGTAACCTTCTGGCAGAGTGACTCTGTAGTAGTATATACTATACATAGATAAAATTATACAGTCTTACCAAGTGATGGATTATCGGTAGGATATGGTGTCACCTGCTGAACGTGGGGTCCCAGTGGTTGGTATATTGCTAGAATTAGGTAGAACACCATGTGTCCTGAATCTATCATTGCCATCCAGGAACTTAGCAGGTACTGCAACTCGCCCGCATTGACTTGAAAACCTGATGCAGCTCTCTGCACTGCGCCTGGACAGGAGTGATATATTGCAGAAAAAATGCAGAAGGGTCCTCAGTCCCTTTATTCTCGCGAACGTCAGCAACTGACAGCAAGTGATATGTCGCCATTTGTAATACTCTTTTAAGTAATCATTTCCACTATGTGCTTTTCACTCAATAATTTGTACATGGGCTGAACTTGCAAGTCAGTGCTCAAATAATTATGGGAAGCTGCTTAGCAATAGGCACTGGCACCAAGGTTGCCAACCTGACATTTTTATTTTTCAGGACAACTTATCCAAAAATCACGGACGTCAAACATTTTTTACGGACAATTTGGAAAACCACGTTGAATCATAAAGATTTTAAGTAATATATGTCTATAGATTAGACTAGTGATATGAATACATTAGCATTAGTGACATGAATACATTAGTACTGTGATCTCTGAACCAATGATAATAACAATCGCAATAAATGGCACAAACTCATTCAACTTCAAAAAAAATCACAGACGCATCAATTTTTTCCCCAACACTGGATAAAAGACCCTTATTTTTATGGACTATCTAGAAATTTATGGATGGTTAGCAACCCTGACTGGCACCAGCTGACTTGGCTCTATTTCCATGCTCCTCTGAAGATCAAGTACTGCCACCCACTATAGATCATCGTGCCAACTGTCCTTAAGTAGGGGTCTTTTGCCCAGTGTCCGCAATGAAAAATTATAAAAAAGCTGGAAGAGCTTGTGCAGGATATAGTGATTGTAATTCTCATCATTTTACAATTCACAGTACATGATACTAATGTGTTCCTATCGGTATTCTGAGCTTAAAGGGTAACTAAACTTTTAAAGAACTTTTGATATGTCAGAAGTTTTGATTGATAGGGGTCCGAGCACTGAGCCTCCCACCAATCACTAAAATGAAGTGGCAAAAGCGATCAGGTGAGCGTGTGCCGCTTTGTTTCTGATCGGCTTTCCTCAGAAAGCTGAGCGAGCAGTATACAGGCTCATAGACTTTCTATTTTGTGTCTATCAGTGACACAAAAAGGATGTTATAGATCTAAAGTGCTAGTAGTGTGAATTCATGCACACTCGCAGTATTTCTAACCCCTGCAATTCACAGCGAGAAGATGGTTCCTCAATTTTTTAAAAATAAAGAATAAAGTTTTTTACTCGTGAAATAAAATAATAACTTTGTAATATAAATTGATCTCTATATTGCACCTCTGTCCAGTGTTCTGAAAGTAGCCAGCAGTGTTGACAATAGATGTTTTTATTCTGGTTGTCATGGCTACATCCAGGGACATTTATAGATCTCTATAACTCTTGGATACATTCACTAGGGAATTGTGCAAAATAGAAAGTTTATAAGGGCAAGTTTCACATCATGTTTGGATATGGTTGATGACTCTTTTGAATACACCTTTCAATTGAGGGAAAGGTATCCAGTTATATATTGGTCAAACGTGAGCCAAACAGACATTCTTTTGGCATGTGTTTAGCTAATGATAGTCTATGGGCACATTAGATGTATATGTCAGGAGAATTTCCTGGTATAAACGTAGAGACAAAATGTGACATGAACCTACCAAAAGTTTCTCCTCTTCTTATGTTATAACTAAACAGCTCCATTTATAAAATAGGTTTAAAGCCCCTTTAAGGCTTAGATTTTTTAAGACGGAAAAGGGGCGGATCAGGCTGGAAAAACATTAGTGTACCTGCTACAAAACTCCAATGTTTCATGGCTAAAATGAAAATAGCGTAACACCCCTCACATCGCCAATCTGGCTATTTATGTCGCTGGAGCATATACCGCTGCAGTGACTTGAATTGACGTGACACTGTTTAATGGCAGATCATGCTGCATAAGGCTCTGCCATTAAAAAGATCCGAAATGATCAGCTCCCTGTCACAAAATATGCAAAACACAGTGCTTAAAGTGAGCGCTGTGTTCTGCTATCGGTCGTTACTATTGAAACCTGTGACGGATAGATGATATCACGCGCTTCCAACAGTCTGATGGGGGAGAGGAGCATGCTGGTAGAACATGATCTGTGCCATCCCAGCAATCCGCTGTATGCATATCACTGCTAATAATGATCTAATGCCCAGCAGGTATCAGATCCCTATTATCTGTAATCTGTCTAGAGGATTAAGCTGGGATAACACACATCATGTTTTCCAAGGTTACTCCAGACACAGGGGAAGAAAAAAAATTGTAAAAGTAAAAAATAAATAAATAAAAAAATAAAAGGTGAAATTTTTCTGTGAACATTCAGGCTTATTAAGGTATTAGTCCTGAAGGTTTTAAAGGGACTCTGAAAAAAAGTTAAAGACCCCTTTAAGTTAGAAGATCTATTAGAATCTGACCTGGGGTTCACTCCTATTCTTTGTGGTTCCTTTTGACATTGTCTTTGTGTTTTAATTGTTTTGAAAACAAATTTGCAAATACTTATCTCTACTAAATTAATTCTAATAACTAGAATTTTTTTATAGGATCTCAGCTCATTTGCTATGCCCTTTCTGGATGGAGACTTGGAAAGTTCAGAGAAAAATGTTCACCGCAAGGTATGTGCACGGCAAAAATTAGTTTATTTATATTATTTGTCCTAAAGAATAAGAATGGAAAAAAACAACTCCTTCACTGATGTTTTTTTTCTTATAGACTGATTATTGCACAAATATGCATTACTACAGGAATAGGAAACGGTTTCTATGGGTACACGGCACAGCACAATACAATGGATGAGCTCTGACTAGGCATTTCCTCAGTTTGTTTAGTTGCCAGTGGTTTTATGCAGAGCAAGGGAAAAACAAAACCACAGACTAGGAAGAAACAGCACATAACAACAGCAAATTCTTGCGAATGTGATTGGCAGATACATCAGTTTAGTTTCTAACCTATAAATGAAGTTTCCATTAGTTTCCCTTTTAATAGTATACAATTAGACTGCTATATTATATTATATTTTGCATTATATTTTCCTAAAGGAGCACTCCAGGCAAAATGTATACACTGTGTTAGGCCTACTACAGGTCCCGAGGGGCAGCCCATGACATAGAGATTCTAAAAACACCAAATAGAGAATCGTTGTGTCATGCATCACCCTTTCTTTTCTCCTTTTAATGCACTGCAGGGGAATTAAATGTTTTTTTTTATTAATTAAATTTATTTTGTGGTTTTTTTATTAAAATTGACTATTATAAAAAAATTATTTTACTTTTTAAGATACAGCTTCTATGTATCCTGTACATAGAAGCTGTTTCGTTCTCTCTCAGCCAATTCTGTCAGTTCTCGGACTAACAACATCAAGCTAATATCAATCACATCTAATTTATGAACTTAGATGTGATCGATATTAGGTCGATTCTGTGTATCAAAGACACACAGGACCCATTTTCAGCCAAGCTGTCAGCACAACTGAACTGACAGATTCGGCTGAGAGAGTACGATACAATACAAGATACATAGAAGGATACATAGAAGCTGTATCTTAAAAAGTTAAAACATTTTTTAATAAAAGTCAAATTGAAAGTTGTTTAAAAACATAAAATACATTCATTAGATCAAGAAAAAATGCTTACAAAGTTGTACATAGCGTTCAAACCAGCTTCCTGTGGAGATTAGCACTGATCGCTGGTATTCACAACAGTGGGACATCCTGTGATCAGCATTTTGCCAAAAGACCCTTCTGACAAATGGAGTTTTCCAAAAGTGGAAAACCTCTATATGATGTCTACTATTTAGTAATATTAAGTTTATTATTTGCATTCCAAGTTTGCAACTGCTCCATATAGTAATCCACACACCATAATATATTATTGTTTTATATTGTGTTGCTAATATTATCAAAATGTCACTGTACTACTACGTCATTACAGACTAAAATATATTCTGTAGCAGCATTGATTTGGACATGGGATTTCTGTTTCTAGACAACTCCTATGAAGGATTTCACTTGTGGATTTTTAAGATGTTCCTGCCATTATGTTGGATCATTTGTAGTAGTGTTATTATTTTAGTAATGTAACTTACCGTTGCTTGGTCTAGGTCAAGTGTCCCAAACTCGGCCGGGTAAATGGGCCACACATTGAAAAAATGTGAAGTTGACAGGCCGCATTACTTTCAAATTTGATACAATATAAAATTAGTATTAGTCAATTCGTTATTTGAACTACTATAACAATACTGCATTTCTATAATAATACTACATTACTATAATAATACTGTTAGGTTTAAGCTTACCTGAAATTTGCGTGTTTACTCCACGTGCTTATTTTAACAATCGCTTAAATGCAGTCTGGCTTCTTAGATAGTGCCACAATGCCCTATGTAGATAATGCCACTGTGTCCTCTGTAGATATTGCCACAGTGCCTCTGTAGATATTGCCACAGTGCCCTCTGTAGATACTGCCACAGTGCCCTCTGTAGATAGTGCCACCCCCTGTAGATAATGCCACACCCCTTCTAGATAATGCCACAGTGCCCTCTATAGATAATGTCACAATGGCCTCTATAGATAATGCCATAGTGCCCACTGTAGATGCCACAGTACAATATGTAGATACTGCCACACTGCCCTCTGTAGATATTGTTACACTGCCCTCTGTAGATAATGCCGCACTGCCCTCTGTAGATAATGCCACACTGCCCTCTGTATACACTGTCAGACTGCCCTCTGTAGATACTGCCACAGGGATTCCGCTCTGGAGTAGCCACTGACGTCACTGTCCATATATGGACAGTGACATCAAGAGCTTCTCCGGGCATAGCGCTTAAAGGAGCGCTGTGCCCGGGGAGTCCTCGGCGAGTGGAGGAGCTCCCTCTGCTCCTTGGCTTTGAACTAAAGCGGAAGTAGGGAGCTGACGGTTCCTTGCTTCAGCATTGGGATCAACTGTATCTACATCCTGAGGATGCAGATACAGTTGACAGCGTGACATACCCCTGGTCGCCCGGGACAGGAGGACACCACCCAGAATCCAGGACTATTCCGCTGAATCCGGGACGGTTGGGAGGTATGGCCCGGGGGGAATGTAGCGCTATCTACAGGGGGAGGCATGTGGGGCAATATATACAGGGGGGTTGCACTATCTCCAGGGGGCTGTGTGGCCATTGCTCACCTACCACCAACGGACTGCGCTCCTTCATGACGTCATGAAGGAGCTCCGGCGCATTCCTCCTTCGGCCTGCTGCTCTCCTCTACCAAGGGAATTTGGTGCCCGTGGACCGCAGATGACCGGCTTTGGGGCCGCGTGTTTGAGATCTCTGGTCTAGGTCAATGCAATTAGTAAGATTTTTTTAAAGGGGTTTGAAAGTCCCAAGAAATTGATGGAGTATCTCCAGTATAGGCCATCAATACCTGATTAGTGGGGGTCTGACTCCTGGCACCCCCACCGATCAGCTGTTTTGAAGTGGCCACAGCGCTTGTACAAGCGCTGCTTCTCCTTCAATACTGTCACTGCTCATACTGTGAATCACAGACACACGTTGCAGTGGTTCACAGTATTACAGCCTTCTCCCATTCACTTCAATGGAAAAGGGCTGTGATACTGTGATCTGCCGCTACAAGTTTTTGGGCGATTCACAATATGACCAGTGACAGGAATTGAGGGGAAGCAACGCTCGTGCGAGTGCCGCAGCCCTTTCAAAACAGCAGAATGGCGGGGGTGCCAGGAGTTGGACTCCCACCGATCAGGTATTGATGGCCTATTCTAAGAATAGGCCATTAATTTCTTAGGACTGGAAAACCCCTTTAAATGAAAAATTTGTTTTAACACATGTAAAGTTTGTTTTCTAAAAACATAAGAGGGAATGTCCTAGGATCAAAACATCACAAGTGCATTACATGTTTTAGGATATTAATCATTAATTATTGTGGACAGAACATTTTATCTTTTTAGCCCAATCTTATGATTTTCTTCCCCCCTGCATTAGACAGAAGAACCCAGCAGTATGGGGAGCCCTTCAAAAAGCTTTTTCCCTAGAGCTCTACAAAACCGACCATCTAGTCCAATGTCTGCACCAGTGAAATCAAAATACAGTCCTGGATCCCCAAAAACAGTGTTTCCGTTCCCACATCAGGAGTCACCTCCTCGCTCACCTCGGCGTATGAGCTTCAGTGGCATATTCAGATCCTCTTCCAAAGACTCTACATCCTCAAACTCTAACCCATCTACCTCACCTGGTGGCATTAAATTCTTCACACGATCAAGAAAAGGTAAAATTACTTAATTTTTTTGACTCAAAGTTTTTTTTAATTTTGCTGCAAATTTATGTGGCTCTCAAATGCAAGAGGTTGTTGATTTCATGTGTTTTATTTGAGAAGGCCATCCAGAGACATAACTTGAATCTTCTGTGCCCCAATTCAAAATCTGTAACTGAGGCCCCTACAACTATCAAGCCTCATTTATAGTACTGGTCTCCTCCTATGGGTCACAGGGAACTTTTGGGCCCCCTCAGGCTACAGGGTCCGAGTGTGAGCGCAAATGCTACACAATATATTGTTATGCCCCTGAAGCTGTACCTATGGACTTATAATGGAAACATTGCAAGAAGAATAAAGATCCATGGTGATCAAAACACTTTATTGCATTATGGTTGTTAGGTTGTTGTTTTTTTTAATTTGCTACTGTATCAAGGTTTTCCACAACTTGGTGGTTCCCCTGATTCTAACAATTTAAATGCCGCGGTCGCGATTGACCGAGGCATTTAAGGTGTTAAACGGGCGAAATCAAAGTGATCTTTGATTCCACCCGATGCAGTGAGGTGTCGGTTGTGTAACACAGCCGTCATCCGCTGTGTATGGAGCGAGCTCAGCCCGTGAGCCCGCTCCATACTTTCCCTTAACGGCTGCCGCGTACCAGTATGTGACATGTCGTTAAGGGGTTAAAGAGGGCCTGTCAGCCCTCCTGACACGTCTGTTTTAGTAAATACTTACATTCCCCATAAAATAATAATTCTGAAGCACCTTTTCTTACAACTTTGTGCAGTGTTGTTCCTTTCCTATTCCTCCTGGAAATGTATGAATAAATTGACAACTGGATCTTACTATTCCTCTTGTCAGTGGGGCATAACCTGACACACTCTGACACCATCAGCACTGATTGAACAGTGTCAAACTATGTATGGACAGACCCAATTGACAATGGGACAACGGGAAT
This sequence comes from Rhinoderma darwinii, assembly GCF_050947455.1. Lineage (NCBI taxonomy): Eukaryota > Metazoa > Chordata > Amphibia > Anura > Rhinodermatidae > Rhinoderma > Rhinoderma darwinii. Next base: position 301,289,496 of record NC_134691.1, on the reverse strand, counting down.
AGTAACACCCAGTTGTCAATTTAATTATAGATTTCCAGAAGGAACAGCAGAGGAGCTGTGCAGAGTTCTATGAAAAGATGCTCCAGCATTGTTATTCATTGGGGAATTTACTGAAACAGACATGTCAAGTGAACTACGGATCTATATATTTAATATGTGATAACAGATATACATTACATTTCATTTTTGTGTTTGAAGCGACATTGTGTACTTTATATACTACATTTTTACCTACGTGGCATTATTGGTATTTATGATTGTTTTGTTTTGGTTTTTTTAAAAAAAACTATTTATTTTTAACGTCTTGAGCTAATTTTTGATACATACCACTCACAACGTATATGAATATCATTAGATGGACAGTTGTTAGATTTATATTATATCAGCGGGTTCCAAGTGAGGCACTTTATGTAAAGGTTTAACTGCCCTGTGCGTTGGCTTATGTTTTGTGCCCAGAATGGGTGTTTTTGTTTTTATTTCATGTGCAACAGAGATTATATTTATATGAGGTGTATATGACATTATTTTGCTAATAATTTGAGGTTCGATATGTCCTATATGCACGTTGGTTAATACATTACACTGCATTATATTGGCTTGTGTATTTCAGAATTCACTGTATTTATACATTAGATATTTAAAGCCGTCTCTCTTTACAGAACCTGCCATCAATTGTAGAATCATAATCAAAGTTATATTACAATATTATCATTGGAGCATCCAGGTATATATTTAGTGTACTGTTGAGACATTTTTCTTTAAAAATTTTACTTGAAGCGAATGAGTCTAAGGGGTTTGTCTGCTTATGAATGAGTCTTAAAGCTGGAGCTTCAAAGACAGTTTTGGCCAATCACACGAATTCTTGTTCAGCAGTGAATGTGAGATCACATGACAGGCCAGTCAGTTTGTAGGGGAGGATGCTAAAGCGGACTAGATATTGGTGGAATAATAAATTCATCTTCATCAGCACCTATTTTGATTAGATAATTATAACATAATATATTCTTATCTCATCAAAAAATTAGTCCAAAGAGATAGAGAAACAGCATGTTGGTGACAGATGTTCTGCTTTCCCATAATTCAGTAGAACTAGCTCCCACTGTAAGTACCTGTGCTGATACGGACCTATAACCTCTGGAACTTTAGAAGCCTTGTATTAATAAAAGACAATTCCTTATGCATAAGTTTCTGCGGAAAACACCTGGGAGATATATTAAACCGTGCAAGCGATGCACCAGTATGTCTCCATCGGGTAGTGTGTGCCACATTATGAATGAAGTATGGGCTAAAAACACCAGGTCAGCCCTGCAATTGTTTTCTGCAATGGAGCTTGTCCTATCATTTGGGATTCAAATGTTGGCGGTATGCAATTGGGCAGACTTGAAAATAAAAACAAGCGCTACTAATATCATTTCCTGATTTATTTTTTGTTCCAAAGGTGGAGGTTCAGTGTAAAGAGAGAGCATGGTCTATAAATAGAACTGAGCTCTTTGATGGAGCTACCAATGATAGAAGTTTGGGGCTAGTAACTTCAGCAAGCCGGATGTTTTATCTAGTCTTCTGCTGGGTCAGCAGCTCTTTCCTGAAAGAGAAATTAAATATATAACTAAAACCTAATACCTTTCTCAATGGGATCAATTGGGGAATGTTCATACAGCACATTCCCGACATCCTATTTATACCAGGAGGATAAAAACAGCCACTGACGAAGACTATATAGGTTCAGTCTGCCTCATGAATGACAGTCATGTGTGCCCGGCTGTGTAGTGATGTTTTATTGTCATACTCTGTCTCAATTGTTTTTACACAAAAAAACGTGTAAAATAAGTAAGGCCCCATCCACATGACCGTAAAAATCTTCTGTAATTGCAGACCGTAATTACGGTCTGCAATTACAGACCCATTCACTTCTATTGTCCACGGACACCTTCCAGTTTAATTATGGGAATGTGTCCGGGCCGTAGAAAGCCGCCGCAAAAGATAGGACATGTCCTATCTTTTGCTATTCACGAACCGTTCTCCCATACTTCGCGGGCTGTGATTACGGGCACGACAGTGTGCATGGGGCCTTAATATTAATTTTGTAGTGTATGAAGAGCCATAAAGTCAACTGTCCTATGTTGTGTTTAGGTAAGCATAGGCCTGTAAAACATATACATCATTGACTAAATAAGAAGAAAAAAGATTATTACTCACATAAAACATATTCGAACAAAAAAGAAATATGAAGTGTATGTATTATGGTGAATATATTATGTTTCAAATCTCCAGAACACCAGTCCACTTTACTCAGCCGTTTGGATCTATTTTGAAGCAAATCACTTGCCACTGTAGTCTATTTCTTATGGGTTGATCACAAATAACTTAGACCTTATTCATTATATGTCCTGTATAGTCTGCATAGATGGAAGTTTGGCCTTTCCTTTGGTTGGTTCAAGGAACTGTAGTCCGACACTGACTATGGAATTGTGCTTGCAAATTATTATGGCCTTGAATTTAAAGGCTATATAAAAAAAGCATTTAGGGGCAAGTCTTTACATTTTTCCACATGCCATAGTTGTGCAGATCATGGATATAACCTTTTTAAATAAATTTAATTTATTGCTTTTTAGTAACCATAGAAGGGTTAAGAGTTAGACTTGTCAACAATGCTACTTCTCAAAATTATCTAGTTTTATTTTGTAAATGTGTCTGAAATTGGTTTTATAAGTCAATTTATGTCCAGCGTACGCTTTGAAAAAACGTATGCTAGTATGCGCTGGGGCCATATCATGCCATCATCTGGTTTGTGCATTACTCAATCATTACTGACCACATAGAGATATTTTGACCCTTAAAAAGTTTATATCACACAGACAACTTATTTTTAAATTAAAGCTAGCCTGGCGATTAGCTGGTCACCATGGGTCTGGATTCAGGAGTTGCACCCAGCCATACATTAGTACATAATATTACATGTCAGCCATTCAAATGAATAATCGACCTTGTGATACATGAATAGGCCAGGCCCAACAGTGGGAGACTATGACCTCCATATGCACTGTTAGGACATGGAAAGGAGTTGTCTTCATGAGGTTCATTCTGGTGGCAAAGGAGAAAAACATGATTTTGACATAATGACTTCAGGATTAATAAATAATTACTGAAGAGATTATGTGGAACTGTACCAAGGTATAAATCACAGTGGGACAGAGGCAAGTGAAGTCTTTGCAACATAGTATGGTCTTTTTAATCGGATCTTTTGTTTAATCAGATTCAACTTCACGTGATGAAGAATTAAGGACTCTGTGGGAATAATAATATTAATAATAATTAAATAAGTCATTTAATTTCTTTCACACTCACGAATTAAACCCTTAAAGGGAACCTACACCTATGATAATAAAGAGGACCGACACCTATGATAATAAAGAGGACATACACCTATGATAATAAAGAGAGCCTTCACTTATGATAATAAAGAGGACCTAAACCTGTGATAATAAAGAGGACCTACACCTATGATAATAAAGAGGACATACACCTATGATGATAAAGAGGATCTACACCCATGATAATAAAGACAACCTACACCTATGATGATAAATAGGACCTACACCTATGATAACAAAAGAGTACCTACATCTATGATAATAAAGTGGACCTACATCTATAATAATAAAATGGACCTACACCTATGATAATAAAATGGACCAACACATATGATATTGCATTTACAAAAATATTTTAGAATTTGTATCAGAAATTGTGCAGGACAGGGCCGGATCAAGGCCGCCAAAATATATCAACAGGATCTCATGGTAATCTAATTTGTGTATGGACAGCCCCACTGTACCCTGAATGGCTCCCTAAGTAAAAAGTTGTACTTTAAAGTATTTGATCATATGACATACACAGATAGCTTGCACTGGGTAGTCTATTAAACCTCTGAAATCCTTTAGTCAGTGACAGAATGGCCATAAATGGTTATACAGGACGTGTTAGATCCCCCCTATGCGCTGCTAATGAAGTTTCATAGATCTCACCAGCTCACAATCAGGGCCTTTGCATGAAGATTTTAATACAAATCAAAAAGAAATGTAAACAAAGCTTTAAGTACAGTTCACAGCTGTTGGACAGCATTTATGAAGGTAGTCAATGTAAATGTCATAACAGATTATCATTATTAATCTAGCGTATTACTGGGTCAATTCAGCATTATCAGTTATGTATTATAACCATACTAACTACTAACCATAATTATTATTTGTAATTTACTAAGAAATTCTCCTTATATTTCTGTATATTCAATTTTATTACAGTAACCAGGAAACACAGACACCTCAGTTCAGCAAAATTTACTCTAATTCTTAGTATAAGTATCACTGGCAGAACGCAGGTCACATAATGTAAATAATTAACAAGGTTAGAACAATTAACTTTGACTTTATCTGCAATTCTTAGATTACATAAAACATTAAATAAACGTTGAAATATGAACTGGCCTCATTCACACGACAGCGTTTCCCGTCCGGGTGCCGGCCGTTCATAAATCGGCCGGCACCCGGCTGCATTAGGAATAATAGACCCCTATTGGGGCTATTCACACGACCGATTTTTTGACGGCCGGGAAAACCGGTCGTCAAAAAGTAGGACCTGCTCTATTTTCGGCCGGGTACCCGGCCGCCCGGCTCCCATAGAAGTCTATGGGGCCGGGTAATACACGGCCATCACCGGAATGTGTCCCGAGTGATGGCCGGGTTTTCCGTCGCTTGTGCTCTATCTCCTCCTCCTCACAGTGCAGAGTGCATGTGAGGAGGAGGAGTTGATGCCATTCAGACGAATGGCTACGCTGTACACTGTGTGGCAGGGCCGGGGTGTACAGCAGGTGGAAGGGAGCGCTGCGCTGGCTCCCTTCCCCTGCTTGTTAAAAGCTCCCTGGCCCGGTGACACTTTCCATGGCGCCGCTAGCAGCTGCTGCTGCTGCGGCTGCTACTACTGTAGCGACGCCACTATAGCAGAGCAGGGAAGTATCTCCCCGCTCTGCTATGTGCTAGCTCCATTTTAGCTCCCTGAAGGAGCGGAATCCCCGTGTGTTCGGGGATTCCGCTCCTGGACAGAGCGCTTGATGTCTCTGTCCATATCTGGGCAGTGACATCAGGGGAAACTCCTGAAGCGGAATCCCCGAACACATGGGGATTCCCCTTCAGGAGTTGCCGCTGAGGTCACTGTCCAGATCTGCCCGGCTTGGAACGGATGCAAAACTTTATGCAAACCGGCCGGGCAAAATGGCCGATTTTACCGGCCGACACTCGGGCTCGGGCGGGACCCGGTCGTGTGAATCCCGCCTAAACATATGAACAATATACGAGGACTGAATAAACGTCTATGTATATATATATTACATATATGAATTCTTTAACCCCTTCCCTCCTCAGCCCTTTTTCAGATTTTCACTTTTGATTTTTCCTCCCCACCTTCCAAAAGCTATAATTTTTTTTATTTTTCCGTCTAAATAGCCATATGAGGACTTGTTTTTTCCGGGACAAGTTGTAGTTTTTCATGGCACCATTTATTCTACCGCGTAATGTACTTTGAAGCTGTAAAAAAAATATTTTTGGGGGGAAATGGGCAAAAAACAGCGAGTACGCATTTTTTTGGGGGTTTTGTTTTGACGGCATCCATCAGGTGGTAAAAACGACATATTCACCTAATTCTCCAGGTTGATACGATTATGGCGATACCAAATTTATATGTTTTACCACTTTTAAAAAAATAAAACCATTTGCTAAATGAAAAAAATCTTTTGTATCGCTACATTCTTAGAGCCATAACTTTCTCATTCTTCCATCAATTTAGCAATGTGAGGGCCTAAATTTTGCAGGGCGAGATGTAGTTTTTACCGATACCATTTTGGAGTATATGCAACTTTTTGATCACTTTTTATTTCATTTGTATGGAGCGCTAAGGTGACCAAAAAACAGCAATTTGAGTGTTTTATATATATTTTTTTTACGGCATTCACCGAGCGGGTTAAACAACGCTATATTGTGGTAGTTCGGACTTTTATGGACGCAGCAATACCAGTTATGTCAACTTTTATTTTTTTTAACATTAATTTAGGGGAAAAATTTGAAACGGGGGGTTTTTTGAACTCTTAATACTTTTATTTTTTTTGGAACATAACAAAAAACTTTAACTGTTTTTTTAACTTTCTTTATTAGTCCCCCTAGGAGACTTGAAGCGGAGATCGTTGGATCGCTTGCATGATATACTGCAATACTAATGTATTGCAGTATATCGTGATTCTGAAAGTCTTCTTTGAAGGGGGGGTGCGATGGCGTGTTTGAGGGGGCGTCCCACTGATTCTAAACCCTTTAAATGTCGCGGTCGCGATTGATCGCTGCATTTAAGGTGTAAAACGGGCGGAATCAAAGTGAACTTTGATTCTGCCCGTTCAAGGGAGGTGTCGGCTGTGTGTAACAACCGTCACCCGCTGTGTATGGAGCGAGCTTAGGCCGTGAGCTAGCTCGATACTTCCCCATAACCCTCATCACGTACAGTTACGTGATTGGGCGGGAAGGGGTTTTTAATGGATGAACACAGCCAATATATTCTTTCACCCTACATGTTCCGTTTTACTGTAGTAGTCCATGGATTCCAGGTATGTATAAACTGGAGATGGAATAAAGGCCCTTTTACACCGGCCAATTATCGGGCAAACAAGCATTCACTGAACGCTCATTCCAGATAATTGTCCTGTGTAAACAGGAACATGATCAACCGATCAACGAGTAAACACTTGTTCATCAGCTGATTTTATAGTTTTAAATGCCTTAAATATTATCGTTGTCGGCAGCGCATCTCCCTGTGTAAACAGGGAGACGTTCTGCCGACATGATAGAAATGTTTGGGGATGAGCGATCGGAGCTGTCTCGTTCATCAGCGCTCATTTACACGGCCCACGTCGGGCCGTATAAAAGTACCTTTACTTACAGATGTTGGCAGCCATTTCATTCTAGGTTGTGAACAAAGTTGGGCAGTACAGAATGTTATTTCCTAATTCTTTATGGGCAGTAACTGCTTTTATATATAATTACTGCAATTCACTTTGAGATACTAAAACAGTGTTATCTTTATGGCCTGCAGTGTAGTTCTGCTAGGTAAACACATGTGCTTTACAATACTTGGCAATATCAGGCGAGGTTTTTGCTATTTTAAAGATAGATATAAATTGTCTGCCAATCTTATATATCATTTTGTTTGTCTATATATATATATATATATATATATATATATATATATATATTATTCAGTATATTAACCCATTAATACACATAGTAAAAGAAGGCTCGTAACATTACAACAACATTTAATTCTTTTACTCACTACATTAACTGCATACATATAGTATAGATATTATTACATACTTTTCCAGAATATGTGCTTCTTTCTATTTTGCAGCTCACAGGGTTTGTTCGTTTAGGTTGCCTAGTAATCACATGCCGGTCTGCGTGACTAATGTTTGAACTCATATTGCGGCAGGTACTTAAGTTATCACTTCAAATTGGTTTTCCACTTTGGAAAAATCCTTTTTATTAGAAAGATCACAGAAAGAAAAAAAAAGTTGACCTGCTGATGTGACCCCACCAATCATCTGTAATCTGTTCAATTAACTTGCAGTGCCACTACAGGGAAAATGAAGCATTACACAAGGACTCCCCTCGATTATCTCATAGTTCCCTAATAGGGTATTTGAAAATGAATTTTCTAAAGGGGATTTTACACTGGACGATTATCGGGCAGATGCTCGACTGAATGCTCCTCATAGAATGCTTGTTGCCGATAATTGCCCTGTGTAAACAGGGGAACGATCAGCAGATGAACGAGCAAACGCTCGATCATCTGCTGGTCGTATAATTTTAATAAAAGTTAAATATTATCGTTGTTGGCAGCACATCTCCCTGTGTAAACAGGGAGATGCGTTGACGACATGATAATAATGTAGGGGGACAAGCGTTTGGAGTAATGAACGCTCGTCCCCATCCACAGAACAGCGTGACAGGAGCAAACGAGCGCCGATCAACGATGTCTCGCTGATTGGCGCTTGCTGCACTGGCCGCTTATTTGCCGGTGTACAAGGGCCTTTGGCCAGACAATCCCTTAAAGTTCTGTCTCCCATACAATATGCTGCCTCTCCACATTACACAGACTTCTATTCAACAGAAATTATTAGACGCTTATATTAGAAACGATGCAGCTTCAGGAGAAAAAAAACAATCAAGTGAAGGAAAGAGGGCTGGAATAGCGACAATTAAAAGTTATGATCTATATGTGTACAGACAGGAAAACTTGGGGGAGACATTTTGTAGCAAAATAAATGACTGTAGGTTTCCATTTTAAGGGCTCATACACATCAGTGATTTTCTTCAGTGTGCGATCCATTTTTTTTTAACGGGACCGGGCTTTCTATTATGCAACACGCAACTGTCCATCACACTCTGACCTGATGACGTCACTTCTAACCGGGCTTCAACCTGTTCTACCCGCATTTTCAGAGCATCAATGTAAATCTTCTTTTACCTTTCTGTACTGATGCTTGTACCTGATGAAGCCTCTGGTCCGGAGCCACAACCCGTAGTACCTGAATAAAGCACTTTTAACTATATCATTGGCCACATTATACTTTTATCTGCAGTGCTTAGAATACCTGTATTTTCAAAATTGTATCCATATACTTTTAAGGATGTACTGCAAGTACAGATCCGCAACAGGTCAAGCAGCAGCAGAGTTGCATTGGCACTCACTTTTATGTTATTGTGTCCGACTGGCACAATTACCGCAAGCGAGCGATGTTTATACGCCCTTCTCGCACAGTATTATGCTATTGAGTGCCGTGTCTTTTTTCTCTTATAGTCTCTTATTTTGGTGTTAAGGCCTGCAGGAATTCTTTTGTTTTTGCATTGCCGCATTCTGAGAGACATAACTTTTTTATTGTTCTGCCAACAAAGCCGTATAAGAGCTTTTTTTTTTTTTTAATGCAGAATGGTTGTATTTTTCAATGCCATAATTTTGGGGTACATATAATTTATTGATTAACCGTTTTTAACTATTGTGGGGGTGAATGGAAATTCCTTGTTTTTTGCGTTTTAATTGCGGTTTAAATAACATGTTACTTTTATTCTTTGCGTCTGTATGATTACGGCAATACCAAATATGTATATATTTTTTTATGGTTTACTAATTGTGCACAATAAAAACACCTTTTTCTTCAAATAATTTGTTTTTGCATCACTGCATTCGAAGAGACAAACCTTTTGTATTTTTCCATCGATATAGGTATACTGTAACCGGAGCCATCTGCTTTCGGCACGGACATCTGGTGCCCAGAGGTAGTCGGAGCAGCTTATCGGTGTGGGGTCCGGGTGTCGGACCCTCACCGATTATATACTAATGACCTTTTCTGTGGATAGGTCATCAGTATAAAAAAAAGTCCTGTGCCCGAACAACCCCTATAACTTTTGTTATTATTATTGTTATCCGGAGGCATAGAAAAAAAAAAGATTTTGCCGTTGTTTTTTTGTGCCGTTTTATACGCCGTCCATCTTTCAGTTTAAATAACATATTATCTTTATTGTTCTGGTCGTTACAATTGCGGCAATACCATAAATATGTATTTTATATTTTTGTTTACACTTTCACAAAATAAAAACACTTTTTATAGAAAAGTGGTTTTATTTTATTTTTTTTCAATGTGCACTAATAAACTTTATTTTACTTTCCTAAATAATTTTTGAAGTCTCACTAGAGGACTTCACAATGCGATCTGACAGGCAGTCTAGTAGACCGTGCATTTGGGTGACAGAGGAAGCTCTCCCCCTCTGTCAAATGAATTAATTCCGCAGTTGCTATTGACCGTGGCATTTAAGAGTTATCTCAGTCAACACTGGGCTCTTGCAGTGACCGCTCGGGCACATCTCCTGTGCCTGCGCAATCACCATGACGCAATTGAAAGTCATGGTGGCTTTATGTGAGCCAAACAATGACGTACAGTTACGTCACGGTGGTTAAAGGAGATAAAGAGGACATGTACTTTTTCATGACATGTCTATTTTAGTAAATACTTGTATTCCCCATTAAATAACAATTCTGGAACAAAATTTGTTAGAAATCTGCGTTGTGCCATTCCTCTGTTATTCCTCCTCAAAAATTATGAACAAGTTGACAACTGAGTTACCAATGCCCTTGTGAAAGGGGTGTGTCCGTTCACAATCACTCTAATTGGACATTGTAGGGACACCACCCCAACTGGTAATGCCCAATTGTCAATTTATTCATACATTTCTAGGAGGAATAACAGAGGAACGGCACATTCGGTGGGTTCTAAGCAAAGATGCTCCAGAACTGTTATATTGGGAATACAATAATTTACTAGAACAGACATGTTAGGAGAGGTGACAGATCTTGTTGCATTATTAATATATTGCTAGTAATTCCAGGGACTGACTCAGTAAAAACTCAGCCTTGCCATAAACTATAGGAAACTACATTAGTTATTTATTAACATTACTACTGTAACTTAAAGCAGTAGCAGGAATGAGGGAAGCTTACCTAGTGATTGCAACCAACAACATTCTTAAAATCTATACTAGGAAGCCGACTCCAAATATTTAGTCCACGCCAGCCCTGTCAGCACATGCTAATATTCCCATACTGCATGTGGGGGCCATTGTGTGGTCAGAGTTAGATTTTACAATTACAGGAAAAAGTCTGTGATCTAACGTAGGTAAAACATCATGGGTTTGACCCCCCAATAAATGGACCCAGTGTCGGACTGGGGTTTTTGTCGGGCCCACCAGAGAAAACAATTCTGAGGGCCCATCCTTCATTTATACACAATATGAGCACATCCATTTTTTCTTGCATCTTAACCTTCATTGTTATCATAGCACACACATATCATCAATAAGGTCTAGTAGCTTCAATGTGAATCAACTCATAAGAAATAGACCCTAGTGGCAAGTGATTGACTCCAATGTCAGCTCTGAATGGGATTTCCTGCTGAACCTTTGAGGCCTTTTATTGTATACGAGTCTGAGCCCACCAGAGAGTCTTCTAGTACTAGTCTGAACCTGAATGGCATTACGTATGTTAATGTGGCAGCTGGCAAAACTAATGCACTGTTTTATGTGTTGTGCGGGGCCTGGGGAGGTGGTGTATGACACAGATTTAAAGAACACCAACGAGAGAATACCGGTGTCATGCACCACCCTCCTCAGGCTTGGTACTGTATAACGAAGTGGCCCACATTTACTAATGCTGTCTAATAGTTAGAAGAGGCAGGCACAAAATGCACTAAATTTATCACAGTAGAGCAAGCTGCATGATAATTTTAGTGCATTTTTCTAGACACTTTTCTCCTCCTTATACCACTTTTGATTTGGTTATTTTGTCCCAGAATTTTGTGCCAGTTTCTTTGAGCATTTTTGGCGCACATTGGCACATTTTAAATTAAACCCTTTTGTAGTAAACCATGCCCCATTCCGGAACACTTGGGGGAAGGGTGGCACTACCTACAGGGAGGTGCCTGGTACTACTACGGGGTGTATGGCAGTATCTACAAGGGGGGGGGGTGTGTGGCACTATCTACAAGGGGGTGGGGATTTGCACTATCTACAAGGGGGTGGGGATTTGCACTATCTACTGGGGGTGAGTGTGGAAATATCTACAAAGGGGTGTGGCACTATATACAAGGGGGGGTTGTCACTGTCTACAAGAGGGGGATATGTGGCAATATCCACAGGAGGAGGCTGTATGGTACTATCTACAAGAGGCCCTGTGTGGCAGTATCTACAAGGGGGGTGTGTTACACCATCTACAGTGGGGCTGTGTGGCACTATCTACAAGGGGGGGTGGCACTATCTACAAGAGAAGGCTGTTCATTATGTCACCATATAGTCTCGCTAGCCTCAGTTATACAATCTGTTTTAGTCAGACACGCTGACCTCTTTAATTTATTATACTGTATGGGGGCAGCTTTTGGGGGCATTATATTGTATGGGCGCAGCTATGGGGTCATTATACAGTGTGGGGAGTTCTTTTTGGGGAAATATCCTGGGTGGAGGCATTATGGGAGCATGATACTGTGTAGGCTGAACTGGGTGTGTATGGGTGGGATTGGGCGGGGTTAGACGTGTGGCTAACAGGGGAAAAAAATGTGTCCCTCTTTGTAATACCTAAAATTTTGGAGGTATGTTATTGTCAGATAAGCCACTAAATCACTATGCTCTTACCTAGCATTATTTTTAATTACTTCATTTATTATATAGTGCATCTATAATGCCTGACAATTGTAGGCTGTTTTTATGGCCATGATACATAACAACTTTTCTAGCATTTTTATAGAATAATTCACGCTTTTAATAGTCAACAATTTGGATTTAGAGGAAATAATTTGTTACGATTAAGTATCTAAATCCCATTATCCATTTTTATCTCCAAATAACATGATAATGCAAAAGAGAATGTTTCCATTATATGCAGAACACTGCGTGCCTTAGACAAGAGCTGCTAGTACTTAGTCATACTGAGTCTAACATTACAATGCATAATGTTATTTTTTGGCAGCTTGAGAAAGATTCTTGATATGCTTTCAGTCTGGAAGCCTCTTTGTGGTTAAATTAATTTTTAATGATTTTCATCTGTAAGAAGCTCACGGCGACTGTGGGGTTATTTGTGTACACCTCTCACAGATTGCCAACTTTCCAGGATTATTACGTTTAATAAGCCTCCAGATTCATCACTGAGGACAGGACCAAGGCTGACTTCACTGGCATGTGTGCAATTTCATAATAGTATTACTACTCGAAGGATCAATCTGTAGCATATCATTTAAAAGGTATTACAATGGCGCTGCCTCGTCTGCCATAGGAATTTGCCAAGTTTTAACTACATAGGAATTCTTGAAACATGTTTTTACCTTATAAACTATGCTGGAAGTCAACCCATAGCATGTAGTGGAGTTTAGAGTTTCACCATTCAGACTGGATTATTAATACAATTTTTCTAAAAATGTATGTAAAGAATTTTTCAAGTTACAAGAATGGAAAAAAAAAATGAAACATACTTACCATATCAAAATGGCTCCATTTCTGGACTGTTATTGGCCTTCTCTAAATACAAAATGTACATGATGGCGTGGTGTGCATGCAACGAGATAAGGCATTGCCATTTTATCACCATGGTGGGCAGCGGCAGCACAAAAAACCCAGCGATAATTATAAGGTATTCCAAACTTTATTATTTTTACATTTTAGGCATTTAGACATTCTAATAACACAGAAAACCACTTCAAGTGAAGAACCTGTAGAATTCATTTTCATGACCATTGTTTTACAATGACTAGTTTTTGGAGATACCTACAATGACTATATCTTTGAGGTTAACCAGTATCTGTATGATGAATGTAGTACTATTGGATTTGCAGCACAGTAGAACATTCTGGATGCTTGACCATATGTGCTGATGGCAGATTTAGAAGAATCAGACAATTGTTATAGAGCGTATAGGGCATTTCCGTGCAAAAAATTTTTATACATGAATTTAATTAGCTGTGTGCATGGTCCTGGCGACATTCACCTGGGCATGATGTGGCACTATCTGGGCACTGTGTGACACTACATGGGCACTGTATGAAGTATTTAAATGGGCACTGTAAATCTAGATTATGTATGAACGTAGGCAAGGTAAACCATATTTACATGGGCACTATATGCACACCTGTGGCACTGTATGCAATGTTTATTTGGGGACCGCATGCAAAAAATCTACTTATTGACTGAATCTCTTTCTTTGTGATTTAAAGAGGTGCTGCAGCTGAAGTGTCCCGTGAAAATAAGTAAATCACAAAGTGTCCCCATGCTGGGACCCCCAGCATTTATCTGTATTCTGTAGGGAAACCTTGCAGTAGGTGTTTAATTTCCCTGCAGTGCCACCACAGTGGAAATTAGGAATTACATGGTGTCCATTAAAATCAGTGGGTTGCCTATGTATTGCAGGACAGGACAGGTCCTCCAGAGCGAGAGGCGCTCTTTGTAGCTTCTCTCCACTCCGACCAAGAGATGAGGATCCAGAACAATTCTCTATTAGCTAGAGACCCCCTTTAAAATAAGTTGTTCTCACTAGAGGGACATTTAGAGTACACATTTTCCCTATAGAAATGAAACCATGCATTGCACCTATTAAAATAAATATGAATTACATAAACAACACAAAAGTTTGAACAGATTATGATGTGTAGTGGTTCTGATGCCGTTTGTCGTGGTGCCCACTGTCCTGGATGCACTGTCAGGGTATGTTCACACGAGGTCATTACGTCCGTAATTGACGGACGTATTTCGGCCGCAAGTCCCGGACCGAACACAGTGCAGGGAGCCGGGCTCCTAGCATCATAGTTATGTACGACGCTAGGAGTCCCTGCCTTGCTGCAGGACAACTGTCCCGTACTGTAATCATGTTTTCAGTACAGGACAGTAGTTCCACGGAGAGGCAGGGACTCCTAGCATCGTACATAACTATGATGCTAGGAGTCCGGCTCCCTGCAGTGTGATCGGTCCGGGACTTGCGGCCGAAATACGTTCCGTCCATTACGGACGTAATGACCTCGTGTGAACATACCCTGACAGTGCATCCAGGACAGTGGGCACCACGACAAACGGCATCAGTCTACCATATTACCTTCTCTTCTGCTGGAACAGAAGACTGTGGTGCATTGTGCTTGGAAGTGTTATATGCATAATATTTTCATTTTATTTTTATTTTGTTTTTGTTTCCACTTGCTGACTATGTATGATGGATGCGTATATTTTCTGTTTTGATGTAAATAACTTTTTCTGATGGAAAAATAAAAATAAATAAAGAATGTTAAAAAAAAAAACCAGCACATTCCAACAAAATGAAACAAAACGTGTATACAGGTGCAAGAACGCCTGTGACTGCAAATTTATACAGCACACAAGAAAATGGTGACAGCACTCTGCGAACACTAATGCCACCTAGGGCACGAATTATAAATAAATATGCATTACTGCTAAATCTACTTACAATAGGGAGGTTCTTAGCGTACATTTTGATTAAAATGTGTGAGCCCACCTGCCATGAGAAGGTGACCTCTATGAGGTGGGAACCTACGATGCACATACACCCAGAACTGGGCCTAAGCCTACATATTCTTGGGGATGGTCGGAACCAGCATTAAACTAATTAAAATTACCCAGGGCAGAATGGGAGGAGTGCAAGATCAAAAAATGGAGGCAGTCACTAACCCTACATATATGGACCACATAAACAACACAAAAGTTTGAACAGCACAATTTTTGTGTTGTTTATGTGATTCATATATGTGGGGTTAGTGACTGCCTCCATTTTTTGATGTTGCACTCCTCCCATTATGCCCTGTAGGTTTACTCCCAGTTCTGGGTGTATGTGCAACGTAGGTACCCACCTCATAGAGGTCGCCTTGTTGTGGCAGGTGGGCTCACACAATTTCATCAAAATGTGCGCTAAGAACCGCCCTATTGTAAGTAGATTTAGCAGTAATGCATATTTATTTATATTTAGTGGCTTAGGTGGCAATAGTGTTTTCAGTGTGCTGTCGCCATTTTCTTGTGTGCTGTATAAATTTGCAGTCACAGGCGTTCTTGCACCTGTATACACGTTTTGTTTCATTTTGTTGGAATGTGCTGTACAAACTTTTCTGTTGTTTATGTGATCCATATATGTGGGGTTGGTGACTGCCTCCATTTTTTGATCTTTCACTCCTCCCATTATTCCCTGGGTGATTTTAATTCGTTTAATTCTGCTTCCTACCCTCCCCAAGAATATGTAGGTTTAGTCCCAGTTCTGGGTGTATGTGCAGCATAGGTTCCCACCTCATAGAGGTCGCCTTGTTGTGGCAGGTGGGCTCACACAATTTGATCAAAATATGCGCTAAGAACCTCCCTATTGTAAGTAGATTTAGCAGTAATGCATATTTATCTATATTTAGTGGCCTAGGTGGCATTAGTGTTTGCAGTGTGCTGTCGCCATTTTCTTGTGTGCTATTAAAATCAATAGGTGTATGTGTATTGCAAGTACATGAGAGGTCCTCCAGAGAGTGAAGTAAGAAATATGAAAAAGGATCAACAACGATCAGTATATGATGAAATTTGATCCAATTTATATAACTGGCACTGATCAAATAACAAGTGGCTATGGTATTAATGTAACTGAGCCCCTTCCCAACTCAAATTAGATTAAAATAGTGAAGACACCCCGTAGAATGATTCTGTTTGTCAAGCGTTCTATATGGTCTGCATGGCATATATTCATCTTTCTACATCACTGCAGATCATCTTAACAGCCCTACTGTACAATCAATGGTCTTACATTAAATTATGATTTTAGATAGGACTGCAGAACTCCAATATTTTAACATAGAGAGTTTATTCAACATGAATACCGCCTCATTGAGGTGAGTGACAAGTTCACTTCTGCTACATCCAGTATATATCCACCGTGTCCCCAAATGTACCAAAAATGATTTCCTTTTTTTTCTACCTCGTTGAAATAAGAAGGTAAATTTACCTTAAAATTGTATTGTGAATGTGGATGTTAGCACAGCTTGCTCGTCATTTCAATGAAGTCTGTCTTGTCATTGTAACTGGGTGGCATTTGGTTTTTTACTTTTCCCCCTTTAGTCTGGATGTGTTTCTTGCATTTCTCCAATATGAGAGTAATAGCACAATGGGGAAAAGTTGCTCAAGAATTTTTATTTTATGGGGAATACACCTAGAAACTAAAGTAGAGATGTCAGGAGAGGTGACACATCTTTTTATAACACTTTAGGGCAAACCTTACTGTTTAAAGCACTAAAATGAATTCTACATCATTTCAGATTTCTTTGATTCAAGGCCACAAGAGGCAAGAGAAAAGGTGTCTTTGCAGCAATTAAATTTCATGAGGAGTTTTACAACGTGGTTACTGCAGAGACTTTCTGTGCCTCAAGCCTGTCAGATTTTTTTCCCATAATGTAATTTTTATTAGTTTTTCGCACAAAGTAAAAACATGCCAAAACATGACAGAACATAACTGCAAAAAACATATGAGGTCGGGTCACCTAAAAGGGAATTCTTGTGGACACTTTAACATCATTATATTATGTGCGTATATAACACTGGCTAAACATATTTTGTGGTAATTGGTTACAAAAATTATGCGAGTCAAACCATGAGTAGTAAAGTATCCCAATATAGGGAAGGATAAAAAAACCTGTAAAATTATTACCGACATTATTATTAAAATGTGCTTCTGATGAGCGATTGCTGCAGGGTCTATCAACAATTGTATGAAAGTTGTCAGTTTTCTCTTTTACCACAAGAGGGCAGTATGGGTAATCTTATTTGAAATTGAGAGAAAGTGGCACAATTCCTCTAGCTTAATGACTATGGACACCTTTGACATGGAGTAAATTATTTTTCCATATAGTATGTTAGTGGTTCCCTTAAATGGTTAGTGATTTTAGTTGCAGTAAATTTCAGGCTGTAATCTTTATTCCTTAATTCATTTTCAGACCCACTAATATGCAGTTTGTAAACCTGCTCTAAGGGCGGATTTACACGAGCGTGTGCGTTTTGCGCACGCAAAATTCGCGGCGCTTTGCGTGCGCAAAAGGCACTTGACAGCTCCGTGTGTCATGTTCGTATGGTGCGCGGCTGCGTGCTTTTCACGCAGCCGCCATCATTATGACACTCCGTTTGGATGTTTGTAAACAGAAAAGCACGTGGTGCTTTTCTGTTTACATTCATTCTTTTTCTGCTGTTGCGCGAATAACGCGCGTCCCACGGAATTGCTTCCGTGTGGCATGCGTGATTTTCACGCACCCATTGACTTCAATGGGTGCGTGATGCGCAAAAAAAAGTTATACATGCTGGATGTTAGCTCTGTGTGTCAAGGGATGCTGCTGACTTCACTAGATCCTATGTATCCGCACAGCTTTATCCCTGTTCTGCTTTCTCCTTTTCCAGCCCCTGTATAATCCTTTCTAAACTATGCAGACAGATTCTGCCTGTATCTGTGATCTCTTCTGCCTCCCCTGCATATTCTGCTGTAGGTTCTCTCCTTTCTCTATCTACACAGTCTGCATGATCTCTCTCTCTGCAGACTCTGGTTCCTTTTTTCTTCCTGGGTACAACCTCTAACACTGAGGGACAGAACACAGAGAGCACATGTTGTCAGCATGGACAGGATCAGTATGCTGTCGGATCTATGTCAGAAGCAGCAGGACAACCAGCTAGGTGAAGGAGTTACACTGGCTACAGCTGCAAAATGGTAGCACATATTTAATAAAGACTATTTAGAAAGTTGTTAATTTTGCATTTAGGAAGCAAGTTAACATTTAAAAAAATTGTGCAAAGGTAGCCTTTCAATTTTCCACTTGGTTTTTCTGAATGCTCACCAAACAATATTAAGATGATTCAAGGTTGAAGAATGTAGTGTAAGGGTAAGTTCAGACGTTGCGTAAATACTTTGGTTTTTCCGCAATGTATTTTGTTGCGGAAAATTCGTAGCATAAAACAGTAGCAGCAGAGTGAATGAGATTTGAATAAATCTCATCCACACGCTGCGTAAATGATGTGTGGAAAAAACACTCAGAAATTGACCTGCATTGCGTTTTTTTTAATCCAGAGCATGTCAATTGTAATTCTGTAATCCGTTTTTTTGTTGCGGGTTTTCCCCATTGAATTCAATGGGAAGCTAAAACGCAACAAATAGCTGATGTTGCGATTTTTGCAGCGAGAAAGCTGCAATTCCGCTGCAAAAATCAAAATTCAGGAAAAATAATCTTATACTTACCTAGAATTCTGAGCTTCTTCGTCCAGGCCGGCCTTCTAGGATGACCTTTGGCCGCTGCGGTCACATGGGATGAAATGTCATCCTATGAGGCCGGCTGTATGACAGCAGTGGGATGTGTCGCCATGTCTACGTAAGTATGAAACTTTTTTTTTATGTGCAGTTTACCGCAGCGAATATTCTAGCCGAAAAACTGCACCACAATTTGGTGGGGCTTTTTGGCCGGAATTCACTGTGGCGCCCAGGGCGTATACGCTGTATTCTTTTAAGCAGTGTATCTGCCCTGTGTGAACATAGCCCAAGAATGAATCCTTGCACACACAACTCAGTATGCAGTGATGCCTCTGTATAAACCGTACCTACTGCTCTCATGATCTGAAGGGACTGTGGTTACAATCAGGACTGGATATTATTTAATGAAGTACAGATTTATCGAAGAGACATCACTATGAGTAGTAGCGGTAGTAGACTAAACTTACTTCATTTAATTTACCATAGAGTTTGCAAAAAAAAAAAATTGTTTTACTATATCAATTTATTATTATGGAATTTTAAAATCTCAGTATTTGTGCTCAAATAGAAAAATAAGAATATGTGCTCTATACTTACATTAATAATTCTGCTCCGGATCCCACCCCCGGTCTCGTGTATTCGCTGCTGCTACTGTTCCTCCATATACGCCGGCATGACGTTGATAATGGCAATAGTTGATCTTGGCGGCCAATCGATGGCCACAGCAGTGAAGTACCATCTATAGTGACGCACAAGACCGGCCGGAGAGGAACCAGAGCAGAATCCCAAACTTATGCTACAGGATTGATTATAAGTTTTATTCATCTTCTCCGGCACAAATGCATCTCTCTCAGCAGTGCTATTCTTTCAACATCCACTAGAGTGCGCCTCATCTCTTTTATTCATGGATCATGTCATAAACTTTCAAAAGGAACACATTTACCTGGCGGCTAGTTGGAGAATCTGTTATTCTTGGTATAGAGATGAGAATTTCCTAAAATACAGACAGTGCATTTAAAAATATTCTACTTGTATGCGACTATTACAGTAGTAACATAGTGGGCCTGAACTTTGATTCGGTGCTATGATCAAAAATGTGATTTTTCTATGATACGCTTTTGTGTATTTATTGCTTTGGGGTCAATTTTGCAACAGATTCTCTTAAGGCTAAGTTCACCGTGAGTTTTTTGACGAGTTTTTTGATGCGGAAACCGCGCCAAAAAGCTCGTCAAAAACGGCCCGAAAATGCCTCCCGTCGATTTCAATGGGAGGCGGGGGCGGTTTTCTCCCGCGAGCGGTAAAACCGGCTCGCGGGAGAAAAAAGCGTCATGCCCTATCTTCGGGCGTTTCCACCTCTGACCTCCCTTTGACTTCAATGGGAGGCAGAGAAAGCGTATTTTGCGGCAAAAATCGGCGTGCAGGGAGAGGAAAATCTGCCTCAAACTTCCAAACGGAATTTTGAGGCAGAAATTCTGCCTGCAAAATACTCCGTGTGAACATAGCCTAAGGGGTACCAACAATGAAGGTGAACGCTGTGTCTATCGCCATCACTTTTAAACTTCTGATGAGAGGTGCTTTCAGGCGCTCGACTTTCACTTAAATGGACATATTTTATTAAATCAAAAGTTATCATAATAGCAAAAGTACGTTTAGTATGTTTACTTTGGTTTTTTTACACTTAAACTCATATTATAATCAACATAAGTCTCACAGGACACGTTATTGGCTAGGTGATTCCTACGTACGGTTAAGCACCTCCAAATTATGAGAAAAAAAGTGACAAAAATAGAAACTCCAACGCATCATAACTTAAAGAGGCTCTATCACCACATTATAAGTGCCCTATCTCCTACATAAGGAGATGGGTGCGATAATGTAGGTGACAGCAGTGCTTTTTATTTAATAAAACGATCTGTTTTCACCACTTTATGAGCGATATTAGATTTATGCTAATGAGTTGCTTAATGCCCAAGTGGGCGTATTTTTACTTTAGACCAAGTGGGCGTTGTACAGGGGAGTGTATGACGCTGACCAATCAGTGACCAATTAGCGTCATGCACTCCTCTCCATTCATTTAGGCAGTGCATAGGGATCCTGTTAGATCCTTTTGTGCTGTCTTATACTAACACATTAATGATACAGAAGTGTTTAGACAGTGAATAGACATTCCACGGGATGTCTATTCACAATCTCTGCACTTCGTTACTCTGTGGTAGTTACAGCAGAGGAAGCGTAATCTCGCGAGATTACGCTGTAGATGACAGGTTACAACGAGATTACGCTTCCTCTGCTGTAACTACCATAGACAGAGTAACGAAGGGCAGAGATTGTGAATAGACATCCCGTGGAATGTCTATTCACTGTCTAAACACTTCAGTATTGTTAATGTCTTAGTATAAGACAGTACATAGCGATCTAAAAGGATCCCTATGCGCTGCCTAAATGAATGGAGAGGAGTGCATGACGCTCCTCTGTACAACGCCCACTTGGTCTAAAGTAAAAATACGCCCAAAAATACGCCCACTTGGACATTAAGCAACTCATTAGCATAAATCTAAAATCGCTAATAAAGTGGTGAAAACAGATCGTTTTATTAAATAAAAAGCACTGCTGTCACCTACATTATAGCGCCGATCTCCTTATGTAGGAGATAGGGCACTTATAATGTGGTGACAGAGCCCCTTTAAAGCTAAGAAACAGGAGTCAGACACTATTTATAATAGAAAATTCGAAAAATATCAAAAGGCGCCCCTTGAAAAAGCTGTATATGCGAAACGCGCGTAGGGGGCTTTTGTCCTTCTGGGCCAGTTGAACACATCTGACACTCAAGGGTAAGGCATGCCGGGTCACTCACTTTTGTTTGGGACTCCATTTATATTCATGTTTGCATTCACTTGGATATCTGTTCAGATATGTCCATTAGTGTAGTGGTTTATGACTATTTCTTAGATGGTACCACCCTCTTTCGTATGTTTCGTTAAGCTCTATGTAACAGCATTGATTCTTCTGTTTATTCAGACTTGGCACTACCTGTCCTTTATTATTAATACCAAGTACTTTTCACTCTGCATGTATGCATTAAATGCTGTGCTATTGCTGTGGTATTACTTATGTGGCCCTTATACAGTCCAATCTTGTTTTTGGATCCTCTGTATATTTTATATCCCCTCATTGTTTAAATTTTGGTAATAAAATTTATATTTTTCTAATTTTCTATTAGAAATAGTGTCTGACTCCTGTTTCTCAGTTTTAAGTTAAAGTGATATTAGAATTTTTCTATTCTGTTGCAGTTCGAAGGTTTGCAAAAATGAGCACAAAGGATCTGTTGTCTTATCGGTTGTCCGTCACTTTTGCAGTAACTTCTCAGCAATGAAGGATTGTCAGTTTCCCAGCGTGTACTCATAATTACAAAGGGGCATTACAGTAAGGGACAGTTTCTTCTGAGTTGCTGAGAAAGGTGATAGACAATAGAGCAGCGAATCCTGTTACCACTGGTGCAAAAATGTGAGCTGCAACTGAAAAGAAAAATGCAAATATCTCTGGAAGGAAATACAAAATTTCCTTTAGATCTTGATTAAAAAATCTCAGGGTTTTTCTGAGATTTTACATTGATGACATATCAGATCAGACTTCTGGGACCCTCATAAATCAGGGGTTTGGCCGGAGTGCCTGGGCCCCTTGAAATTGTTTGCAGACATGTAGGTGCTGTTTCTGGTATTGTAAGTCAGACCCCTTCATGTTGAAAAGGGCTGAGCTGCAAAACGACATAGCGCCTCAGCCACCGAGGTCACAGCCCCTTTATTTTTGTAAAGAGTGGAGATCCCAGCTGCAACATCTTCAAAAACCTCTGTAGGAAATGTGCTGTCATACTATCCCAGGACATATACGTTTTGGGTGGGAATGCTCTGTTAGTCCTTGGGACCATACCAGAGCTTATAAAATGCTGTACGTTGCATCCTAACTAACCCAACGTCATGTAATGTACTACCATATGTATAACATTCCTGGGAGTAAGCCACCGAAGCTCTCTGAACAGTGTGTGCCAGTTTCAGATTCCCCTATCAGTGCCTCAGATGCCCCTGCATTTACCCTTTGCACTGTTTGTACTTCCGACACAGTAAGTGACGTTGGTGCCAATTTTTGGTGGTGTAGACCAGAGAAATTTGGCACTATACTTCCCTCTTGGAGGATATGGTATGGGAACTAGAACCATGCATTTACTGCACATGTACCTTAATATGTAATGGTGCTTATGCGCTGCCTACACTTACTTTTCTATTGTGTGATGGATGGACTGTGACATGCACGGTAACCAGTGGAATTTCTGTGACCTTACGTTAATTGTAGCGTGAAAACAGCTCTGCCACCTACTGTCCCCAGAAACCTTTGCCGTGATGTTTAAGGGCTCGTCCACACGTAACGGAAAATATCTGCAGCAATTCCGTAGAAAGTAGCAGAAATTCCAGTGCGGAAAAACACATTTGTTACTGCAGAAAATGGTGCGGATTTTGCAGCGTTTTTCTCAATGTTGGGAGATGGTGACATCTCTGAAAAACACAGCAATTCAGTCCACTTTTCGCAGCCGGGATTTACATGCTGCTTTACAAAAAATACGCACTGCAGGTCAATTTCTGGTCGTAAATTTTACGCAGAGTGTGGATGAGATTTGTTAAATCTCACCCACTTTGCTGCTACTGTATTCTGCTGCGTATTTTACGTCCGCAATTCCGGAGGGAAAATATGCAGCAATTCCGCTACGTGTGGACAAGCCCTAATAATTCACGTTTTCTGTAACTTGCTTCTTTTATAGATATAGGACAGGATATAAGTATGAGCATATTTCGGTAAGGCTCTGTTTATGACGGTGAGTCAAAAATTATCTGCACTCTGACTGTAAAATTAATTTTAATCAACTTTCAGAAAAGACAAATACAAACTTTTTCGACATAACCTCCCTGCTTTTCAATACACTTTGTCCATGTGTCAACAAGCATTCGTATTCCCACATTAAAATTTTTTTAGGCTGATCTGCAAGACATGAATGCACCGCTGTCTTCACCTCTTTATCAGACGTGACTCTTCTTCCTCGTAGGGCTTTTTTTGGGGGACCAAACAGATGATAGTCTATCCAATAGAATCAGTTCAAGTGCACGCTCAATGATGTCATCAGTCGTGGATGGGCGTCCGTCTCCTCCTTCATGGCTGACACTTGTGCGACCTTCCTTGAACTTCTCTATCCATTCATACACACTTCTTCGTGACAAAACACTTCCTCCATACTGTGCACAAAGTCTTCCATAAATATCGGCACCCGACACCCTGAGTCCACAAAAAACGAATAACTGAACGCTACTCTTCTGTCGTGCAAATCACAAGTGGGGCAACCATTGTTTCTCGCAGTCACAAATAAACAGATGTAACACGTTCAAACCTGCACAGCAGTGACTGGGGACACAGCGACATCGTGCGAAAAGTGGTGATAAGACAGTGCGGCCAATGGAAGTTTTAATGTAACCAGTGTGCAGATCATTTTTGACTCAACCTCGTACGTCTGCGTCCTAAGTTTAGTAGATTTTGTCAAATTCGATGGAAAAAATAGTGCTGCGTGAAACGCTATTATTCATGTCAAAATGCCGATAAATTCACACTGGGGTCCATCGGACGCCGGGTTGTTTTTTTTTTTCTTTCAAAATTAAAACATGGATTGTGACATGAGGGCATCGTATGAAATACCAATATAACCTTTAAAACGTCAAACACAGGCGGATGGCAGCTCATGAAAGCAACAACACGTGCCCTGGTGTTATTTTGTCCTAGTATTGTCCAGAACATTTTATTCCTTACAGGAGAGTTACACAGGACAGGTAAAGTATGGAGCAAATTAACCCTTCAACAGGGATGTCCATCAAGAACTTAGGTGGCTTCATCAAATACTATAAAAAAGATTTGGGACATGTAAGACTCCCGGCCATGTCGGCTTTCTGAAAGGCATATGTGAACTTTGGGTAAATCAACTTGTGACAGAAGGCACATAAGTGACTTGAAGCTTGAAATTGAAGCTGGTCCTATGGGAAGATGGCCAATGTCTAATTTCACTGATATTGACAAACGTCAAGAGAATATCTAGAAAAACTGGGTTTTACTGTGTGGTTTTTACGATACTCTTCAAATTGGTCATCCCATTGTTCTGCATGAAGGCTGTCATGATATAAAATGTATCCTCCGGAATGATAGAATGTTACAAGTCTCGCTTGCACAGAGACAGAAGTCTGGGCTTCCAGCCGGCAATGAGTATCTATCGCAACAGCCTAGAACCAGCCATGGAAGGGAATGCAGTCAAATGTATGTAGCGTATATAAAAATTCACATATAACCCTTTTGCATATATGAATAGGGAAATTATACATAATATTATAGAAGAATAGTATCAGACGTCGTGCATTGTATATATATGTCTGTATTAGACGAACATTATTTTTTTGGACAATTTTATCATGTTATGATATTTTATATTCTAGACTCATTGCAACATTGGGGAACTATAAATGCATCTGTGTAACATGACTTGCCCAATAGGGAATTACCTTTAAATCGCTCAGTCCAGTTTGATCTTATCATATGACTATACTTTTGCCACTAGCCATGAGATATATTTGTTTTTGTGGAATTAATTATGTACTGCAACTGGGACTAAGTTTTGGACTAAACTAAGCTAATCGTGCCTCTATCTCTATATCTCTAATACCTACACAACAGCAGTTCACTTATTTGCTGTACGTTGGCTAGCATTGCAGAAGGATGAAAATAAATAATGCCTTCTAATATGTCATAAAGACATGTTGGGAGATCACATTGGTCGAATATGTTACATCAGATTTAAAAAACTAAGTTCCTAAGTGAAAACCTCCTTAGCGCCACTTAATTTCAGGAAATCCCTGACACAACATTCTAAACCAAGGGCCATGCAAATTAATGACAATGGCACAAAGATTTATTAAGGCATGCGTTTTTTATGCACTGTTTTATGCACGTCTCAGTAGAGAAGGTAGTTACATCAAATTTGGGGCATTTTTACTTGTTTGACAATCAGGAAATGCAATCTACACCCGATATCCTACTTTCTGCTACTGTACATTTGGTAGGTTAGTAAGAAGTAGGGGACAGATAAAAAGGAGTAGGACTGCAGGATCTGACTACAGTAATTGTTGTCTGTTACCATGGAGACACATAGGCCTTTATAGGAGCTGTAGAAGAAAAAAAGCGATAGAAAATTTTTAAGCAAAACCTATTGCAAAGTTGCATAATTTTCCATTTGAGATTGAGAGTAATAAAAAAAAAACTGTTGGTTGTGAAGACAGACTTTAACCCTTTCCCTGCCAAGGACATATTTCATAGGTCCTTGATACCCTTGCAGGGAGGCACTTCAGTAGCCTAGAACGTATCTAAAACGTCTTTGCTACTAAAGGCTCTACCTCTTGGCTAAATATATACAGCTCCCACTTCAACCTGCTCTAGCTTGTTTTTTTTTCTAGAAAAGGAGGGAGAAGATGAGCAGTAGCTCTTCTAATCATCCCTCTGCGTCTAATGAGGCCGTTTATTGACTTCATGACCCGGACGTTTACCAGCGTCCAGATCGCGACATCAGATAAGTCGCTCACACCACACGCACACACAAACTTCAATAAGTGAGCCTATCTTGTGTGTACCCAATCTTAAGCATAAAATCCACTTACCGCTTAGAGAGGACTGTCTAATACATTTCTGATAAACGGATGTCAGAAAATACCTTCTGTTCACTTCAATGGGAGAAGGTTGTAGAACTGTGAACCGCTGCTACAAGTGTGTCGGCGATTCACAGTACGAGCAGTAACAGGAAGGAAGAGATGAGCGCTATGGCTCCTTTAAAACAGCTGATCGGCGGGCGTCGCGGGAGTCGGACTCCGATCGATCAGATGTTGATGGCCTATCCTAATGATAGGCCATCAATTTTTAGGGACTCGACAACCCCTTTAAAATTGGGTTCCCACAGTGCAGATTTTCTGCAGATTTTGCATGTGTTTTTTAAGCCAAAACCAGGAACGGAACCTAATCAGAAGAAATGTATAAAGAAAGGCCTTATAGGTTTGCTCTCCTGGATCCAATTCTGGTTTTGGCTTACAAAATTCAAGCAAAATCTGCAGCAAATCTGCACAGTGGGAACCCAGCCTTAGCGCTACACAAAGGCAGCTATCCAAAGATAGTGAAGCCATGAGTAAGAAAGTGGTGTTTCCCCATATTTCAACTTCCACTTTGGTCGGTAAGGTTTTAAAATGAAAAGCACCATCTGATTTTTTTATTTTTTTATTTACACAATATTCCTAGAAATTTATCTTTGTGTCATAATTAGCCACAATACAAAAAGCAATGAAGTCTAAAGACATTTACTGACTCCTACAGAATTTGTCATATTGTCATAAAAGGACTTGTAAAACCTACAGTACAATGTTAAGATTATGACATCACATTAAGATATTACGATATTATATCACATATTAACTCCTATCCGCACGCGTAAGTAACTATACATCGTTGCGGGAGGTTACTTCCCGCACGAGGATGTATAATTACTGAGTTGTTTCCGGTGCACACTGTCGGCGACAGTGTGCACCGGGAACCGGGAGGTCAGCTGTCGCCGACAGCTGACACTCCAGTCTGGCCGGCCAGCGGTCCTTTGTCGCTGATTTGGATGAATTAACCCCTTAAATGCGGCGATCAGTTGCGATCGCCATATTTTAGGGGTTTCTAGCATATCGGCAGACCCCGGTCTGAAATCGCGGGGTTTGCCGATAGTCAGCATGGCAAAGGGAAGCAAAACAATGGCCTCCGTGTCTGCCATGGACGGAAGCCCATCAGGACCAACCTCCGGCTGGTCCTGATAGGCTTCCTGTCAGAGTGACAGGAAGTCACTGTGTCGTTCCCGATGCACACTGTCGGCGACAAGGTGTGCATCGGGAACTGGGAGGTCAGCTGTCCCTGACATCTGACACTCCAGTGTTGCCGATCAGCGGCTCATCGCTGCTGATTTCGGCAATTGACACCTTAATTGCGGCGATCGATTGCGATCGCCGCTTTTAGGTGGTTTGTAGAACATCAGCACTGACAGTTGGAATACGTTACACTACTAAGTGGTGTAATGTATTCTAGCAGCGATCAGAGCTGCAAGTAAAAAGAGAAAGTGTAAAAAGTAAAGAAAAAAGTAAAAAAAAAGTTTATAAAAATGTTTTATAAAAGTGTAAAAATAAAAGTTTTTTTTTCCAATAATAAGTAATTTATTATAGGAAAAAAATGAAAACGTTAGAAAAAGTGCACATATTTGGTATCACCACATTCATAATGACCCAAACTATGAAACTATAATGTTATTTTTCCTGCACGGTGAACACCGCAAACAAAATAAACGAAAACTATGCCAGCATCGCTATTTTTTTGGTCACCACCATGATGTAGAATAAAAAGTGATCAAAAAGTCACATTTACCCCAAAATAGTACCAATAAAAACTACAACCCGTCCCACAAAAAACAAGATCCCACAGCTTTTTTGACTAAAAAATAAAAAAGTTACGGCTCTCAGAATATGGTGTCTCAGAAAAGAAATTATTTTAAAGAAACATAATTTTATTGTGCAAACGCTGCAAAACATAAAATAAATTATATACATATGGTATCGCCGTAATCGTACTGACCCGCATAATAAAGTAAAACTTAATTTATTGTGCTCAGTGAACACCGTAAGAAATAAAGAATTGAAAACACCAAAATCACAGTTTTTTGGTCACCTTAGCTCTAAAAAAAAAAAAAGTAATAAAAAGTGATCAAGAAGTTGTATGTACCATAAAATTATACCAATAAAAGCTACAGCTCGTCCCGCCAAAAATAAACCCTCACACCGCTCAATTGACCAAAAAATAAAAAAGTTCTGGCTGTCAGAATGTGATGATACAAAACAATTATTTTTTTTTAACAAATAGTCTTTTCTTTGTAAAAGTAGTAAAATATAAAAAAAAAACAATATAAATTTGGTATCACCGTAGTCGTATTGAGACGCAGAATAAAACTAAAGTTGTCGTTTTTACCGCACGGTGAAAGACGTAAAAATAAAACCCCAAAAACAATGGAATAATCACTGTTTTTTCCAATTTCAACCCGCAAATAATTTTTTTTCAGTTTCCCAGTACATTTTATAGTACTTTATATAGTGTCAGTAGAAACTACAACTCCTCCCGCAAACAATAAGCCCTCACATCACTCTATTGATGGAAAAATAAAAAAGTTATGGCTCTTGGAACGCAGGGAGTGAAAAACGAAAATGAAAAAGCAAAAAAGGATCAGTCCTGAAAGGGTTAATTCATTTCTAATTAAAAAAAAAAAACATTCATGACCACATGTGGAGTATTGCCGTACTCGGGAGAAATTGCTTTACAAATGTTGGGGTGCTTTTTCTCTTTTATCCCTTATGAAAATTAAAAAATTCAACATTTTAGTGGACAAAAATTTTGATATTCATTTTCACGGCCTAATTCCACTAAATTCTACAAAAAACCTTTGGGGTCAAAAAGCTCACTACAACCCTATAAAAATTCCTTGAGGGATGTCGTTTACAAAATGGGGTCACTTTTGGGGGTTTCCACTGTTTTAGTCCCTCCAGGGTGTTGCAAACGCGACATGGCACTGAAAAACAATCTAGCAAAATCTGCGCTTCAAAATCCAAAAGGCGCTCTTTCCCTTCTGAGCCCTGCTGT
The DNA here is from genome assembly GCF_050947455.1 of Rhinoderma darwinii. Lineage (NCBI taxonomy): Eukaryota > Metazoa > Chordata > Amphibia > Anura > Rhinodermatidae > Rhinoderma > Rhinoderma darwinii. Next base: position 301,259,838 of record NC_134691.1, on the reverse strand, counting down.
GAGTCCAAACATCAGTTTATTACCACGTATGGGGTATTGCTGTAGAAATTTCTTTACAAATGTTGGGGTGCTTTTTCTCCTTTATTCCTTTTAAAAATGAAAAAATTCTATGTTTTCGCAGAAAAAAATTAGATTTTCATCTTCACAGACTAATTCCACAAGAAAACTGTGGGGTCAAAATGCTAACTATACCCCTAGAAAAACGCCTTGAGGGGTGTAGTTTCCAAAATGGGGTCACTTTTGCGGGGTTTCGACTGTTTAGGCACCACAAGACCTCTTCAAACCGGACATGGTGCCTAAAATATATTCCTAAAAAAAGGAGGCCCCAAAATCCACTAGTTGCTCCTTTGATTCTGAGGCCGGTGTTTCAGTCCATTACCACACTAGGGCCACATGTGGGATATTTCTGAAAACTGCAGAATCTGGGCAATAAATATTTAGTTGCATTTCTCTGGTAAAATCTTCTGTGTTACAGAATTTTTTTTATTACTAATGAATTTCATCCCAAAAAATTGAATTTGTAAATATTGCCTTAATTCCTGTGAAACGCCTAAAGGGTTAAAATACTTTCTGAATACGGTTTTGAATACTTTGAGGGGTGCCGTTTTTAAAATGGAGTGATTTATGGGGACTCTCTAATATATAAGGCCCTCAAAGCCACTTCAGAATTGAACTGATCCCTGAAAAAATAGCCTTTTGAAACTTGAAATTGCTACTAAAGTTCTAAGCCTTGTAACGTCCTAGAAAAATAAAAGTACATGAAAAAAATGATGCAAACATAAAGGAGACATTTGGGAAATGTAAACTATTTTGTGTGGTATTACTATCTGTTTTACAAGTAGATGCATGTAAATGTAGAAAAATAAAAATTTTTGCAAATTTTCACTAAAATTTTACGTTTTTCACTAACATAAAGTACAATATGTCACGAGAAAACAATGTCAGAATCGCTTGGATAGGTAAAAGCATTCCGAAGTTATTACCATATAAAGTGACACGTCAGATTTGAAAAAAATCATCTGTGTCCACAAGGCCAAAACAGGCTGTGTCCTGAAGGGGTTAATAAGATATGACACAGCAGGATCACAATATTTTTATTTATACCTTTATGCATGCTACATTGTGAAAAGTTAACACAACTCTTAAATGCATGCCACAATAGTGACAATCTATGGCCTGTAACCTCAGTGGAAATGCTGCCACGGAGAAGGACAATTATCTCAACTGGCAACATGCTTAAAGGTGCCACATCATAGCAATAAAAATATAGCATAAAGGCTGCCCTGATATACTGAACACAAGAATGCAGATAGATGTACTATAAGGGCATGACCACACATGGCGGAATTCCTCCGCAACTGTCCGCATCCATGCCGCACAGAATCTGCGTTGCAGATTCTGCTGCGGATCTGCACAAAATGTGCAGTACATTGATGCGGACTAGCTGCTGCGGACTGCGGGAAAAGTGCTTCCCTTCTCCCTATCAGTGCAGGATAGAGAGAAGGGACAGCACTTTCCCTAGTGAAAGTAAACGACTTTCATACTTACCGGCCGTTGTCTTGGTGACGCGTCCCTCTTTCGGCATCCAGCCCGACCTCCCTGGATGACGCGCCAGTCCATGTGACCGCTGCAGCCTGTGCTTGGCCTGTGATTGGCTGCAGCCGTCACTTACACTGAATCGTCATCCTGGGAGGCCGGACTGGAGACAGACCCAGGGAGTTCTCGGTAAGTATGAACTTATATATTTTTTTACAGATACATGTATATTGAGATCGGTAGTCACTGTCCCGGGTGCAGAAACAGTTACTGCCGATCGCTTAACTCTTTCAGCACCCTGGACAGTGACTATTTACTGACGTCTCCTAGCAACGCTCCCGTCATTACGGGAGCCCCATTGACTTCCTCAGTCTGGCTGTAGACCTAGAAATACATAGGTCCAGCCAGAATGAAGAAATGTCAAGTTAAAAAAGCAAGACGCATCCGCAGCACACATGACATGTGCATGACAGCTGCGGACTTCATTGCGGAACTTTGAATCTCCATTGAAGTCAATGGAGAAATTCCGCCATGAGTCCGCCACTGCTCCGCAACAGACAGAGCATGCTGCGGACACCAAATTCCGCTCCGCAGCCTATGCTCCGCAGCGGAATTGTACGCATCGTGTAAACGAACACTGCTAAATTAAAGTGAAAGTCAATGGAGAAACGGCTCCGCTGCGGATTAACGCTGCAGAGTGTCCGCAGCGGAATTTAAGTGAAATTCCGCCATGTGTGAACCCGCCCTTTGTCCAGATTCCTATATGTGTATGTTCCCTATATATACCCTATGTTCAATTATCTGTGTACTACCTGACATAGTGAACAGAGTGCCCATAGTAATATTTATTACTTGTTATTAGCTGTACCATTACCACGAAAACTATTTTCATTTACTGCAAAACTGCCAGTTGTGAAATTTATAATAATAATCATTTATAATAATATAATCCAATAAATGGGAAGAGAATGTAAAAGAAAGAAGAAATATAGGGAACTGAAAGCACTAAACTCCTATAGAAGGAAGTATGGTAATATCAAAGTTTGCTTCATGATAGAGAAGCCAATGGGAAAAAAATGGCTGCTGGGCTCAGAAACTGAAAGATGAATATCATTGTTCAGATATTGAAGAACAATGGTGACTTTACTAAAACAAACACAGTAAGTACATGGTCATATAATAGTTTATGTAGAAATATAAGACTGTAAAAACAAAATCAAAAATTCAGTTTCCATACTGGAAAATGTAGCAGTTCAGATTGTATTTTCCAAAAATAATGTGATTATATGATAATAATAATATGGGATTTTTTCTGAGTTGTTCTCCTTTACGTAAATGCATTAAAGGCTATTTATACATTTTTAGCAAATAACGCCTCATGGTGTAAAAAATCACAGTAATTTGGAAGAGACACGATACAGGTGTAAGAGTGAACCTCACCTGGGCAGGTTGTGCGAAGTTCAGGCAGGTTGTAAGCAATGAATGATGTAGTTGCAGCTGCTTCATTAACCGGTGGGACAGCAGGGTTCCACCGTGTAGTTTTGCATTGAATCCAGGGGAAAAAAATGGAAGCCCAATAGAGCTACTACATATAAAAGACGTCGTCCAGTAGGTAATTCGTAATTCCAGGGGGTTTGACGTCACACACCGTGTCAGGTCCTGATCACCACTGCTCTCTCCGCACAGGATAAGCAGAAGAGAGCAGTGGTATCCCCTTGTAATGGTGGCGCTATGGTGGCTCATGTCAGTCCGCATCTGACAACTACATTCATGCTATTTTTTTTTTCAGGAAAGACAAAGAATACATTACGCAGATTCCATCTTATATTTATGAACTAAAAGTCATCTGAATATTTTGGGGTTTTAAAAAAATAATTATATGTCTAAAGATTTATTCGGTCAAACTTGTTCTATAATAATATGTGGTTTGTGAAGCTGTGCAGACCCCTCTTTACAGTATTATCAAATACTGTCCTTGATTACAAGAAGAGCAGGGGCAAATGTCTCGAGCCCTTTAGTCCCAAAATAATGGGTTAAACCAGCAGAGAGGACCCATGTTGACTTCTGCCATGGGCTTCTATTCCATCCTGCTGAACTATCTAACTGGAGGTGTAACTTGAAATTCCTGGGCCCCCAATTGAAATTCTGTAACAGGGCCTCCCAACTTCAGATGCAATTCATAGTACGGGTATCGTTTTATGTAGAAGAGAAACCTTTGGGTCAACTCAGGTACCAGTTCCCAGATCTATCTTCAACCTCTGCACCTTTATACATATGCCCCTGCTGTCATTGCACAGGAATCATTCTTACATTTCTGTTACAGAACATGGATAATGCACAAAATATATCCCACCACCACAGGGATAATAACCACAGTCATGTCACAGTACAGGTACAATAAATACAGTGATGTCAGAATATAGTGCTAATGAAGACAGTGACATCACAGTACAGAAATAATAAACACAGTGATATCACAGTCCAGGGATAATAAATAGTAATAAACCCAGTGATGTCACAGCTAAAGGCTAAGGACCACAGTGATGATACAACACGGGGATAATGAACACATCATCCTGATACCAGCATAATGCACACAGTAAGGCCTCATTCACACGACAGGGTTTCCCGGCCGGGTGCCGGCCGTTCATAAATCGGCCGGCGCCCGGCTGCATTAGGAATAATGGACCCCTAATGGGGCTATTCACACTACCGATTTTTTGACGGCCGGGAAAACCGGCCATCAAAAAATAGGAAATGCTCTATTTTCGGCCGGGTGCCCGGCTCCCATAGAAGTCTATGGGGCCGGGTAATACACGGCCATCACCGGAATGTGTCCCGAGTGATGGCCGGGTTTTCCGTGGCTTGCGCTCTATCTCCTCACAGCGCAGAGTGCATGTGAGGAGGAGGAGTTGATGCCATTCGGACAAATGGCTGTACGCTGTACACTGTGTGGCAGGGCCTGGGGTGTACAGCAGGTGGAAGGGAGCACTGCGCTGGCTCCCTTCCCCTGCTTGTTTTAAAAGCGCCCTGGCCCGGCGACACCTTCCATGGCGCCGCTAGCAGCTGCTGCTGCTGCGGCTGCTACTACTGTAGCGATGCCACTATAGCAGAGCAGGGAGGTATCTCCCCGCTCTGCTATGTGCTAGCTCCATTTTAGCTCCCTGAAGGAGCGGAATCCCCGTGTGTTCGGGGATTCCGCTCCTGGACAGAGCGCTTGATGTCTCTGTCCATATCTGGGCAGTTACATCAGGGGAAACTCCTGAAGCGGAATCCCCAAACACATGGGGATTCCCCTTGAGGAGTTGCCGCTGATGTCACTGTCCAGATCTGCCAGGCCCGGAACGGATGCAAAAATAATGCAAATCGGCCGGGAAAAATGGCATATTTTACCGGCCGATACTCGGGCTCGGGTGGGACCCGGTCGTGTGAATCCCGCCTAATAATAAACACTGGTATTCTCTTATGTCGCAGAATGACCATTGAGATTGCAATCTCTGTACCCCTAAAGTTACATCTCTGCCGGTTCTAAAAACATATCCTTATGTATAAAGCATAATTGCATACGTTTAAGTGACTTACCATATTAGTTGCAAGCCTCATAATACCAGCATTTACAATGCAGTTTTTCCTATGTTGTATTTTACTGCAGTTTTTCAGGGTTCCCTGGCCAAAGGAGGAGGATACAGACTGAATGGAGAGGTGGCCTCGCAAATTTGCTAGACTCTTTCCGTATAGCCAGAAGACTTGAATAGAGAGAGATGCACACATGTGCACCCACATCTCCATTCAGTCGGAGGCTGTATATGGCCGCTGAAATCCACCTCGCCTAGCAGAATGGGGGTCAGGGGTTCTCAGTTCTCCCAATAGGTAGGGGTCCCAAAGGTGTAAAACCCCTTTGAATGTTTACATTGGCTTTCTTAATGAAATGCATCCCCCCTGTATTTCCCAGGATCCCACTCAATAATCCAATTTATTCGTAATTTAGAACGAGGGAGCTTGCAGTCTGGCTGGTGTGAACAGACAATGTTTTTGAGTCATTGGTTTTAATTGCTTCTGTTAATGTTTCTTTAAACAATTGCAGCAGAACAACATTAGCTGAAGAAAACAGCGGGCCATTAGTAAAAGTTCATTGGGCTTGTTAGAAACTGAGAAGACTTATTTTTTCCTACAAGTATGTGCTAGCGAGTTAAGTGTAAAATCATTAAAACTCCTTCTACTCTGAGACCGCAAAGCAAGTCAGTTCCCAGACATGCTCTGGTTCTAACTCAACAGACCATCAATTTTTAATCCTTGGTTTTGGTTTAAATATTTTTTTCCTTCCTGTCAGTCATTATGACTATACATCGATGCAATGTGCTCAGTAGGCGCTGCGCTTCTGATGACAATGAGGGAGTAAATGTATCTATCTCTCAATATGCCACTGAGCTAGTTTGGGTTTAACAGCTGTCAGATGTGGCCCACTCCATGTACAATCAGTCATACATTTATTAATTTTTAGGACTTTATGTGAGATAATAAAGAATCTATTCTCCTCATAGCTTTAGATGCAGAATCTGTACATGGTTGATAATCATCAAAGTACAGACATGTTTTTTAGTAAAGGCACAAAAGCAATTAGGGCCGGGGTACAACAAACTAAAATTTGTGGCTGGGGGTAATTATTTAATTTTTGGGTAACGTATTCTGACTGACAGTAACGTATTATTGCCTGAGCATCTGATGCTCATGCAAAACGCGTTTGTGTCACGTGGGTTAGGGAGGTTTGGACTTTTTTGAGGGAAAGGGACTTTTTTGATTGTTTAATTTTTTTAGTTTTGTTTTAATTTTTTACAAATTTTATTTGTTGTTTATTTATTTGTTTATTACTGTATTTATTTATTAATTAATTCATGAAGATGTATATATTTTTACTAAGGGCAAAAAGTTAGCAAGGAACAAATTTTCTATGTATTCCCTGCTGTCCCTATATATAGATCACTGACAACAGTGGCATAATGGTAATAGCCCATTAGATCACTCTTATCAGTGATCTGTATACACAGACATGCTAAGGGAAGTATTTTTTTTGCTTACAGGATGATTTTCCTGCCTATACATAATGTAGGCACAGATAGCACTGCCTCCTTGTTTATCTCTGTAAATGACAGAGGCACATATAACAGTGCCTCGGTGCTTCCCTCTGTAAATGATGCAGGCCCAGATAGTACTCTTTCCTTGTTTTTCTCCGTAAATGATGTTACCACACATAGTACTGATTCCCGGACTCTCCTTAAAGAGCCTCTGTCACCAGATTTTGCAACCCCTATCTGCTATTGCAGCAGATAGGCGCTGCAATGTAGATAAGAGTAACGTTTTTATTTTTAAAAAAACGAGCATTTTTGGCCAAGTTATGACCATTTTTGTATTTATGCAAATGAGGCTTGCAAAAGTACAACTGGGCGTGTTTAAAAGTAAAAGTACAACTGGGCGTGTATTATGTGCGTACATCGGAGCGTTTTTACTTCTTTTACTAGCTGGGCGTTCTGACGAGAAGTATCATCCACTTCTCTTCAGAACACCCAGCTTCTGGCAGATCACGCTGTGACGTCACTCACAGGTCCTGCATCGTGTCAGACGAGCGAGGACACATCGGCACCAGAGGCTACAGTTGATTCTGCAGCAGCATCAGCGTTTGCAGGTAAGTAGCTACATCGACTTACCTGCAAACGCCGATGCTGCTGCAGAATCAACTGTAGCCTCTGGTGCCGATGTGTCCTCGCTGGTCCGACACGATGCAGGACCTGTGAGTGACGTCACAGCGTGATCTCTCGAGAACACGGCTGTGTCTGCACTGCCAGAAGCTGGGCGTTCTGAAGAGAAGTGGATGATACTTCTCGTCAGAACGCCCAGCTAGTAAAAGAAGTAAAAACGCCCCGATGTACGCACATAATACACGCCCACTTGGACTTTTACTTTTAAACACGCCCAGTTGTACTTTTGCAAGCCTCATTTGCATAAATAAAAAAATGGTCATAACTTGGCCAAAAATGCTCATTTTTAAAAAATAAAAACGTTACTGTAATCTACATTGCAGCGCCGATCTGCTGCAATAGCAGATAGGGGTTGCAAAATCTGGTGACAGAGCCTCTTTAAATGATGTATGTACAGGTAGTACAGTCTTCTTGTTTCTCAGTGTAAATGGTGTAGGCACAGATAGTACATCCTCCCTGACACTCTGTGTGTGTATGTGCGCGTGTGTGTGTTTGTTTGCGTATGTGTTTGTGTGTGTGTGTGTGTGTGTGTGTGTGTGTTTGTATGTGTGTGGAGTCATACTACAAAAGTAATTAATTCAATAATTCAGAACGCAAATGGATTTTTATGAATCTGGAGTTTGTATAAAAGTATAACTTCAACTTTGAACATCTTTTTGATTTTAGGAGTAATAATGCCTTCCTTTATACTTCTCATCCTTGGGTCAGCTGCTGTTTTTTAGAAAAAAATGCATGAAAAAACTTCCCCCTGAACTATGCCCTTTTATAGTTAAACCAAGGCACCACATCTGCTTATGCTTCTTTGTCACATTTCTGTTTCATTACAGTTTCATGTAGGTACATGTGTAGTGGACATTTTTATTAACTTATTTTGGGACGTCTTATGTAGATGATTGGATAGGTTGTGGCTATGCTTCTTGGTAGTTACATGCTAGAGGAGGTATAGTGGTCATAGCAATTTGTAAATCATAGTTTTTTCATTACGGTCCACATATACAGTTGCAAACATCACCCGTAGACTCCCGTTGTAAAAATAAATATATATACCGTGCAGTATACCCTTTAGGGTAGGGCCTCTTTGTATTGAGAAGTGTAGTCGACTACTCGCTTTTAATACAGTGAAACAAAAGGTATGCTAACGCACATCTCGCACGACATCGTTTTGGCGTACATCAGGTCAATTAAAGCCTATGGAGGTCCTTGCATGGGCTGAACGTATACCAAAAACAAGATGTAGCATAGCCCTATATCAAACTAAGAATCACTAGATAGGACACAACATGGATTCTATGCAAGCATATGTGTATGTCCATGTCCTAGATGACTCATAAATTACATTAGTATTTACATCCTGTTTGACATTTTAAATTTTTTTTATGGGCAGATATCATTATGAAAGATCGCCGACATGTCAGTCACCAATTTGTAATTATTTAATAAGGTGATTAAAATTCTGCCAGCATGTGACACAGCCAACTGGTTCAGTGGGACACTGGACAGAATATTAATCCCATTCTATTTATACTGCAGTCACTTATTGATCAGGTCATATTACACAGGTATCATAAATTACTGAAGCCAAGTTCTTGTCTGACCAAAGATTCCACGTAGTAACCACTTTTTAAGGCAGCACACTCAAGCTAATGCGCGTTGTATGAGTGCCAGATCTCGAGGTAAACCCCTTTACACTCCATGTTAGAGGTGATAATAATCATTTTAAATTTTTATAATTTTCATTCATATCAAGTAGTACACCACCGTGTCAAATAGTTAAAGTAGCTGTAGCTTCAGATACTTTAAGTGTCAGTTCACACTGAGTTTATTTGGCACTGATTTTGACGCGGCATCAGCGGCAAAGAATGGCCGAAATCACCCCCATTGATTTGAATGGGAGGCAGAGGCATTTTTTTCCTGAGTTGCTTTTGGCCACTCGAGGTAAAAAAAAGCGGCATGTCCTTGAATCAATGGGAAGCAGAAAATACCCGCAGCATTTGTTTCTGAATGTTTTTCGTGGCGTTCTTTGCCCGCGGTCCTTGCATTAACTTCAATGGCCGTGGGTGAAAAACGATGCGGAAAAATTCGTGCAGGCAGTTCAAAATCTGCCTTAAAATTCCTGAAGAAATTCTGAGGCAGATTTTTTTCTTTGTGCTAAAAATTCCATGTGAACAGGGCCTAACTATTTGACATGTAATACTTGATATGGAGTGCTGACCTATCTCTTCTCTTACAAAAATTCCACCTTGTGATACATGGTTCCTAGGGCTCGAATTATGGAGCTTATGTCATTTATTACAAGGTAGATTTTATAGGACATCTCATGTCTACCCCTAGGGCCTAAAACTACTCAATGTAGATGGGTGGTTTTTCGGCACTAAAACTTTAGAATTAATACATTGCAAAATGTTTTCCATTACTGAAGCAATCTGTCCTTCAGGAGTTTGTGTCTCACGTGTATCATTTATGTTACATCATGTATAATTCACTGTATGTCATATTTGATTATCTGTCTCATTTAAATAATGGTATGTATAGATACACACACATAGCAAAAAAGGATGCTGGGATTTTTTTTTTTAAAAGGGACTTCCCGCAGAAGGAATCCAAAAGTAAAAGGAGATTTTTTAGGTAAAAATGGAAATTGTATGAGAAATTAGGGTAAAGCCTTTGTACTACTGTATTAAAGGGTATGTACTAGTCCTTCTCAATGACTTAGAATATCATCAAAAAGTTCATTTATTTCAGTAATTCAATTCAAAAAGTGAAACTCATATATTATATAGATTCATTACACACAGTGTGATCTATTTCCAGCATTTTTTTTCTTTCAATGTTGATGATTATGGTAACAGTCAATGAAAACCTAAAATTTAGTCTCTCAGAAAATTTGTATATTACATAAGCCCAATTCAAAAATGATTTTTAATACCGAAATGTTGGCCTACTGAAAAGTATGTACAGTATATGCCCTCAATACTAGGTCGTGGCTCCTTTTGCATGAATTACTGCATCAATACGGCGTGGCATGGAGGTGATCAGCTTGTGGTACTGCTGAGGTGTTATGGAAGCCCAGGTTGCTTTGATAGCGACCTTCACCTCGTCTGCATTGTTGGGTCTGGTGTCTCTCATCTTCCTCTTGACAATACTCTATAGATTCTCTATGGGGTTTAGGTCAGATTGCTGGCCAATCAAGTACAGTGATACTGTGGTTATTAAACCAGGTATTGGTACTTTTGGCAGTGTGGGCAGGTGCCAAGTCCTGCTGGAAAATGAAATCAGCATCTTCATAAAGCTTGTCAGCAGAGGGAAGTATAAAGTGCTCTAAAATTTCCTGGTAGATGGCTGCGTTTGGCTCGCAATCAGCATTACAATGCATCCCTAAGGTGTTGGATTAGGTTGAGATCAGGGCTCTGTGCAGACACTCAAGTTGTTCCACACCAAACTCATCAAACAATGTCTTTATCGATCTCACTATATGTACAAGGGCACAGTCATGCTGGAACAGAAAAGGGCCTTCCTCAACTGTTGCCACAAAGTTGTCAGCATACAATTGTATAAAATGTCTTTGTATGCTGTATTATTAACATTACCCTCCGCTGGAAATAAGGGGTCAAACCCTGATGAACTTCTCCCGATCATTCCTCCTCCACCAAATTTTACAGTAGGCACTATGCATTCTGATAGATAGCGCTCTCCTGGCATCCGCCAATTCCCGATTCATCAATCATATCTTGTGGATATTACATAAATGTAACCGATAAAAACACAGGGACATATACAAAAACACAGAAAAAGGCCATACTTACAAATGGACACAGCCAGGCCAGAAATGCTGATGAAAGGGCGAGCAGGTGCTTTAAATAATAATAGCCACTCCCACTAGTCTTGATGGGAGTGGTGTGTGGTGCATGGGATGTGTAGTAAGAAATAATAAATGAATAGTGTGTGTGCAAGTGTAATACTATAAGTGAAATATAGGGGGCAGTAATAAATGAAGTGCCTCAATAGAAATAAATTGATAATGGGGTGCAAGTGAGTGAAACATGGAGGGATAGTGTGTACGTCATGAGGCACAACGTGTATAGCCAGGTAGAAGCCTATTTGTGACGCCTTGATAATTCATAGAGCGGGCTACCCTGCTTGCTATGCCAAACAACAACACACCATGCTCTCCCAGCATCAAAGACCCGGCTGTGTCCAAGAGAAGCGAATATACATAATAATGAAAAATACCTGGGGTATTGGTAATCATTTTGGCCAAAAGGACGCAAGCTCGCAATCCACGACAAGGATCCCCAGACTTGCGAGTCCCTAACTCCTAAACTGGAACAGAACGTTCCTGATGCACAAACAGAACCGATAAAAACACAGGGACATATACAAAAACACAGAAAAAGGCCATACTTACAAATGGACACAGCCAGGCCAGAAATGCTGATGAAAGGGCGAGCAGGTGCTTTAAATAATAATAGCCACTCCCACTAGTCTTGATGGGAGTGGTGTGTGGTGCATGGGATGTGTAGTAAGAAATAATAAATGAATAGTGTGTGTGCAAGTATAATACTATAAGTGAAATATAGGGGGCAGTAATGAATGAAGTGCCTCAATAGAAATAAATTGATAATGGGGTGCAAGTGAGTGAAACATGGAGGGATAGTGTGTACGTCATGAGGCACAACGTGTATAGCCAGGTAGAAGCCTATTTGTGACGCCTTGATAATTCATAGAGCGGGCTACCCTGCTTGCTATGCCAAACAACAACACACCATGCTCTCCCAGCATCAAAGACCCGGCTGTGTCCAAGAGAAGCGAATATACATAATAATGAAAAATACCTGGGGTATTGGTAATCATTTTGGCCAAAAGGACGCAAGCTCGCAATCCACGACAAGGATCCCCAGACTTGCGAGTCCCTAACTCCTAAACTGGAACAGAACGTTCCTGATGCACAAACAGAACCGATAAAAACACAGGGACATATACAAAAACACCGAAAAAGGCCATACTTACAAATGGACACAGCCAGGCCAGAAATGCTGATGAAAGGGCGAGCAGGTGCTTTAAATAATAATAGCCACTCCCACTAGTCTTGATGGGAGTGGTGTGTGGTGCATGGGATGTGTAGTAAGAAATAATAAATGAATAGTGTGTGTGCAAGTGTAATACTATAAGTGAAATATAGGGGGCAGTAATAAATGAAGTGCCTCAATAGAAATAAATTGATAATGGGGTGCAAGTGAGTGAAACATGGAGGGATAGTGTGTACGTCATGAGGCACAACGTGTATAGCCAGGTAGAAGCCTATTTGTGACGCCTTGATAATTCATAGAGCGGGCTACCCTGCTTGCTATGCCAAACAACAACACACCATGCTCTCCCAGCATCAAAGACCCGGCTGTGTCCAAGAGAAGCGAATATACATAATAATGAAAAATACCTGGGGTATTGGTAATCATTTTGGCCAAAAGGACGCAAGCTCGCAATCCACGACAAGGATCCCCAGACTTGCGAGTCCCTAACTCCTAAACTGGAACAGAACGTTCCTGATGCACAAACAGAACCGATAAAAACACAGGGACATATACAAAAACACAGAAAAAGGCCATACTTACAAATGGACACAGCCAGGCCAGAAATGCTGATGAAAGGGCGAGCAGGTGCTTTAAATAATAATAGCCACTCCCACTAGTCTTGATGGGAGTGGTGTGTGGTGCATGGGATGTGTAGTAAGAAATAATAAATGAATAGTGTGTGTGCAAGTGTAATACTATAAGTGAAATATAGGGGGCAGTAATAAATGAAGTGCCTCAATAGAAATAAATTGATAATGGGGTGCAAGTGAGTGAAACATGGAGGGATAGTGTGTACGTCATGAGGCACAACGTGTATAGCCAGGTAGAAGCCTATTTGTGACGCCTTGATAATTCATAGAGCGGGCTACCCTGCTTGCTATGCCAAACAACAACACACCATGCTCTCCCAGCATCAAAGACCCGGCTGTGTCCAAGAGAAGCGAATATACATAATAATGAAAAATACCTGGGGTATTGGTAATCATTTTGGCCAAAAGGACGCAAGCTCGCAATCCACGACAAGGATCCCCAGACTTGCGAGTCCCTAACTCCTAAACTGGAACATTTCTATTACATAAATGTCCAAGATAGAAATACCCCTTTAACAACCGGATTTAATAAATATGACTATGGGCTCATTCACATTAGCGTTACCCTTCCGTTGATGGTTTCTGCTAGATTTTCCGTCGGAGCAACCCATCAATGGAAAGGCAAACGGAACCATAGCTTCCGTTTGCATTACCTTTGATTTCCATGGTAATGCTTCCGTTGCAGATGGTTTCCGTTTGTTTCCTTTCCGTAAGGTTTCTATTTTTTTGGACGAACAATAGCGCAGTCGACTATGCTACTGTTTCTGTCCAAAAAACTGAAACCTTAACAAATGGAAGCCATTTGTAATGGAAGCATGTTAATGTAAAAGAAAGCTATGATTTCCATTTGCCTTTCCATTGATGGGTTCCTCCAACAGAATGGTCTAGCGGAACCCATCAAAGGAACCCTAACGCTGATGTGAACACACCCTCAGATTGAATATGTGTAGAGCTTGTCAGGGAGATAACAGATGATGGGCAAATATATGGATAGGATCATATATATCCAAGAATCCTATCTGTATGCAGGAGCGTATCATAAAGCTTCTGTGATTAGATACAAAATTTGTACCACATTAACCTCCAAATTTCATTGATAGTGCTACTGTACTCTTATGTAGAAGTGCTCCTTTGAGTTCCCTAAGGCACTAGTGCCCAAATGAATCTGCAACCTCTGTATTGCCTGTAGTTACCATTATCCGTATGCCAATCCTCCCTGCAGTAGTTTAGATCAGCATATAAGAGCACTATATGTACACCCTACTTACAGTACAGTATATTAGGAAATAGAACCCCATTAATAAGTAATTATAGGGCAAGATGCAACCACAGCAAAAGTTTTGCCAAGCAGAGTTTGAAGAGGCAATGGCGTCTAACAAATTGCTCTCCCTCGTTTTTGAATAATGACTATCCGGGAACACTGAATAAAAGTTACAGATATTCATCCAGACACCCCAATGCTAATTAAATATGGGGAGTAGGAATGAGATCCTGAGTTGTCACGGCAGTGCCAAAAGATTTAAGTCACAGAAATCTCCCTAGCACCAGGTATTAGTAGAGCATGCACATATATGTTCTGTCCATGGGCATAACTACCAGGGTATCAGGAAGAGCAGCATCCAAGGATGCCAAGTTTCACTTAGAGGTGAGGGGCAGTATGATCACTGTGGATGATGTAAGGGGAGAGTGAAAGGGGCAGGTTGTGTTTCCATACTGCCTGCTCATAGAAGTAAGACTATGGAGAAGAGAGGTGAAGCAGGAGGCGGGAGCAAAGTGATAGACACAGATGTTACTGCCAATAGAATTCTTTGGAGTGGGGAGGGGGAACAGAGAGAGACACAGATGCTGCCTATAGTAGTCTATGGAGATGACAAGGGGGGAGCAGGAGGAGAGTGATAAAGATACACACAGACCTGCTGCAGCTGCTGGTAAGAGTTATATCTCACCCCAATACAGGATTCACAGCTATACTGTTCATTACTGCTTTATAATGTCCAACATGTTGCTGCAGCTTCTATAAATATATGTGATAGAGATAGTAGAGCAGAGAAGTATGTTCTCTTCTCTATGTGTGCAGTGTATAGAAGACATGATTGCAGTTAAGCTCCACCCACTAGCTCAGAGAAAACTGAGAATTAGAGAGAGAATCTGCGGAGAGGAAAACTTCTAAAAATGCAGAATACAAGTCATATAATAGCCAGAAATAGCATTATTCCTCATGTACGCACATATGATAGCTAATTCTAAAAAGTCACCTAAAAATTTAGGACTGCTTTAAGCTGCACTACCACACACAGCCACAAGCAGACAAACGTCGCTGTAGGGTACTGCAGAGAAGGCACTGTGGCGCTCCAGGGAGCACAGATACCCCTTCGTCTTGCTGATCAGTGCGGGTCCACCTGGGGTTGCAAGCCCCACTTACTATACATTGAGAATAGATCATCAATATAAGATCCGTAAAAGCCCTTTAATAATTGTTGCACCAGACACTGTTTATGGCTATTCTATATTAATTACATACTGTATCTTAGTTTAATATCTACAATTGAAAATGTGTTATTTACATAAGTGTTTCTCCGGAAAATATGCTATTATAAAGGTGTTAAATTAGGTAGCAGCCATCAGGTATAGAGCACAGTTTTTAAGGGTGTAGTTATGCTGCAGTTCAGGTTAGGTCATCTTTTGGTTTAGTAGATACGTGTCAGACATATGACAGTGTCCTGGGATATCCTTTACCATACTTGACCTATCAGTTAGCAGTGAGACTGAGGGATTGCAGCCAATGACCTATCTGTATGGTCGTGCCAAGGTCACATAACATTGTGTGTTGAAATCACAATTCTACTATTTTACCAGGTTACTGTTTACCCTTTCTGAATGAATGAATCGCACCTTAAGCACACAAGTACCTGCGGAAAAAAAAGGAGGGAAAACAATTGACACTAAAAAATAGCGCATACCCAGTCCTCCGTGGGTTAACAGCTGTGTGAATATCTAGCTGCACAAGTGGCATTCCTAGTTAAGTCCCAGGCCTTTAATTTTTGGAGGGAGAGCATTTTCTATTTTCAATGATCATGCTGTTGTGACATGTGGGTTTGCTAGTGACTGGAGAGCACTTGACATGAACCTGTAACCAGCATATGCTTTCCTGCTTCAGCAAAGGGACCAAAGCACGAGTCAAAATAGCTGCGTGATGTCACATTATAATGAGAATGTGCTCCGGCCAATTGGTGCCAAGAATTGTCTGGACAAGTGTGGATTCCTTTTACAGTCTTTTTAAAGAGACATTATTCACAACCGCACATGACAATCCCCTGCCTGGCTTTTCCTGATGTGGAATTTTATAAAAGGAGCCTTATCAGTCACCACTGACCTTCCCCAAGCAGGAAGATCTTGTATGGTATCCGCAGCCAGTTTCACCACTTAAGGAGAAGAATTCAGTGTGTGAGTTGCAGATCTATAGCAGAGCTCGCAATGCAGCTGGGCTGGGAGATTCTCCACTACAGTTCCTAAACTCCACCAAGTCAAACAATCAACAAGTCGATTTATCCAGAATTTTTTTTTATTCATTTATAGAAGACATTAATTCTGGACATTATTTTTTATTCTTTTTTACGTGGCATTTAATTTTTTCCCAATTCTATTGGTGTGTTGTGGATATGATCTGCTGAAGTGGCATTACTTACTGCCCCTGATGAAGCGATTTGGCAGTCTGAGAGGTAGCAAGAAACGAAAGGATCGAGGCCAGGGCACTGAGAGGCGTCAATCAGAACCTCATGGACTCCTAGGTATGATGTGAACACCTTGTTGTGTTAACGTTTTGCATATACAAATCTCGCTTGCCTATTTCCTACACAGTCATTTCTATCTATGTCTACTCTAATTTGTTAATACAATACACACCTATTTGCAATGTACATCCACAAACTGGAATAATTTTACTTTTGTATTAATATTTCTATAAATTATTAGCTTTTACATCTTCTGCATTATATAATCAATCCTGATAACTTTACTAGAAAGAGGATGAATGCTGAATGTGATATTTATGGATTAATGTGGAAAATAATTCTGCAGTCTATATGCATTATATATTGTATACTGTTTGCATTATTGTGTGAAATGACTGCATGTGTGATAGATGATAGATAGACAGATTAGATAGACAGATTAGATAGATAGATAGATAGATAGATAGATAGATAGATAGATAGATAGATAGATAGATAGATAGATAGATAGATAGATAGATGGCCTTAATTGTCATTCATTAATTTGTGGTCACTCTTAACTTACATTATATATTATAACTTCTTTTTAGACGAAATGCTAAAACAGACACTTTGGAGAGGGGCATATTTAGGAGGCTATTTCCCAGCAGTGTAACAACATGTTGGCGTTTTAGTGCCCTAAAAGCTAGTGATGGGTTCCCTTTAAGTCCAGGCAATGGTGAAATGTGTTATGTATGAGAAAGGTGTGTAGTGTGTTAAAGAGGTTTTCCCATAAGGGACATTTATGACATAAATGTCAGATAGATAAGGGTCCCACCTCTGGGACCTGCACCTATCTCTAGAACGGGGTCCCCTAAACCCTGTTCTAGCTTTTGGGCTCACGCTGCCTTTCTGGCCACTTACTGATTACTTGGTCGGGAGTTAAGGAAACAACGTAACTCGCTGAGCTGCGCTGTTTCTGTAACTCCCATAGAACTGAATAGTAGTTACGGAAACAGCGTAGCTCGCATGCTATGTTGCTTCCATAACTGGCATTAACTACTCTGGGAGTTACTGAAACAGCGTAGCTCAGCGAGTTACGCTGCTTCCGTAAACTCCTGAATGTGTAATCAGGAAGTGGCCGGGAGTCAGCGTGAGCACAAAATTCTAGAACGGGGTTTAGGGGACCCTGTTCTAGAGATAGGTGTGGGTCCCAGAGGTGGGTCCCGCATCTATTTGACATTTATGACATATCCTATGAATATGTGTCACGATCTGTGGGTATGTGTACCTACTAGGCCGCACCGTCGTAGCGGAGTAGCAGCTGGCCAAACAACAGTGTACCAAGTCTCTACAAAGTCCAAGCACAAGGGTACCTTGAAGGGTACCTTAAAATAATGGGCGCCAAAAGTCTAGCAGAAGACAACAGCGTTTAGAGATGACTTTGGAGCCAAAGGAAATATGGGCAGCACAGCAGAACAGAAACCTCCAGGGTATCAGGGTGCAGGCCTCCATTGATCCGACTTGTAAATCCCCTGAATGCACTGAATAAATACACTGAATTGCCTGTTGTATTATGCTTGACAAAGGCTGCATGGAGCAGCTGAAACGTTGTAACCTTTTTTCACTGATGGGTGAATAAATTTATTCCATTTGATACGATTTTTTGGAGTGCTGCCTCTTTTTCCAATTTTGTTGACTTTGGAGCCAATCACTTCCCACTAGGGTCTATTTCTTATGGTTTGATTCACAAATAACCTAGTAGACCTTATTTATATAGTGTTTTTATGTTTTCCTACTTTTACAAAGAAAAAATTTATTGTTAAAAATAACATTTGTGTTTTGTCGCCATATTCTGAGAGCCATAACTTTTTTCCTTTGATTGAGCGGTATCAAGGCTTAAATTTTGTGAGGCGAGCTGTAGTTTGTATTTGTACCTGTAATGGCGGGGGTAGGGAAACGGACAAGTGAGCCCTAATCTACCCGCCACTCTGTCCCTGCCTACTTGCAACGACCCGCCCTAGGCGACGGGGTACAACTGGGCGGCGGTCCCTACGCTCAGTAAGTGCACGAGACAAACAGACAAGGGAACACAAAGCAAAGGGAAAGGGGCAGTTGCCCACGGCAACACCGTGAGCAACAAGAGTGGTGAACGAGCCGAGTCAAACCAGGAGTGCACGAGGTACCAAACGCAGAGCAGGAGAGTAGTCAGTAAGCCAGGGTCAGTATGGAGCAGGATCAAATAGTTAGAAGCTGTAGCTGGGCCAGGAAACCACACGAGAAGAATCACAAGCAAAGGAGGAACAGGAAAGGCAGGTATAAATAGACAGAGGGCGGGAGCTAGCTCCGTCTGGCCAGGCTGCGATAGGCTCTCCGACTCCTAAGCCTGCCATCCTGAGTGGTGGAAGATGGAGTCAGTCTCAGAGACATAGACTCAGGTGCAGACTGATTACCTATGGGAGTATACACAGAAGTTGTGCCTGGCAGATCCTTTACAGTACCATTTTGGGATACATGAAACTTTTTGATCACTTTTTATTCCATATTTTGTGGGGAGATGAAGTGACCAAAAAATAGCAATTCTGGCGTTTTAATTTTGTTTTTTTACGGCATTCACCATGCGGGTTAAATAATGTTATATTGTAATAGCTTAAACTTTTACAGACTCGGCGATACCAGTTATGTTGATTTTTTTCTTTTCTTACCTTGTTCTTGGGGTAAAATGGGAAAAGTTTTTTTTTTAACTTAATATTTGAATTTTTTTAGATATTAAATTTTTTTTATTCAACTGTATTTAACTTTTTCTTAACTTCGCTCGTTACACTGAAGTGTCGGCTGTAAGATAAAGATGTCACGCTCGTTCTATGGAGCGGGCTCACCCCGTGAGTAAGATCCATACTTCCCCACCCGATCTGCACTGTATATATACGGTGCATATCGGGAAGGGGTTAACAGGTAGGGCGCAATAGGTGAGGGCTCCAGAGGTGGGACCCGCATCTATGAGGCATATCCTGTGGATGGGAATACCCCGTTAAGGTGTTTGCCTGTATAAAACACGATACCAATACACTTTAGTTACAGATGGCAATTTGATAAATACCATTAGCAGGTGTTTCGTTGCGTAGCTAAAATGTTGTCCTTTAAAAAACAATTTTTTTATTTTTATAATTATCATTATGCAGCTGCAATGGTTAAAAGTGAAAACTATCTATCTATCTATCTATCTATCTATCTATTGATTTTAACTATTCAGCTACAGTTGCAGTGTACATGAATACATTGAGTTGAATGCAATCTTGTGGACTGCAGCTGTCACTCAAGAGTTAAAATCAATCAGTAGCGCTACAAAAAGACTAGGTGTAGCCCTGGCCTAATGGTTACAAGATAAATCTAATATTCTGGGTCGGAAACCTCACTGTATACAAAGAGTAATGACAGATCCTGTCCAAAAAAAAAATGTTTACATTTATAATATATAGATATACTTTTATAGATTATACATATCTTTCTTACTGATAGATCATGGCTATAGAAGGAATACATACTGAAGACAAGTTTTTATAGCCAAAGTATAAAAATAGGATATAGTGGTGGCCTTTCTTATATATTTAGTCCCCTACCAGCCGGAGGAATGTAATTTTGCCATCAAAGGAAGGCTGAGCTGTTCTATACACAATGCTTTGAACTTGACTTTTTCAAATCACTATTTTTATTATAAACTCCTAAGGTATAATCTTTTGGGAGATTACATTTTATATTAAATATACAACAAAGCCAAGGCAGACACAAGAGGTGCTGTTTTCCCAAATTAGAAAGCAAACAAAGCTATGTGTATTGTAGAGGTAAATATATGGGGGGTGCACAAAAGTGGAATTTTATAAAAATAAGTATGAAATATATTCAGCATACTGTAAATATCCCTTAGGGTATCTTCACACGGCTTATTTTCAGTAATTTTTAGGGTCGTAAACCCCCCGAAAAACGGGTAAAAATGCGGAGGCTGAACGCCTCCAAACATCTGCCCATTGACTTCAATGTAAAAAACAGGGTTTCGATCCCACGGTGCGCTTTTGTACACGGACATTTGTAAAAACGACACATAAAAAAATGACCCGTCAGAAAGAAGTGCATGTCACTTCTTGAGACGTTTTTGGGACCAATTTTCATTGTCTCAATAGAAAAACAGCTCCAAAAACGGTCGTAAAAAACGCATCAAAAACGGCTAAGGCTGGGTTCACACGACCATATTACGTTCGTAATTTACGGAACGTATTTCGGCCGGAAGACCCGGACCGAACACACTGCAGGGGGCCGGGCTCCTAGCATCATAGTGATGTACGAATCTAGGAGTCCCTGCCTCGCTGTAGGACAACTGTCCCGTACTGTAATCATGATTACAGTACGGGACAGTAGTTCCACGCAGAGGCAGGGACTCCTAGCGTCGTACATCACTATGATGCTAGGAGCACGGCCCCCTGCAGTGTGTTCGGTCCGGGTCTTCCGGCCGAAATACGTTCCGTACATTACGGACGTAACATGGTCGTGTGAACCCAGCCTTAAAATCAGAGGCTGTTTTCTCTTGAAAACAGCTCCATATTTTACAGCTGTTTTTTGTTTGCCGTGTGAACATACCCTCAGGGCTTGTCCACAAAAATTTCTGCAGCAATTCCACAGAAACTAGCAGACATTCCGCTGCGGAAGAAACACATTTTTTACTGCAGAAAACTATGCAGATTTTGCTGCGTTTTCTCAATGTTGGCAGATGGTGATATCTCCTCTAAAAAAACGCAGCAATTCAGTTCACTTGGTTCAGACATCCCCTCATATACCCTACTGGGACACTTTGAGCTTATAGAGGGGGTCTCCCGCTCAGTCTGCCCCTGTAATAGCTATATCTGGGAGCCACGTAGTGCAGTTCTCAGCTCTGACAGATTTTAGAACTTTGTTGAAAACAAGGGATGCCCATATACTTCAGTGGGCCCAATGCAAAGTTTCCTTTTGGCAGCAATGGGGAGGGTGGGGTTCAGAATGAGCCAGCTAGTCATGCCTACTTCTCACAGGGGCTTCCAATTGTGAGAGTCTGCAGGATCAGCTTGTTTCCGAGGGACCTATAATCTTTGAAAACAAAATGTCTAAACTGGAGAACAACTTTAAGGGTATGTTCACACACCCTATTTACGGACGTAATTCGGGCGTTTGAGCCCCGAATTACGTCCGAAAATACGGCTCCAAAGCGGCAGCAAACATCTGCCCATTCATTTGAATGGGCTTTACGATGTTCTGTGCCGACGGTAATTTTTTTGTAAAAAAGACGCCCGCGTCAAAGTAGTGCCTGTCACTTCTTGAGACGTAATTGGAGCCGTTTTCCATGGACTCCATGGAAAAACAGCTCCAATTACGTCCGTAATGGACGCAGCGAAAAGCGCCTGCACTTGCCATTACGTCTGAAATGCCGGAGCTGTTTTCTCCTGAAAACAGCTCCGTAATTTCAGCCATAACGGAGGGTGCCGTGTGAACATACCCTAAGGTTATCCGAGATGTTACAATTGATGGCCTATCCTCAAGCTTGGTGGTTAGGCCATGCTAATGAGCTGTGTGAAGGGGCCACGACGAGCGTACAAGTGCCACAGTTTCTTCAGTGTTTATCTCAGGCTTAATTTCTGTCTGTGGTTGCAAATGCCATCACTTTCAAAGTGGCTGTGCAAGGTATTTTGCACTGTGGTCTAGAAGCTTTAAGTTACGCTTCTGGGCGTGTACACAAAAGGCTCGAGCAGGTGTATGACAGTCAACCATAATGATTCATGGCTATTGTGTTGGGGCTACATTAGGCTGCGTTCATATCTGCGTCAAGGCTCCGTTTTGACATTCCGCTTGAGCTTACCGTCGGAACAAAGCCTTGACTGACACAAACGGAAACCATGGTGACGAATCCGGTGCAAATGGTTTACGTTTGTCTCCGTTGTGCAAGGGTTCCGTCGTTTTGACGGAATGAATACCATAGTCGACTATATTATTGTTTCAATATGTCTTTATTAAACAGTTGAGACATCAGAAAATATATGTGAACAGTTCTACTCGCAGGTAGAAGTAAATAGTTAGTCTCAAATAATAATTAAATCGTTAATTCCTATAAGTTTTAACATTTTGAGAAAATGGGATTCAAAATAATATGGATAATAAAAGAAAGGTAAATAAAATCAATGGTGATGGAAACGGAAACCTATGGTTTCAGTTTGTTTCAGTCAGGGCTCCATTCTGACGGAAAGATCAGACGGAACATCAGAATAGAACCCTAACGGATATGTGAACAAAGCCTTACATGATACCTATTTATCCAACGGATGCAGTACAATAAATTGTTATGGTTCACAATGTTACGCTTTTCTACTATGTATACTTGCCTGAGCCCCAGGCACTATCCCAAAGGAATCCGCTGTATAGTTTTAATTTTTTTAGTTTAGGTGGAATGATGCTTGACGTGTTTGAAAAGATTTACAGACTGTGAAATATTTGCTTCTGATCAGCCTTAGCTTTTTAAGGGTGCAGTCACACACGGCAGATTTTGCTGCAGAAATTTCTGTGACTGAAGATCAGTTCTTTTTATTTTAGAATGGGGCTTGCAAAATCCCTTGCACCTGCTGCAGAAACAACCCCATTCAGATGAATCTAAATTTGTGCAACAAAATCTGTTGCGTGTGATTGCACCCTAAGGGTATGTTCACACGCAGAGTCAAAAACGTCTCAAAATACGGAGCTGTTTTCAAGAGAAAACAGCTCCTGATTTTCAGACGTTTTTTGCGCGATTATCGCTGTGTTTTTTGCGGAATTTTTTACGCTCGTTTTTGGAGCTTTTTTCAATAGAGTCTCTGGAAAACGGCTCCAAAAACGTCTCAAGAAGTGTCCTGCACTTCTTTTTCGCGGCCGTTTTTCGCGGGCGTTTACGGCCCGAAAAATGGCCGAAAATAGGCCGTGTGAACATACCCTAAGATACTGGCAAATGCAAGGTTTTGCAGGGTAGCACAGCCCCCACAAAAATCTTATCAACTAAAATAAATACAACAAACAACTTCATTGGATAAATTGGCCACGATGTTTATTTAAGGGTAACATAAATAATAATTAAAACCAAAATAACCATAAATTGAAATCATGAAAACGAATAAAATAACAATATTAAACTAATAAAATATCAAGTCTGCCTGGGTGGGTGATAAAACAGTATTGCAGCCTTCTCACAATGAAGTGAATGTGAGGAGGCTGCAATACTCTGAATTGCACTACATCTGTGTCGACGATTCTCAGAGAGCAAGTAGAAATGAAGGGGTAGCATGATATAGTGCTGGACGGAGTACCGTTAACAGGCGGTGCCACGGTAGGGGGCCCCAGAAAATTTAGCTGTATGGGTCCCTGAAATTCCTGATGGCGGCCCTGGGGTATAGTAAGATCCCTCTGAAACTTTTACTACAGGGCTCTTTTATTTCTAGTTACATCTTCCCCTCTTGAGAGAACATAACATTATTAGACTGCATGAACCACTAAGAGTTAAATTATTGTACATTATTCTCTAGGACAATAATTAGGTTCAATCTAATAATATATAAAAAAAAAAAAAAGAGAGAAGACAAAATCCTCTCTAGATGCCATAATTATGTAATCATATAGAAAAAAGGGGGGAAAATTGGGAAAGGGGAGAGAAAACATACCAACAAAAAAAACAAACACCACACCATATAGCAACTTTTGGGATTCGTGTGACCATGTATCCCCCAAGCAATAGATTGAGAGGCCCCCGTCATTATGGTTAATAAATGGAGAATATAACACAAGTAGTATTACATTATCATTGCGTTTGTTTAAAGTTGCCAATATTTGCTGTATAATTACTATACAATTGTCAATTTATAGTAATGAACAAAATGAGAATTCTAATCTGATTTGTCACAAAGGGCAACACTGTTGTTGTTTTTGTTTCCGTTTTAATAAAATTCCGTTCACATGACTTCACATTGTACATATTAATCCTGCATTAGGACATTGCTTTACGGGCGGACTATCCTGATCCCAGCTGAGGAGCTGTGTCCACCTATGCTGGCAAACTCAAGTTTGTGTTGACCAATAGTCACTATGGTAACATTTAGCAAAACCACATGCTAAAAATAGTCCTCCTTTAGCACAAGAAATCAGAGAGAACGTTTTGCAGGAGGCGTCTTTGTAAAGGACCGTTGTAAAGCCAGTTTACTTTTGGAGAAAGAAAGAATTGTATATGTAACGAGCAGATTTAAAGAGGCTCTGTCACCAGATTATAAAATCCCTACCTCCTATTGAATGTGATCGGCGCTGCAATGTAGATAACAGTAAAGTTTTTTTTTCTTGAAAAACGATCATATTTGCCCAAGTTATGAGCAATTTTAGATTTATGCAAATGAGTTTTTCAATGGACAACTGGGCGTGTTTACTCGTTTTACCAACTGGGCGTTGTGAATAGAAGTGTATGACGCTGACCAATCAGTGACCAATCAGCGTCATACACTTCTCATCGTTCCCATCCAGCTTCTTTCACTGCACAGACACACAGCGTGTTCTCGCGAAATCACGCTGTGACGTCACTTCCTCCCACAGGTCCTTCACCATCGCGTTGGACGAGAGAAGACACATCGGCTCCCGGCGTCCAAGAGGGTACAGTTGAATCTGCAGCAGCATATCTCGGATGCCTGGAGCCGATGTGTCTTCTCTCGTCCGACGCGATGGTGAAGGACCTGTGGGAGGAAGTGACGTCACAGCGTGATCTCTCGAGAACACGCTGTGTGTCTGTGCAGTGAAAGAGGCTGGGTGGGAACAATGTGAAGTATATGACGCTGATTGGTCAGCGTCATACACTTCTATTCACAACGCCCAGTTGGTAAAATGAGTAAACACGCCCAGTTGGTAAAAACAGAATAGACGCCCAGTTGGTAAAACGAGAAAACACGCCCAGTTGTCCATTGAAAAACTAATTTGCATAAATCTAAAATTGCTCATAACTTGGGCAAAAATGCTTGTTTTTAAAAAAACAAAACCTTTACTGTTATCTACATTACAGCGCCGATCACATTCAATAGGAGATAGGGATTTTATAATCTGGTGACAGAGCCTCTTTAAAGGGGGTTCTCCAGCACAATGTAAATAAAGACTATTGAACGGTGAACATTATATGCCCAAAAACATGTCCTTTTATCTACTACTTGAGGCGCTGATGTGTTTGTTTATACAGTGGGAGAAACTTATTAAAACTGGTGGAACGGGAGCGTGGAGGAATTGGCAAAAGCAACCAATCAGAATTCAGTTTTCTTTTTTCAGATGTTATTTTGAAACTAAAATCAGCAATCTCACTGGTTACTATGGCCTAAATACTATGACAAGTCCATGGTTACCCTTTGGTTTATACCCTGATAGCTAGTATCACATTCTCTATTTAGACTTGCTGGTACCCCTGATGATCCAGGAGTAATGGGTTACTGAATGGAGATATTAACCCTGTTGGTTGTCTCCCAACATGCTGTGTATGACCCATTCAGACATCTATATGACCTAATTTGCATTCGCTGCATGGAATCCTACAGGATATGGGGGGGGGGGGAGGCATATAGTAGGTGCCGATGCAATAACTGACTCCTCTTTAGCAGGGCATCTTATAGATAGCCTAAAACATAGGGCACTGCCACATGACAGACACTCGTTAACCTGGGGCGGTTAAGGTGCCCGTAGTCATTTGATGGAGGTCGGGTGTATCTACAGCAAAGCAAAACAAAACATCAGTTTACGACCCTAGTTCTGTTGCTAAGGCCAAGGTTGAGTGGCTTATTGCCACCCCCCTTGGGCACATATCCTGACCCCCTTTCCCAGCTACACCCCTGCCATACATTTTTGCAATTTTACAAGAATTGCGCATAAAGACATGCAAATTTAGGTCCATCTTCATTTTCATTATGTCTTTACATTATTACAATTACATATTATATATTGTTTTTGCATTCTGGAGTATTATATTAGTTTACAGTAGGGTATAGCAGGGGGGTATTAGGGGTATTAGGGGTACTTCTGTAAGGGGCCCGGCCAACCCTAATTGAAAGGGGGGCCCGGCCACTGCCACGACTTGCATTTGGTTGAAAAAACAGGCCCCTGCAATGGGGTCTGTTCTCTTCACCAAAGTAATGTCGTGAGCTGCGGGCCCCCCTCTCGTCGTGGGGGCCGTCAAACACCGCCCGCTTGCGCGTGCGCCCGCTCGTACCTGCCCGCGTGCGTAACCGCGAGCGAGACACCGACGGGCACACAAGGACAGCGACGCAGAGACAGCTTACCTGGGCCGCCTCCTCCTTCTCCTCCTAAGCCTCGTCCTCCTCCTCGAAAGCCTCGTCTTCCTCCTCCTAAGCCTCGTCCTAAGCCTCGTCCTCCTCCTAAGCCTCGTCCTCCTCCTCCTCCTAAGCCTCGTCGTCCTCCTCCTCCTCTGCCTCCTAAGCCTCCTCCTCTGCCTCCTCCTCCTCCTAAGCCTCGGAGTCGTCCTCCTCCACCTCCTAAGCCTCCTCCTCCTAAGCCTCGGAGTCATCCTCCTCCACCTCCTAAGCCTCGTCCTCCTCCGCCTCCTACTTCTCCTAAGCCTCGTCCTCCTCTGCCGCCTCGGCCTCCTCCGCCTAGGCCTCCTCCGCCTCCTAAGCTTCATCCTCCACCGCCTCCTCCTCCTCCGCCTCCTAAGCCTCATCCTCCACCGCCTCCTCCTCCTCTGCATCCTAAGCCTCGTCCTTCTAAGCCTCGTCCTCTGCCTCCTAAGCCTCGGAGTCGTCCTCCTCCGCCTCCTAAGCCTCGTCCTCCTCCTCCTAAGCCTCGTCCTAAGCCTCGTCCTCTTTCGTCCTCTTTCGTCCTCCTCCTCCTAATCCTCCTCCTCCTAAGCCTCGTCCTCCTCCACCTCCTAAGTCTCGGCCTCCTCCTCCTCCGCCGCCTCGTCCTCCTCCGCCTCCTAAGCCTCGTCCTCCTCCGCCTCGTCCTCCTCCGCCTCGTCCTCCTAAGCCTCCTCCTCCGCCTCCTAAGCCTCGTCCTCCTCCGCCTCCTCCTCCTCCACCTCCTAAGCCTCGTCCTCCTCCGCCTCCTAAGCCTCGTCCTCCTCCGCCTCCTAAGCCTCGTCCTCCTCCTCCGCCTCGTCCTCCTCCGCCTCGTCCTCCTCCGCCTCGTCCTCCTCCGCCTCCTAAGCCTCGTCCTCCTCCGCCTCGTCCTCCTAAGCCTCCTCCGCCGCCTTGTCCTCCTCGTCCGCCTCGTCCTCCTCCGCCTCGTCCTCCTCTGCCTCGTCCTCCTCCGCTTCCTAAGCCGCCTCCTCCTCCTCCGCCTTGTCTTCCTCCGCCTCGTCCTCCTCCTCCGCCTCCTCCTCCGCGTAGCTGCGTAAGGAGAGGGGGGGGGAGTCCAAATGTAGCGCGACGGCAGGCGTTCTACAATCCACGCCATTTTCTGGAGCCTGGCAGTGAAGGACTGGACGTCTGGACCGAAGACATCGCCTGGAAGACATCGCCTGACAACGAGGACTGGAGTGGGAGCCAGCAGCTCTTCTGACACAGTGAGTAAAGTGTCTCAAAGTGCTGATTATGTATGGCCCTATTCACACAGTGTATTTTGCAGGCAGAAAAAATCTGTCTCAATATTCCTTAAAGAATTTTGAGGCAGATTTTGACCTGCCCACACTATCTTGCTGCGTTTTTTGCCTGCGGCGATTGAGGACAGCAGACAAAAAACGCAGCGAAATATGCATTTTCTGCCTCCCATTGATTTCGATGGGAGGTCAGAGGCGGAAACGCGGCAAGAAAGGACGTGCTGCTTTTTATTTTTTCCGCGACTGGCTCCCATTGATTTCAGATTAAATCAATGGGAGGCGGTTTTGGATGTTTTTTGGCCCTGATTCCGACGCAGTGTCCGAGTCAATATCAAGGCCCAAAAACTCTGTGAACTGGGCCTTATTGTTAGGGTAGGAACATACTAGGCGTGAACACTGCGGATTTTATGCACCACGTTTTATTGTGGAAAATCCGCAGCGTATTACAGTCGCAGCAGAGTGGATGAGATTTGAACAAATCTCATCCACACGCTGCAAAAAAAGTTGACCTGCAGTGTGGTTTTTTAAGCCGCAGCATGTCAATTTATGCTGCAGAATCGCTGCTCCTCTGTTGCGGAAATGCTGCGGTTCTGCCGCAAAAATCACAAATGAGAAAAAAAAAAGGTATTTTTTTAAATTTATAAAAAAGTTTAGACTTACCCCAGCCGTAGTCCTGGTGACGCGATCCTCTATTCTTAGCGCAGCCCGGCCTGTCATGACGTTTCATCCCATGTGACTGCTGCAGCGGTCACATGGTCTACAGCGTCATCCCAGGAGGCGAGGCTTCGTTCAGAAGAGAGAGACGCGTCGCCTAAACTACGGCCGGGGCAAGTCTAAACTTTTTTTTCCCTGCAGGATTCTTGCAGCGGACATGCCTGACGAAACCTGCGCCACTATTTGGTGCGGTTTTGCTGGCGGAATTCCCTGCGGCTACCGGGACGGATAAGTTGTGTAGTTTTACTCAGCATATCCGCCCAGTGTGTTCCTACCCTTATGATGTGCTCCTGGGAGCTGCTGCCTGTCTCTAAATAGGCAGTTGGTTCAGTAGAATTTGCAATTATTTTTTTCTGTGAACCAGCTTAAAAAAATACAAAACTTGAGGCTGCTGGATTCACACGAGCATGTTCGGTCCGTAAAGGACGGAACATATTTCGGCCGCCAGTCCCGGACCGAACACAGTGCAGGGAGCCGGGCTCCTAGCATCATAGTTATGTACGACGCTAGGAGTCCCTGCCTCTCCGTGGAACTACTGTCCCGTACTGAAAACATGATTACAGTACGGGACAGTTGTCCTGCAGTGAGGCAGGGACTCCTAGCGTCGTACATAATTATGATGCTAGGAGCCCGGCTCCCTGCACTGTGTTCGGTCCGGGACTTGCGGCCGAAATACGTTCGTGTGGCGCAGCACAATGTAGTTACATCCTCAGGATAGGCCATCAATAGCTGATGGGTCGGTCCGAGCGCTGCTTCCTCTTCATTTCTACTTGCTCACTGTGAATCGTCGTCACGGATGTAGCGCCGATTCACAGTATTGCAGCCTTCTCACAATGAAGTGAATGTGAGGAGGCTGCAATACTCTGAATTGCACTACATCTGTGTCGACGATTCTCAGAGAGCAAGTAGAAATGAAGGGGTAGCATGATATAGTGCTGGACGGAGTACCGTTAACAGGCGGTGCCACGGTAGGGGGGCCCAGAAAATTTAGCTGTATGGGTCCCTGAAATTCCTGATGGCGGCCCTGGGGTATAGTAAGATCCCTCTGAAACTTTTACTACAGGGCTCTTTTATTTCTAGTTACATCTTCCCCTCTTGAGAGAACATAACATTATTAGACTGCATGAACCACTAAGAGTTAAATTATTGGACATTATTCTCTAGGACAATAATTAGGTTCAATCTAATAATATATAAAAAAAAAAAAAAAAGAGAGAAGACAAAATCCTCTCTAGATGCCATAATTATGTAATAATTTTCTCTACTTGTCGACTACATATCTGTATCTAGGGAGAAGCACTTCTTCCACACAGAGCGGGAATTGGAAAGAAGATAATCAGCAGAACGGATTACAGTATAAATAATTACATTGTAATTCGCTCCTTCCGCAGATCCAGAGCAGTGATTAAATGGAACATGTCTGGTGGGAGAATTGCTTATATTAACACCTGGGTCTTGTATGCCAGTTTTAATAGTAATCTAATAACACCGGGACCTGCTGTGTATTACAGTCAACCAGTGATCTACAACCTCTACATAAAACGTAGGCAGTTAAACATATTAAACAGCCCTAATTACATGTTCATCTTTGCCTGGTGCAGTGAGCAAATATGTTTCCATAAATGTTTAAAGTGTAAGGGCTCGTCCATTTACGCAGCGTGTGGATGAGATTTGTTCAAATCTCATCCAGCCTGCTGCTACTGTATTAGGGCTAGTCCACACGTAACGGAAAATACGCAGCAGAATACAGTAGCAGCATAGTGGATGAGATTTAACAAATCTCATCCACAGGCTGCGTTAAATCTCCGAGCTGAAATTGACCTGCGGTGCGTATTTTTCAGACCGCAGCATGGCAATTCCTGCTACGGAAAGTGTCCAGAATTGCTGCGTTTTTCAGAGGAGATGTCTCCATCTCCTAACATTGGGAAAAATGCAGCAATTTACGCACCATTTTCTGCCGCAAAAACTGCAGGAAATGATGCGTTTTTGCCGCAGCGGAAAGGGGCCCCTTGAAAAAGCTGTATACACGAAGCGCGCGTCGGGGTGCTCTCTTTTCTCTGGGCCACCTCTCTGACATCTATGGGTAAGGCACACCAGGTTACTTTACTTTGTATGGAACTCTACCCAGTCTTAGCTATGCACTGCTTTGGACTTCTTTAGATACTACCATTCTAGTGTTATTACTTGCCTTTATTGTCCTCATGTGGGTTATTTAAAGAGCCTCTGTCACCAGATTTTGCAACCCCTATCTGCTATTGCAGCAGATAGGCGCTGCAATGTACAGGGTGGGCCATTTATATGGATACACCTAAATAAAATGGGAATGGTTGGTGATATTAACTTCCTGTTTGTGGCACATTAGTATATGGGAGGGGGGGAAATTTTCAAGCTGGGTGTTGACCATGGCGGCCATTTTGAAGTCGGCCATTTTGTATCCAACTTTAGTTTTTTCAATGGGAAGAGGGTCATGTGGCACATCAAACTTATCGAGAATTTCACAAGAAAAACAATGGTGTGCTTGGTTTTAACGTTACTTTATTCTTTCATGAGTTATTTACACGTTTCTGACCACTTATAAAATGTGTTCAAAGTGCTGCCCATTGTGTTGGATTGTCAATGCAACCCTCTTCTCCCACTCTTCACACACTGATAGCAACACCGCAGAAGAAATGCCTCCCGATCTGACCCCCTTAGACTTTTATCTTTGGGGTCATCTGAAGGCAATTGTCTATGCTGTGAAGATACGAGATGTGCAGCAACTGAAACTACGGATACTGGAAGCCTGTGCTAGCATTTCTTCTGCGGTGTTGCTATCAGTGTGTGAAGAGTGGGAGAAGAGGGTTGCATTGACAATCCAACACAATGGGCAGCATGTTGAACACATTTTATAAGTGGTCAGAAACTTGTAAATAACTCATGAAAGAATAAAGTAACGTTAAAACCAAGCACACCATTGTTTTTCTTGTGAAATTCTCGATAAGTTTGATGTGTCACATGACCCTCTTCCCATTGAAAAAACTAAAGTTGGATACAAAATGGCCGACTTCAAAATGGCCGCCATGGTCAACACCCAGCTTGAAAAGTTTCCCCCCTCCCATATACTAATGTGCCACAAACAGGAAGTTAATATCACCAACCATTCCCATTTTATTTAGGTGTATCCATATAAATGGCCCACCCTGTAGATTACAGTAACGTTTTTATTTTTAAAAAACAAGCATTTTTGGCCAAGTTATGACCATTTTCGTATTTATGCAAATGAGGCTTGCAAAAGTACAACTGGGCGTGTTGAAAAGTAAAAGTACAAGTGGGCGTGTATTATGTGCGTACATCGGGGCGTGTTTACTACTTTTACTAGCTGGGCGTTCTGATGAGAAGTATCATCCACTTCTCTTCAGAACGCCCAGCTTCTGGCAGTGCAGATCTGTGACGTCACTCACAGGTCCTGCATCGTATCGGCACCAGAGGCTACAGTTGATTCTGCAGCAGCATCAGCAGGTAAGTAGCTACATCGACTTACCTGCAAACGCCGATGCTGCTGCAGAATCATCTGTAGCCTCTGGTGCCGACACGATGCAGGACCTGTGAGTGACGACACAGCGTGATCTCTGGAGAACACGGCTGTGTCTGCACTGCCAGAAGCTGGGCGTTCTGAAGAGAAGTGGATGATACTTCTCATCAGAACGCCCAGCTAGTAAAAGTAGTAAACACGCCCCGATGTACGCACATAATACACGCCCACTTGGACTTTTACTTTTCAACATGCCCAGTTGTACTTTTGCAAGCCTCATTTGCATAAATACAAAAATGGTCATAATTTGGCCAAAAATGCTCGTTTTTTAAAAATAAAAACGTTACTGTAATCTACATTGCAGCGCCTATCTGCTGCAATAGCAGATAGGGGTTGCAAAATCTGGTGACAGAGCCTCTTTAAGCTAGACTCTTTAGCTTTGCTCCCCTTTGTATACCTGATGTTACCTGCTTTTCATTAGTACCACGCATGCTCTAATCCTATATTCATGTACTAATCACTATGATATTGCTGTGATACTAATTTGTACATTTTTGTGGCTCATGCACAGTCCAATCTTGTTTTTGGATCCTCTATATATTTTATATTTTCTCATTGTTTAAATTGTATTAATAAAATTGATATTTTTCTAATTTTCTATATAAATAGTGTTTGACTCCCGCTTCTCAGATGTAAGGTATGATGTATTGGAGTTTCTATTTTGTCACTTCTCTCCTGTACTCTGGAGGTGTTTAACCGTACGTAGGGATCACTTAGCCATTTGTACGTGTCCTGTGAGACTTATGTTATTTATCATATTACAGAAGCAGTATGTGTATAAATTGGACTGCAGTGCGGATTATAAAAGCGCAGTGTGTCAATTTATGCTGCGAATTAGCTGGGCATTTGTTGCAGAATTTCCCATTGCATTCAACACGGAGGTCAAATTCTGCAAAATGCAAAATGCTGCAGAATTTGCTGCAATTCGCATATTTTTGGCATAGAAACTCCAAAACTTTACTTATCTCTCCTCGGGTTTCTGTGGCAACGCGTTGCGTGAATTGCTTTCGCTTGCAGATCGTAGGGCTGTGACCGCAGAGACCCCCTACTGATCACAATAATGAAGGGGCTGCGGCCTATTCAGCATCTTATTTGCACATCATCGCCTCCAAGCAGGCACTGTGCAGAGAACTAAAATATTGCATCGTGCAGTGTAACAATGCTTAATGAAGAATCATAGATTTAAAGTTGACATTTTGGATGCATTACAAAATCGACTTTGTAACTTTCCAAAAACATAATTAAAAAATAATGACCCTGTTATATTTTTCAGCAGTAAAAGTGTATTACTGCTAATGGAAATCAATAAAGAGAAATTACATTGCCAATTATCGCTGGCAGGCTTGGCTCTGCTTTCAAAACAGTACTTTTATGTAATGTAGAACAACTAGAAACAGAGATCATTTACTGGTGCGCTCAAGTGACAACTGGTTGTGCGATGAAAGCATCTTAGTTATTCTTCCCATTAGCATATTATAAATAACTTTTCTTTCCCTCTAAGGGTATGTTCACACAGCCTTTTCAGCCGTTTTTCGGGCCATAAATGCTCCGAAAAACGGCAAAAAATTTGGGGGGCTGAACGCCTCCAAACATCTGCCCATTGATTTCAGTGGGAAAAACGACGTGCATGTCACTTCTTGACCTGTTTTTGGAGCCATTTTTCATTGACTCAATAGAAAACCAGCTCCAAAAACGGCCGTAAAATAACGCCACAAAAAATGCTAGTTGCTTCCAAAACGTCTGAAAATCAGCGGCTGTTTTCAAGGGAAAACAGCCGCTGATTTAAAGCCATTTCTTATGCATCAGGCGTTTTTAACGGACATTTTTGGAGCTGTTTTTCTATTGAGTCAATGAAAAACGGCTCCAAAAACGGCTCAAGAAGTGACATGCACTTCTTAGTTCGAGGCGTTTTTTAAATGTGGCGATTTTTAAAAACAGCCACGTAAAAAATTCCCCGTGGGAACGCAACGCAGTTGTTTCCATTGAAATCAATGGGCAGATGTTTGAAGGCATTCAGCCCCGTATTTTTATCCATTTTTCAGGGTGTTTACAGCCCGAAAAATGGCTGAAAACAGGCCGTGTGAACATACTCTAAGGGAATGTTCAGACGTGGCGGACGATTTACACTGCGGATTATGCCACAAATTTGCGGCAATTAGGCCACGTTCAGACGTGGCGGAATTGCTTTTGAATTCCGCTGCGGACAGTCCACAATGGAATTCTGCAGCAGTAGTTTTTTACATTTGTTTTTATATATTTTTACGAAACTTAGTTCAGACGTTGCGGAAAATAACTGTGCGGAAATTAGGCTGTGGTGCAGAATTTTCCCTCCGTAGCATGCTCATTATGTTGCGGCGAAGCCGCGGAATTTCACTGCAGATTTCAGCCTTTGCAATGCAAAAACTGAAATCTGTGGCAAGTCCGCTGTGATATCTGCAACGTCTGAATTACCTGTCAAATATGCAAATGTTGCTGCAGATTCGTTGCGTAATTGCCCCGAATCTGCACCAACATTTGCAGAGGAGAAATTCTGCCACGTCTGAACATGGCCTTACAAAACGAATCTGCTGAAAAATCTTCATATGTAAGGGTGCATTCAGACATGGCAGATTTCGGAGTGAGTTTGCCTCAGCTGTCAGCTCTTGTATTGCAAAGGTTGAAATTCGCTGTGATAATCTGCTACTTCTACACAATGTACTGTACATGCTGTGGATTTTTTTTTCGTTACATGTAGATAAGATTTTTTTTAAAAACATCCACTTATATTGTACTGTGCTGAGAATTTGAGGTGCAGAATCCACACTACAAATTCGTAGCAAATACGCCATGAAGCAGATTTTGTTGCAGAAATGTTCTGCGACAGAAAATAATTTCCATTCACTTGTATGGGGTTGTTTCTGCAGCAGGTGCATGGATTTCTGCAAATTGCATTTAGATGAATGAAACAGATTCTCAGGTCGCAGAAATTTCTGCAACAAAATCTGCCGCATGTGACTGCACCCTAAGGCCAGGTTCCCACGTAGCATAAAGGCTGTGGAGTTTCCGCAACAGAATTCTGTGCAGAAATTCTGCAGCATTGAGGGCTTCTCCACACAATGGAATTGCTGCAGAAAATTTCTGCAGCAATTCCGTTGAAAAACACAGACTCTCCGCTGCGGAAAATACGCACCATTTCCTGCGGTTTTACTGCAGAAAATGGTGCGTAATTTGCTGCGTTTTTCACAATGCTAGGAGATGGTGACATCTCCTCTGAAAAACGCAGCAATTCTGACCACTTTCCGCTGCAGGAATTGACATGCTGCGGTACGAAAAATACGCACCGCAGGTCAATTTCTGCTCTGAATTTTTACGCAGCGCATGGATGAGATTTATTAAATCTCATCCACTATGTACATACGCTACTGTATTCTGTTGCGTTTTTTCTGTCCGAAATTCCGTCCGGAAAAAACTTGGCAATTCCGCAGCGTGTGCACGAGCCCTTACAGTAGCAGCAAAGTGAATGAGTTTTAGAAAATCTAATGCCCACTCTGCGGGGGGAAAAAACACAGCGAAAACGTTCATAAATTGACCTGCAGTGCAGCTTTTAAATTCGGAGCATGTAAATTTATGCTGCGTTTGCGTAGCTATTCTGTTGCGGGTTTTCCTCATTGAATTCAATGGGGATGTAGAACCCGCTACAAATAGCCAAGTGTTGCGACTTATGCGGCAAACCGGGCGTTGTCATAATGACACTTTCTTCTGTCCTTCCAGGCCTCCTGGAATGAAGTCTCATCCCATGTGACTGCTGCAGCCTGCGATCACAGGCTGCAGCCGTCACATGGACTGCAGCCACATCCTGGGAGGTCGGGCTGCATGCTAATGCAGAGATGCATCGCCATGACTACACCTGGGATAAGTATGTACGTTTTTTGTTTATTTTACTAGCGCTACTTTCCACAACGGAAATTCCGCTTGAAAAACTGCGTTACAATATGATGCGGTTTTTTGTATGGAATGTGGTTACGGGTTCTAGTTCGGATACGCTGAATAGTTTACGCAGTGTATCCGACCTGTGGGAACCTGGCCTAAGGCTATGATCCCACACACACAGGATATGCTGCAGATTTTCTGCAAAGAAAATCTGCAAAGGAATCTAACAAAAGCATTATGAATCTGCCACTGAAATCTGCACCAAATAGTGAATTTTTGCTGAGCATATTGCATTTTTACCCGCAGCGGTTTTACCTGGGGATTTAGTGTTAAACATTGATTCCAACCTAGCGCAAACGCTGTAAAAACCGCAACAAAACATATTAGTTGCAGAATTTATGCTCCCTATTCAAGTCTATGGGCCAAACACGCAGCATCTCCAGACAGACCCTGCAGCATAAATTGACATGTTGCAGATTTGAAAGTCGCACCGCAGAATACTTTCCGCACAACGTTTTTGCTTTTTTTTCCGCAGTGTGGACATGATATTTTCTAAATCTCATTCACTTTGCTGCTACTGTAAATGCTGTGGAATTTTCGCACAGAATTCTGTTGCGGAAATTATGCAGCGTTTACGCTATGTCGGACCCCAACCCAACAGTCAGAGAGGCAGGCAAAGTGTGCTATTTTTTTTTTTCTGCTTTGTTGTGACGGCAATTTATTCTTTGAGTATTCTTAGGGTATCTAAACATTGGGTCCAGTGACCACCTATAAATGGAATATTCTGTTGGTTGTTTTGTTTCTGTATAGCACTTCAGTTCTCTAAATTCCGAGTAACCAACAACACAATACATTTTAAGACTAAATAAGCAAAAGCATCATTCAAGGTAAGGACGCCTGGATGGAGAGCTGAGCAGTGATGTGGAGTACTCTTCACAAGCCGCAACTTGCTTTCAAACACTCCAGGGGATTAAAGGACTTAGGTACGCAGCGGAAATACATGAGTGGAAACGATGACCTGATCTGGGAGATGGCTCTATGAATTGTGCGTAGTGGCTGTTGTGAGGCAGGCAACACTTTTAGCATGACTATAGAAGCATCATGAAGAATTTTCTTATATAGGAACAATGAGAGAACCACTGAACTGTGATGGAAAATTGCTTTGGAGAGCAAATAAATCAGTGACGGAACTGAAACAAAATGTAAGACAGAAAATTAGAGCTGTCATACGGTAGTGTCGTCTTCTGTGTTATAGGATGGAAATGATAGATGATGTAGGAAAACCACTGTAGCTTTGCTTTATACAATGGACAAATGAAAACTCAGAAAGTCAGAAAACGACTCATTGACTTTTATGGTAGAGTGTTGTGGGCACGCTCTGTGAAATGCGCTGAGGTCACTGTAAGGCCCTGTTCACATGGAGTTTTTTGGCGCTGATCTTGAAGCGGAAACCGTGTCAGAATCAGCACCAAAGAATGGCCTAAATCGGTCCCCACACCGATTTCAATGGAAGGCAGATGCGTAATTTCTCCCAGGTGTCTTTTGGCCGCGCACGAGAAAAAAGGCAGCATGTAATTTCTTGTCATGGTCTCCGCCTTTCACCTCCCATTGAAATCAATGGGAGGCAGAAAAGACCTGCGGCGCTCGTTTTTCCCTGCGTTTTTTGCCTACGGTTCTTCCATCAGCTTCAATGGCCGCAAATAAAAAATGCTGTGAAAAACGCAGTGAAAAAGCGCAGGCAGTTCAAAATCTGACTCAAAATTCCTGAAAGAATTCTGAGGCACATTTTTTTGTGCCTGCAAAAACCATGTGTGAACAGGGCCAAAAGAGAGAGGTAACTAGTAAACATGTATATATAATTTAAAACGAAAAAAAAAACTTACGAAATCGATAAAAACTATTCAAGCAGGAAAATGATAAATGCCATCTGGGTATACAAAGCATTATAACTAATAATTTCTCAGTCTATACTATCTGTAATATACATACTTGTGCATCTTATCATGCACTCCAGCCACTTGTATGCTAACTGTATTTGCCCTTAAGTATTTCTCTTGATACACTATTTGCACTCGGCTCGTTTTTGACACCACATATGGTAAGTGAAAATGAACAGACTGAGCCAGAATCTTTAACATTAATGTGTGACTAGAAGGGCTGTTCTAAAGCCAGGGAAAAACGTAATGCCGGACAGGGACAGGGAAGCCTGTAATTGCATGTCCTGTGCTGTGTGTAATGTGATTTTAGGAAATCACTGGCCCTTTGCCCTGTAACGGGCACCATGAGTATAGTAAATAGACTTGAGAAAGCAGTTAAGGGGTGACAGATCTTGGGAGCTTTGCTCTCTACAAATATTCACACCACATAAACTGCTAAAAATGAACTTTATCAGTGTTTAATGTCCACATGGCCGTCAATATTACTGGCTGTAGAAAATGTGATATGATACAGTCACGGAATTCTCATGGTGCTGCCAGATTCTGTAGTTATTTTACTAGATACAGATACAAGTCTCTTTTTTAAGCCCAATATGTTATAAAATTCATTCTCATGGCTTCAATTAACTCATTATTAATGAATGTAACTGTCATTGGTGTATTTCAATAGTAAAAAAAAGTACATAATCTTAAATTAGCCCATCAGGGGCGGACATACCATGTGTTGCCAATGTAGTTGTGCAGGGCCCCTGTAGGCCATCTTACACAGTGATATAGTCTGAGGGTCCATCTAGTTCACCATATCATGCAGAGTTGATCCAGAGAAAGGCAAAAATAAAACCCTATGTGGTAGTCACCAATAATTTGGCAGGAGTCGTGTGAGCAGTGGTGAGTACGGGTAGTAAGCAGTCAGCCACTTGGGGCCTACTAGTCCTGTATTGCGGGACCAACCCCTGTAACGGGGAGGAGCGCCCTTGGCCCTGTCCGTGACACAGATCACGCCAGCCATCATCCTCTTGTCTTTCTCTTATATTGAAAAATCATGCAGTTTTCACACTGTCCACTTCACCCTCACAGTAGGCTGACACTTTTCAGCAGTTATCTCATTATCATCACAGGGCAGGATGAACGATAACACCCTTATTATAAAGCTGGGGGCTGACAGCACAGGACCCACCATTAACAATAGGTAATAAAGGCAGGTTCAGCATATCCACTGGGAAAATCTCCCGACGTATACGGCAAATGTATTGCCAGAATATATGCAGCTGTATATCATAGACTGTATTGACTCTGTGTTTGCAGTGTACTTTTGGCGTATGCACCAGGAAATGCTCTCGGTATATATGCTGAATGTGTCTATAGACTTCTATGGACCAGACATGCCATAATTGTGTCCTATAGACATTATTTCCCAGCGCATCCAGAATTGACACTGTAAACAGTGTGTTTAGAGCTTAATAAACAGTCGAGTCACATTATTCGACCACTTCTTACTTTCGACGTCGGCAGCACGTAGCCCATGAAGGAGGTGATGTGTCGTGGGCAGGCTTGGTGGGTATCTAAGGTGTGCGATAGGCTGTCTGAACACAAATCACTCGTTGTTGCTATGGGTAAATGGGACAATTTATCAGAGATGCAAAAAGGGATGATTATTGGCTTTCGGGCCAAGGGTGGCAGTATTTCTCAAACAGAGATGTTTGTGAACTGTTCGCGTGCTGCTGTGGTGAAAGTGTATCATGAGAGGATAAATGGCACCATTGGGAATAACTGGCATGGAAATTGCGGAGCACCACATGCCACTGATGTGAGCGGTAAACGTCGGTTACGAAGAAGCGCGAGGGCCGAACGACACGCTACAGTGTAGCAGCTCACCATGAAAATCAACAAGGGGGCTACCATACGTGTGCCTAAAACAACAGTTCAGCTAACCCTACAGCGTATGGCGCTCCGAAGCATATGGATGGTCACTGCTCCTATGCTAACAAATGTGCATCGGAAAAAAAGGCTTCAATTTGCACGGCGGTATCGGATTTGGACCACCGATGATTGGCAAATGGTTGCCTTCTCTGATGAGTCACATTTTCTGCTTCATAGAACAGATGGATGTTGGCGTGTCAGGCGAGAAACATCAGAGAACAAACACCCTGCAACCATTGCTGGAAGAACACAAGCTGGTGGCGGCAGTGTTATGGTCTGGGAATTTTTTTCTTGCGATTCTCTGGGCTCACTCATCCGTGTGGAAGGCACTCCGAACCGATTTGGGTATGAATCCATTGTTGCAGATCACGTCCACCCATACATACTGTTTGTCTTCCCTGGGGCAGATGGAATCTTCCAGAAAGACAATGTGACATGTCACACGGCTAGAAATGTCAGACAGTGGTTGAAAGACCACGACCAAGACTTCCAAGTACTTCCCTGGCCCCCTAATTCGCCAGACTTGAACCAAATTGAGCATCTGTGGGACCTCGATGATCTTGTTCGCTCTATGGATCGTCCCACATGCACCCTCCAGGAAATGTGGGATGCACTGCAGTCAGCATGGCTCTGGATACCTGAGACCACCGACCAGCACCTTATTGAGTCACTCCCAGCCCATCTAGCCGCTGTCTGTGCTGCACACGGCGGTTACTCTGGATATTAGCTGGCGGTCATAATAATGTGACTCGACTGTGTATGTTTGCTTTGTGCTTAGCAGACACTTTTCCCAGGACCCCATTAAAAGTTTCTAATATATACTGTTAAATAGATTCATATTAATATTTCTTTCCCAGCATTTATAAAGAACTGACATATCCCCCTGGGCAGTACAGGGGACACACTGCTATAAGTCCCTAGTGGGGTCCATTATTCAGGGTTATTTTTATAAGAACTCAATTAACGCAAACATGTTGGGGACATAGGGGAATATACAAAATCCAGTCAAATGGTGGTCAGTCAGATTCAAAGCCTTGACGCACCCACGCTAACCGCTGGGCCCCCATGCTTGTATGGATATGATGACCAGCCTGAATAGGGCAACTCATGAGGAGATATCTATCACTTCAGTTGATATCATACAATGAGAGTCACATCATGTTTATGGTGCACTGTCAGCCTATACACTGGGAAAAACTCTCAATGTATATGTTGACGTGCCCATAGACTTTAAAACCCAAATTTCCTTTTAATACAACTCTAAAAGGAAAAGCACACATACCTCACTCTATATGTTTTTAAAAAAAATGGCAGTCAATAGCAGACGTATGCAACGGTATTCAAGTGCATATGTCTGGTCAAAGATTCAGCGGTCCCGTCAAATATATACCTTGAACACCGTGTGGATTTAACATAAGAGGCATCTACAAACGTATTTGTCTAAATATAATCTCCCAGTGTATACTAGTGAAAGCATTATGAGTCCAAACAACAAAACAGGATCAAATATTGTATATATAACAAGGCAGATAAGAAAAGGGGTTACCAAGATCCTTTACCATTATCCAATCAGGTACTAAGAACCTGCTTATAGACTTTACTACTTGATTATCAATATTGTCAGCCAATCAGATGTAAAGCAAATTAATGGTGATAATCTAAGACAGGGGTGCACAAACTTTTTTTATCCAAGGGCCACACTGTCAGATTGTAACACTCCCAAGGGCCACAATAGAAACTTAAAGGGGTATTCTCATTTAAAACATATGGACAGTATAAGAAATAAATGTCTGATAGGTGTTGGTTACACTTCTGGAAATTCTAGTTATCTGGAGAAAGCGGGATCCAGGCTCCCTCTATCGGTAGTGCAGAGAGAAAGAGTCAAAGTGTTCATGCATAAGCAAGGCTATCTCAACTGTAGTTTATAGGAGTTACTGTCATAAATTACAATGGTGAGAGATGCATTTATGCCACATTTCCACCTCATGTCTTCCTTTCTGAGGAGTGCCAAACAGAGAGGAGTCCACAAATATGGTGGTGCCAGAGATGGCTGTAGGCTGCATAGATTGGCAGCAAGGACCGCATGCACAACTGATCTAAGATAATTCCCACTGTATTCTAACAATCTAACCAGCTGCGAAATGTTCCTGTCATGATCACTAC
The DNA here is from genome assembly GCF_050947455.1 of Rhinoderma darwinii. Taxonomy (NCBI): domain Eukaryota; kingdom Metazoa; phylum Chordata; class Amphibia; order Anura; family Rhinodermatidae; genus Rhinoderma; species Rhinoderma darwinii. Next base: position 301,217,355 of record NC_134691.1, on the reverse strand, counting down.
AACATCACTTAATGAGCTTTTTTATTTTCAAAACGTTTATTGCCAAGGATTTGCCTATTTTTTCATATCAAGTTTTGTATAAAGTTTGTCTAAAGTAAACCAAAAATTTTGAATAATCACTCAGTCGGAAAACAGTCATGGCAGTGTAATGTGCCGCGTTTGCCAGGCTTCTATGCTGAACTTTCTGTGTAATGCTAATAGACACAGTGCTGAAAAAATGCTTGGCTCCCAATACCTAAAAGTGCAAAGACAGTTATGTTCTATCAGCCAAACCTTCTGATTTCAAATCACGAGGAAAGGCAGATTAGGGTGGATTTAAACGCGGCAGATTTTGCCGCAGAAATTTCTGCAATCAGTCCCGTTCATCTGAATGGGGTTGTTTCTGCAGCAGGTGCATGGCTTTCTGAATGGGACAACGCTGTAATACCTTACACAGCCGCTACAAAAGTAACGGTGTGTGTGTAAGTATGAACAGAAATTAAATCGATATAAACAATCATACGAGGGCTGCGGCTCCTTCGAACAGCTGATCTGGGGGGTGCCGAGAGTGGATACCTACTGGTCTTATACTGATGGTCTATCCTAAGGATAGGCCATCATTTTTATAATGACAGATAACCCCCTTTAAGCCAATTTAAGTGAATTGGAGACACATCAAAAAGTTTAAACCATCCTTCATAACCTTTGTTTTCATCTCTTAATGATCCATTTCTCCTTGTCTTATTTTATTAAGATTAATGCCTTGAAGTCCATGAGAATGAAATGTAGTTGAGACATAAAACTTTAATCTATTTGAAGGTGAAAAAAAATAAAATTTCGATGTGAACAAAATGCAAACTACTTTTTAAATGAGTACTATTTACTGGGCATATATTTACACCTCCACAATGGATGGGATATTTATATGGCTCATTATGGACATGTTATAGGTCCTGTGCAGCCTTATGGATGCAATTTAGGGACGCAAACAAAATATTCCTTGCAGCTGCAGTCCCGAGACCATTAATGATGGATTCATTTTAATAGTGTATTCAAAAGGAATTGTAAAAAAGAAGGTACCTGTACCAGGACAAGAACCTACACAGTAGGGCATCTTACAGAGGTGTCAGTGGCCTACATAGAGCATAAGCGGGACCACAGCAGAAACAAAAATGGGGGCCCCTTGTCGGAGCTGGTTCATATCATTACAACACTTCATCTAGGACAGAAGGGCCCAGACCGTTATTCCTTAACAAGCACTCTTTAGTACATACGTCAGTGACAAGTGGGTACAATTTCTGTCTATAAGGGTGTTGACTAATGGTTTTTAAATAAAATTCTCTTTCCACCGGCTTAGCAGTCTCAGTCATTGGCAAAGCCAAAATAGATCACATGACACACTTCTCCGCAGCAATAATTCCTAAGAAATAAAAAAAGAGTCCTATTTGTATGAGTCTGGAGGCAGGCATCACTTCTTCTGTACTTTAGGGGGAGGGGTGCATATAATAGGACCGAAATTCTCCCACTACTTTAGCACAGTGGTATCATACCAATATGGTAATTTATATGGAATATTCTGGTGACAGGTTCCCTTTATGCCATTGATGTATATTTAGAAATGTTATAGAGTGGCTTTAAATATGTTTCCTAGATTTCCTAATAATATAATAGATGCGCTACAGTTTTTATTAGTTAGCTTTAGTCAAGGCCTAATGCACATGCCAGTTTTACGGCTCCGTGTTGTACAGGGTCATAACAGGGCAACCAAGGAAGTACATGGGGCCTTACTGTACCTCAAAATGCCTCGGATTTCCCAGGGTTTCTCCTTTGCTTTCCACATTACTGAGATATTCTCTGTACTATAGAGCTGCAGGGGTCTCCATGTTCTGCCAGAAGCATGAGGCCTTATACTGTGTTTTGCTAGCATATTTATTTTGCATTGGGTACAACTGGGCACAGAAACCTAAAGTACAGTAACCGTATTATTTGAGACATGTTTTCTTGACCCACAGTCTGAATACATGCAATCTTTATATAAAGTGTAGAGGACAGATCTGTCATCCTGCTTCTACAAACTGTAATTATGGCTTTTCAGTCTCTGAATTTCTTGCTGAATAATACACATTCGAGGATTGTTTAGCTTTAAGAAATCGCTTTATGAGAGCCTATACGCCCATATGTTTAGAAATTCCATCCAATTTACATTTCTTCTATTTGCGTAAAACAATCGGTGGAGGTGAACATTTATATGGCATTTCCTGTGTCCCCAAGACATTTATATAAATGACATTAAACACGAGGCTGCTGAGCATGAAGTGCGCTGCTAAGGGTCTAAATGGCAGGTGCTGTGAGCGGAGTAAATATAGAACTGGAGCTGTAAGCACAGTTTCTCACAGTATCCAGATCCATCCAGCAGGAATGGAAAGCACACTGAATGATCTACGTCTTGTGATACGACACTTGACTGGTATAAGACTTTACGTAAGGACACTTAAAGTCAACCTGGTACCTTAGTGTACTGGAAGCAGTTATTTTATGGGCTGGATGCGGATTTAGAAGAATGGAGCTCACTTTGATAGGATTACTGTTGAAGGTTGATAACGAATTTGTTGGCTGCATTCTGTAAGCCTTTTTTGCAATACATTGGGGCAGATTCACTAATACTGTCTACGTTTTTAGACGGTGTAAATTTAGACAAGCTAGTCAGAAATTGCACCAAATTTATTAGTGGTGCACGCTGTATGATAAATTTGGCGCATCTACATGCTAGATACTTTTTTATTCCTTACACAACCTCTTGTTTGGTTTAGTTTAGGCACAATTTTGGCATATTTTAAGCCGCATCCCTTATTGCTAAGCCATGCTAAGCCATGCTAAGCCACGGCTCCTTGTCAGAGGTGTCGAAAAAGTGTCAAACAGTTAATAAACATGATGCACAGCATATACGTCAGAAGTCTGGCGCATTTTCAATAGTAAATCTGCCCCATTGATGCCAAATGAAGATTTCACTAATATCCTTTTCTTACTGTACCGGTCTGGTACCAGTACAGTATTGGTTTAATAAAATGAATACAAAAAAATGTTAAAGATGTTTTCCGAGTTAAAAAATCGGCCACGGTAGGAGGGATGAAAAAAAAGAGCCATTGCTTAAATCATGGATCCCCGTAGTTCCAGGGCAGTCGCTTCCGTACCTCCCAGCCGCTATGTATGGACATAGCTGAAGCGAAGATGTGCTTCTAAACCCACATGATTGCTGCAGCCATTCACTGGTCTCAATGGGTATACAGCACAGGATCGCTGAGGCCAGTGCTTGGCTGCAAAGATCACACTGGTATACAGGCACAACATCACTGCAGCTATGTCAATACACAACGGCAGGGAGAAACGGATTGGCTGCACTGGAATGACTGGGTTCTGTGAGGCAAGTAATGGTTCTTTCTTTTTGCATCCCGTCTATATTGGCCAATTTTGTGACCGCCCATAGGTGTTTTTTATGGCGGCCACTAACGGGCTTTATTCTGATGCAGTAGCCTTTTAATGGCGCTGCATCAAAATAAATAAACGCCGCCAGGAGCAGTTAAATCTACCTGCTCTTGCCTACCGGAGGTAGCGGAGAGCTGGGAGCAGACCTGCTCGAATGGGCGGGATCTAAATCAGTATCGATCCCGCCCATTAAACCCCTCAGATGCGGCACTCAATAGCGAGCGCCAAATCTGAGTGGTTTTAGAGGGAGGGGCCTCCCTCTCTCAACCCAAAGGCACACCCGCGATGCGATCACAGGGTGTCGGTGGTTTCTATGGCAGCCGGGGGCCTAACACAGACCCCCAGGTCTGCCTCTAGTTAATGCCTGTTAGGCTATGCCTGATTCCCCCTCCTCCTATCTAATTGTCCACGACCCCTCCTTCTTCTCTCTCAGAGTTCCCGCACTGCCTGGCCGCTCGTCTTCCTTGTACACACCCCTCCTCTTCTCTCATCCCCCACGCCCCCTCCTCTTTTCAGATTCCGCTTCTGCCATATACACAGCCTGACTGCCATATACCCGCCTTGCCTGCCATATACCCGTCCTGCCTGCCATAAACCCGCCCCATTCACTTCATGTTATGCCTCAATGCTCGCACCGATGGAATATACAGTGATTATGGGGGTCACATACATACATAGATGATGGGGGTTATTTAAATACAGGGATGATGGGGGGTTATATAAATACAGGGATGATGGGGTTATATAAATACAGGGATGATGGGGTCATAATTCCTGTATATAACTCCCATAATTCCTGAATATATCCCCCATCATCCCTGTATATAAGCCCATCATCCATGTATATAACCCCCATCATCCCTGTATAGGATGTTGGGGTTATAAACAGAGATGTTGGGGGTAATAAATGGATGTTGGGGGTAATAAACAGGGATGTTGGGGTTTATATACAGGGATATTGGGGGTTATATACAGGAATGATGGGGGTTATATAAAGGGATTATGGGGGGTTATATACAGGTATGATGGGGGTTATATACAGGGATGATGGTGGTTATATACAGGGATAATGGGGATATATACAGGGATAATAGGGGTTATATAAGGGATAATGGGGGTTGTGTACAGGAATGATTGGGGTTATATACAGGGATAATGGGGGTTATACACAGGGATGATGAGAATATATAAAGATTATAAGTGCCATTATAAGGAACAATTTTA